>NW_020799092.1:29496566-29550966 GCF_003259725.1 Athene cunicularia
GGGGGGGGGGGGGCAGTTACCTTTACTGCGCAGGTGGGTGAGGGGCTGGCGGTGAACGGCTTTTAGCCTAGGCGACTCCTGTGAGGCGGCGCGGCAAGGCGCTTTCGTGGGTGCTGCGCCGCCTCACAGGACCTGCCCAGTCTGAGCTCCTCCTCACAGCCCTAGCCCGCTCTCGACCTCATCTCCTCTTCCTTACCCAGCGCCATGACGTTCTCTCTTTCCTCCCTGGTGCTCTTGGGGCTCTTGGGGGTCCTCCGTCATGGCGGTGCTTCAGGTGAGTGCGGCGCAGGGTGAGGGGAGGGACTGTGGATCGTGACCGCCATTAAGCGAGGGGAGGGCCGGTGGAGCTCGGCTTGTATAGGTGAGGGGTTGTTTTTGGCCGAGTTGGCACATCCAGCAGGACGAAAGGGAGGGGTCTTGTTGTTAGGAGGGGCCTGCAGAGCTTTTTGGTGGGGAGTGTCCCAGGTGGCGGCAGAGCGACCGTCTTGGAGGGTTGAGCAAGAGTGAAGATCGAAGTGAAGATGCAGTTGTCTGCGGAGATGGAGAAGAGTTTTATACATTCGTGGCTTTTGATGTGGGCAGGAAGAACCTATTACCCCCCCTTTTTTGGTTGGTTTGGGGTTTGGGTTTTTTTTTTTTTTCAACTTAATTGCTCTGAACGCTATCATTTTAACTCTTGTGTGGATATGCTGGACTAATTTTAACTGTGCCGTTGCAGGCATACAGGGTCTGGTGTAGAGTTGTATTTCTTCTAAGGAGACAAGGTGACATTCGCTGCCTAGGAGTTTATATGAGAACGGGAACAGGGTTAATAGCAGGAATTTTTGGTTTTGGTTTGTTGAGCTTTTTTACTGCGTACAGCTAGCTGGTTGTGGGTTCCCAGCACTGGGCGGATTATATATTGAAAACCACTGTCACTATAAAATGAAGGAATTGATTAAGGAAATCTCCCTATAGTTTGGAGCTTGGTTCCTAAAATTACTTGCTGGCCATGCTGATGTAATTTGCCTTTATTTGGTGTGGGTTTTTTTTAATTCCCCTGTGTTCCTGTGTGTGACTAAAATAGGCATCCAGAGGTAAGTCTGCTATAATGAGTATGGCTTGTGAAGATTTGTTGATGCTTTTTTCTGGTAAGCTCTAAATTCTTATCTGTTCAAATAAAGGAAAAAATAATCGGTTTCAGGGATAATTCAGAGATAAGCGGGTAGTCCCTTATGTTAGGGCTGATGTAAACCTCCTCTTAGTTTTTCTTTATTTTTAAACTTGCTTATAATGAAGCTTCATTGTCCGAAAGGAGAAATCTACTCTTGGGATACTTTGCAAGGCTGCAGTAATCAGTCTCAAGTGTGGAAGATTTCTTGTGTTGTGGGCACCCCTGCCCTGGATTCTCATGCCCAAAATCTTAGTGGAGATCTGATGCTGGCAAGCAGGTCTGAGAATGAAGTCTCAGTGTTCTTGGATCTTAATGTTTATCTTAAAAGATGCTGGTAAGCAGTTTGCTCCCAGACTTTACTGAAATGAGTCATGTGTTGAGTCATTTTTTTATAATATGTAAAAAAGTGGAATGAATATGGGACTAAACTAATTGCTTTGCCTTGAAGGAGCCTGTTGCTATATTTCCTTGCAGAATTAAGGATGGAGGGGGGAAAGTACTTTACATGACAAGCTAATAAGCTGTGTAATTTGTGTACCAGTGTCTAGCTGATCATTAGGCCCTTTATACAAGGATACTTGCTAGTGGTTTACTTACTTGAAATTGTCATGTGGTTATTCAGTCTCAGACACCCAGGTTTGCAGGGGTGGGCTCTGTATCTCCTAATACTAGAAGATCCCGATTGATTTTAAAAGTGCTGATAAGTAAAATCTGTGCATGGTGACCTGTATTACCTCTCTGCGGTTCTGATGGACTGCAGCTCTTAATATTTGTGCAGGAGTGTTTTACATATCATGTTTGTTACTTTCCAGGGAGCTCCACCTTCATGAAGTAGGAGTGCATCTGGCTGCATCCAAACCAGGTTGCTGAGTGCAGAAAAAAGTACAGCAAATTTATAGTGTAGTCAGGGTTGAGCAGTGCCCTTTTCATAAAGGGAACTTATCTGGATGAATTTAGTTTGTGTTAGCTGTTTATAGTCTATGCAGAGACAACATTTTAAGGTTGTTCTGAAGCTGTTCAGCTGTGTGAATGCATTGGGCAGCTGGTCACTTACATCTTGAAGCATTATTGCCCAGATGCACAAGTGACAACAGTGCCAGCAATGTGACTGAGGCCAGGTCTTGCATGTTCTGGCTGATAATCGAAGTGGATTAGTAAAACTGTAAGTAGGTGAGGCAAGTGGTACTTCCCTTACTTTTCAGACTGTAAAAGACCTCCTGACCTCTAACTTGAACAGAATAGTTTTTTGAGATGGGAGTGGTGTGGTTGGTGACAAGCGACATTCTGTGGCACTATCTGCTTTAAACATCAAACTGTGCTCTAAGCATGAGTCTCAGTATGCACACAACTAAAGTTTAGAAGCTTTTGTAAGTCTTGCTTCTTTTGGGTGTGGGGTGGGTGATGTCTTTATTTGGGGTTTTAAGTGTGGGAAGGAAGAGACCTTGTAGCAGGACTCTGCTATGTTTGCATGACTCATACATGTTTTCATGGCCTTACAGGTCTGATATAATATGGCTGTTGGCTTTACTCTGTTAACTGTATACTCATGGTTTCCCTACTCAAACTTGTTTTCAGTCTGAGCTTGCATTTCATCTCCATTAAAGTCTTCATGTGACTACTTGTTGACATGTTCCCTACGCTGGAAGCTGCTGCTTACCTCTTAACGCTTATGTAAGGTTTTTCTGCAAATTCACTGTAAGTTGGCTGACACAAAGTATAAATGCATTTTCTCTGACTGTAGGGAACATCTTCGAGGTAAGCATAATGTTTGAGCATGGTTCTGTAGGTAAAGGCTATTCCTGTATGGGCAGCAACGGTATTTCTTCAGCCATGTTTCTTAATGGAAATTGGACTGATAGGTGTCATCAAGAACCTTGTATGGTTAAATGTTTCTTGGTGATGGGGACTGACACTTGACTATTGGATCAGGAAATGTGGTTTACTTAAAGCATCTTATGAACTGAGAGCTTGGTCCTGAATCAGCAGAGTTGAAATGGTTCACGCTGGGTGTTGCTGGTTGGTGAAACTGCTGTCACAGGGAAGGGATAATAAATCTTGGCCTTCTGTAGCGTTGATTACTTTGTTGATTAGAGTTAGGAATAAGGACTTATGATCTCGGAAGAGCTCTGAGAGATTCAATTCCTTTACTGGATTTGCCCTTCATGTGGGAGAAAAGGTATAATGTGGAGTGACAGAGTAGACTGTTGTCCATCTTTGTTCATCAGTTCTTTTATATGCTGGACTATCTGTGCTCCTGGTTTAGTATTGGTAGTGGTATACTGAGTAATATATGCTGAATACTCCAGCTTTGCTCTGCTCTTTCTCAGTTTCAGCAACACTGACTTAAAGTATGTTTTTTGTTGATAATCTCTGTAATAGTGATGGTTCCTCTCTTGTATCTAACCCAAAACTACTGACATGCAGTGACCATCTTACTTGTCCCTACAAGGCAAAGAAGAGAGGATAGCCTGGCATCTTACAAGGTGTTTCCAGAACTTCACTGAAGCAAGTAAAGCAACAAAAAAAGCTGGGATGCCTGGATTTTGTTCCTGGATCTGTTGCTGACTTGCTGGGTCAACTACCTCATTTGTGTGGTGGTATCTTTGCTGCATGTGTTGCTGAACATGCAGTCCTGTTTGGTGTCCTACATTCAGCGAGATCAAGCTTGCATGCTGTGGCCAGTATGATGTGTTCATGGAGATCTCTGTATCTGTCATTCAGAGAATCTTTGACAACACTGAATTCTGAATGGCTTGGTCTGAGAACTTGTGATAGCAATAGGCCTGATGAATTGTGAGCTGGTTAATTTGTCTGGCTTTCCGTGCTCCCTTTCTGTTCAGACCACCAGTGGACCTGTACAAGTGACAGAAAAAGGGAAGGCTGGAAAGGTGCTGTAGCCTGTGGCCATGTAGCAGTTGCTTTCCCAGAAGACTTCCTAGAAGGTTCTGCTGCTCTGCAGTGCTTGTGAACTTTCCTTTTAGTCATCTTACAAGCCTGGCTAGAAGTGAGATTTGAGGAGCCTGTGAACAACAAGCTGAAAAATTCTTGTCTGACAGATGTAGCCATTATTGTTCTTCACCTCCAATCTTCTGTCCAGACTTTGGTTTAAAATGTATGTCAGATGCACTGTTTTAGGAGCAATTATGCAAACAGCAAAGCAATGTAGAACACCGTGCCTTAATTTGCCACGCTAATTAAACTTGAAAGAGTGCTTCTGACATTTAGAGTCTCATGATCATGTTGAAATAGTGGCTGCATGTCTTGCTGACAAATCTGTTCTTGTTTATGCAGAGTCCTCTGATTTATGCAGAGCGGAGGTGAGAAGCAAGGCAGAGCAATGCAGGTTTTTTCCCCCCTTGATGGTAGAGCATAGAGAGGATATATCTGATTTCAGCTTTTTCTTTAAAAGAACATCTAAGTGTGAACATTTGCAATTCAGGAAACTGTGCTGAAGTTCTTAAAGATCAAAGAAAAATATTTTTCCTGCATTTTAATCTTTCACTCCTAATTTCTGAGTGCATAGATGTATATAGTCTGTGCCTTTTGAATGCTTTTCTTTAGCCTGTATACTGTTTGTTGCATTTCTGGTGGAGCTTAAGAGCTAAGACCAAAGAGATCTTGTGAAGGGAAAGATAATCTGAATGCTGCTCAATGGACTTCATTTAAGAAACTGAAGAATACATAAAGCTTTTTTGTAGCTCTAATTTTGCATTCATTACTGCTTGAAAACATGGAGTAAACTTTGTCTACCTTAACATGAAGATTATGGGACAGTAAAATGGAGAACCCTTTTTTCCTCAGAGATGGTTTATGATCCCCATATTTCAGCTGTGGTTTATTGGTGATGCAGCACTGATAACAATTGAATTTTGGGGGTGAGCATGTAAGAGTTGAAGTTAGCAAGATGAGATGAATTGAACTTTTCCTTCGCTTTCTTCCTCCGCTGTGAGGTGAGTAGAGGGGGCATGAGGGTAGGAGCTCACCTCTCTATATCATCAAGAGGCAAAGAAGCTGGCCAAAGATGAAAATTCTTGGCAGGGAAGAGTGAAAAATAACATGAGAGAAGTTAGAGTATTGGGTACTGTTTTGAATGAGAAGACTGTATATCCTTTTTTTGGGTGGGAGACCACCTGAGTCACCAGCAACAGTGTATATGGGATGGTGCTGTTGATTACTCTGGGTTTTGTTGGAGTACTGGATAGTATCAACCCTTTACACTAGAAGAGGCAACTTTACTGAAGAAGTGCTGTGTGCATGTTCAGGCTCAGTAAGTTTTCGGTCCACTGGGCTACTGGGTGTGCATGCAGGGGAATCCAGGGAAAAACCTGAAAGGCATTGTACATGCTTGCAAGCATCTAGTCTGCCCACTAACCACTAACAAAAGAGAATCTTGTGGCTTCTGTGCAGCTGCTTCTCTCTCCTCCCTGTCCTCAAGAGCCAGCACAGGGAGAAATCAGGCTTTCTTGCAGGACTTGAATGACAAGCCAAAGCTGATTCTCAAAGAATATTGCATCCTAGGTCTTGTGGTTCTCTTTATATTTAAATGACAATGGATCATGGGATTATGCTCATCATAAGAAGAAATGGTCTTGGTTCTGTCTTGGAAAAATTAGTCAGATTTTTAAAGAGAGAAATTGGGGTCCAGCAGTTTTAATAATTAAGAATAGTGTGGGAGCAAAAGACATGTGTGAAATAACTGCAAGTGGGTAAGTATACGTATGTAAACTACAGATTGACTGCATTATAGAAGTTGTCTCTGAATCCCATGGTCTATGGGAATTCACTGAGGAAAACTAACAGGTGTTGTGCAAGTTGGTTGGCAAATACAAGCATATCTGCCTGTATTTGCCAAAGAGCAAGTAGTCTGCAGTATCCTCTCTTATTTATTTTACTGAATGTTACTTGCTGTTGATTGCTCTAGCTGGTCAGCTGCACTGATGTCTATTGCTGAGGAGCTCAGCTGTATCAAATACTGAGGTCCTGGCAGGAAATCCTACCACAAGTGCTTAGGTGAGTGCCAGACCATGTGGTGGGTTCTCTAGCTGAATCTGTTCTTGGAGATATAGCTCTGTGTATAGTCATCTCTGAAACCTTAATACAATTTACAGGATGAGAAGCATAAACCAGCATCTTGCTGTGTTCCCAGCTGAGTAATATTGGGTAACTGAAGCTTCCAGGCTCCTGTTGGTAATTGCTTACCTCTAGGAAAAAAAAAAGTCTTCCTTTTTTTGTAATGCAGGTCTTCTTGAGCTCTCCTTGGGAAAATTCAGATATGTGCTACTTAACCAGACCAATCCAGAGGAAGCTGTAATCAGGAACATTGCAAGCAATGTGACTGTCGTTATTTTTCAAGTACATTCTCAGCAAAGTGATGTGGTGATATCCTTTGATAAGGTATGGTAAGAGTGTTACTTCTGTCCTTAAGTGCTACTTTTCCTTCAGCAAAGGAGTTGGGTCTAGTACATATACGAATATAGAACTGTAGTTACATAAATGATCTGAATATTTTATACTGTCCAAGAGCCATGTGGATTATTTTAGCTTCAGAAATCCTTTCTTATCATAGTTGCTATTTTGGAGGACTGAATGCCAAAGGAATTCAAGAGCTGGCTTGAAAACGTTTCAAGGCTCTGTGTTCTTGGTGGAAGGGATGCTTTTGACTTGGTAATCAGCCTGCTGACTACTATCCACCAGCTTATCAAATTACAAACAAATTTATAAATATTTGCTGGGCACCTTATACACTAAACATCATCACTTTGGGATATTTAGTTGCCTGCTACCTTATGTAGCTGGGATCTAGCCAGTACAGATAGAGAATCACAGAATGGCTAGTTCCAACCTGCCTGCTGTGGGCAGGAACCAGGTTACTCAAAGCCTCATCCACCCTGGCCTTGATGGTGTCTTGTTACACCAGCTCCTTAATTCCCCTTTGGCATATGGAGAAATGCCTTAATTGTACTCCAGTGAAGGCTGCTACTTCTAACCAACAATATAAGCATTCTTATTCTATACACTAGCCTTCATTTGTCCCATCATTACTGGGATGCAATCTAAAATACTGATTTTTTTTTTTTTTTTTTTTTTTTTTTTTTTTTTTTAGTGATATTTGAGCAGAACATAGACTATGCTGAAGGTAGAAGATTGAGATCTGAGAGCTGCCATCCAATTTCTGTCTCTCCATCTGTATTTTCCAGATGAGAATATACTGAGTGCCAAGAAGTATCCTGGGAAGCTTAGGAGATGAATAACCTGTAACACAAGTCACCCAGCTCAGTTGTCTTTGTACTGGTGAGATAGCCAGGATTACAGGGCTAAGGCATTGCTGTTACACCTATTCAGTCTTCGATGACCACTGGTAGAATCTTCTGCTGTGAATTCAGATACTCTTAGCATTCATGGGCCTTACCAGGCAAAGGACAGCAGTACATAAATACGGCTGTATTGCTTCTAGGGCTGGCCTGCCTCTAGAAGTATGAAGTTGAGCTAGGTCTTAAAGTCTACCAGGTCCGAAGTGCTTCCTAACAGTGTTGCCTCAGGTAACTGTGGACTTGGACAAAAGCACATTTGCCATGCTGAAGCATAGATTTGACTGAAGATGAATTGGTTGTTCCAGCCATGTGAGTGTGATGCTGCTGTTGCTCCCTGATGTTTCCTCAAGACCCCTGGTTCTGAAAGGGATGGTTGTGGTGGGGATTGGGTCAGCAGCTGACCTGACCCCAAGCACTTGTCCGGCATGGCTAGTGTTAAGCCAGCTGTCATACAGTCATCTCCATTCTGGTGGAGATAGTGAGGTGCTTCTGCACTTTGGTTCCCAGCATGCACTTTAGTGCTGCCTCACGACTTTGTGAGGGATATTATAATCCTTTCACACTTTTTATTAGTCAATCCATTGCTGTGCAGCAGTAGACTTCAACTAGCTAGATTTCTTTGCAACTAGCTTGTGGTTAACTCTTTAGTAGTTTCCTACTTGGGTTTTTGAGCCTGAGCTAGGCAGTGTCAGAGACTACTCCATTTTTCCAGCTCATTTATTCCATCTTCTTTTTTTACCAGCTAGCTAATGACTCAATGCCTCATCTGTGTCAACTGCCACAAAAATGTGTGCCCTACAGGTTTGTGGCAGGAATGTGACTCCTGTGCAATACATCAAGCTGTGGTAGAAATCTTTTCAAGAACAACTGCTTCTTTATATAATTTATTTCTGTCCAGAATCCATCCATGAACAGCTCGGGAACTGGAGTAGACAAAGGACTGGTTTCCATCCTTCAGCCTCAACAGAGTGTATGTACATGGTACCTTCGGTCACTGGTTGCTAGCCAGGTGTTGAGCACAGCTATCTCTATTCCTTATATGGAGAAAGGTATGTTCTTATTACTTGTTAAGGGATACCAGCTCTGCTTGTTACAAGTTAATGAAGTGTTGACCTCTCAGGGGTGATATAGTGCAAACATATTATGGAGATGCCAGTAATTCTCTTGAAATGGGCTGAAAGTTCTGTGTCACTGATGAATTGCAAATTGTGTATAGGATGTACTGTATGGTCTTGTCACTACTTCAGCCTTAGAGTAGTAAACTGCTACTATGTATCAGTATATGTATCAGGACCTATCTTAGACTGCAGTGGAACCACTGGTGTTGCTTGCAGGAGTAGAACCTGACAATTATGTGGTCAGCAAGCAGACTATAGGGACCTGCAAGTACATGCATTGCTGAGGTCTTAGAACTTTGTTCATGCTGTGTAAGGGGGAAGTAAAAACTACTACAGTTTTCTGTGTTCTAGATCCTATTCCTGGAGGCTGCAATCTAGAATTTGACTTGGAAGTGGATCCAAACATTTACCTAGACTATACATTGGTTGACATACACATCAAGTTTGCCCCTGCAAACTTGGGATATACCAGGTGTGTGGAACAACTTCAGTGCACTGAGCAAGACCTTCTTTGCCCTGTATTTCGCCAAGACCATAGAACAAGATCCTGCTGAAAAAGCTGACCATCCAGCTGCTGGCAGAAATCTTGCTTGCTGCAACAAACTGAAGTAAATAATGAAAATGAAAGGGAGAGAGGTAATATATGAGAGAAACAAAAGGTTAGAGTTGCATCTTGTGGGAGAGGTTATACAACTTCAGGTGTGCAAGCAGTCAGCAAATACTGGATCCTTCCATTCTTCATAGTGACTTAACCTGTTTGAGGAGCAATTGTGTATTATGGCGAGTTGTGAGCCTTTGTGAGTACTGAAGCATAATAATGACCTAAAGTTTTGTTTAACATGGAGATTTCAAGTTAAGGCATTATTTCCCAAATGGTACTTGGTGTCACAGGTGATAAGCAGGAAATGGGGAGGACTATGTTCAGAGCTGTGTATATACACCATGCATGGGAAAACAAAGTGATGTTGTGGTCTTTGGGTGTTGTGACCTCCTGGAATTCTTGGGCTGGTTTCTTATGACAAGTCATAGGAAGCCTCTATAAAGGCAGGTACCAGCACAGATACTACCTGCATCGGGTGATTCTGCATGATACTGCTGTAGTCTCACAAACATTTAGAGTCTAGTTTTGAACTAGTTACTGGTGCTAACTGCTAAGAAGTAGAAATGAAGTACTGCAAACTCAGATGGGTAACTTCCAAAAACTAATGTTAAGATCTGGGGACTTGTGCTGGGCACATAGTTGATCTCTTTTTTTAATTGTAGAGGAGCAAACCCACCATCCTGTGATTCAGGGACTGGTCAGAACTCCAGATGGCGACTGCGCTATGATGTCTACCGGTACTTCTTGCCAGAGAATGATCTTTCTGAAATGGTACTCATGAGCCACATACAGAAGATGTCTGAGGTGCAAAGTATCAAAGCCAATGGCGTTAAAGTAAGTCTAAAGCACTGGTGTGTACCAGGCATGTGGCAGTGGCACTATCTTATGTTTTCTCCTCCCCTGTGCTTGTCTTCCTTGAATGGTGACATAAGCAAACTGCTGATGCTTCAGGCTTCTTGCGTCTGTCTGGGATTTCTGACTAGGAAGTATAGTGAGTGACATGTAGAATATGGCAACCACTCTCTCTTGGGATAGATGTGGCTAGTTAGCACACCCTGAAACGTGGCAGAACTGAGTCTTTTTGCAATGAACTCTGATATTAGGTAGATGTTAGTGACTAGTCTGTGGGATTTTTGCAATGTCTTGCACCCTTTTCTCAAAGCCATGAGCTCTTACTGCAGTGTTTTCTGCTTGCTTTAGCGACAGTGCTCCTTCACTGATGATGAAGCCAGCTTGCCTACAGCTATACTGCCACTGAGTGCCTGTAAATCCAGAAGTAGAGTGACTTCTGACAAAGATGGATAGTCTCCTATGATGCCTGATAAATGCTGGGGTCTAGCATCCTCAGATGCTGAGGATTGAGTAGGGAATGCAAGGAAGAGAGGAGGGGAGAGGATATAGTGAAACTGGACTAGAAATGTGCACCATTTCGAGTGGCATGAAGAGATCTGATATGTGAGAGCAAACACTAGCTGCACGCTTACCTACCCCACAGCAAAGAGATTGGAAGGGACAGAGCAGAGAGAATCTCAGTGGCCATGACCTGTCTGGCCTTGCTAGGGAGTAGAATGACAGCCTTGCCTGCTCCAGAGGCCAGACCTGGGGTAGAAAGCCTGAACTATCCCCTCAAATGGAGAGGGGGGAAAACATGAGTGGGAGAATCTTCTCCCCTGTCAAAAAATATACTAATGCCAAAGGAAGTAGAGTTTGTCCTGTGAGCTGTTAATGCTTCAATTGGTGATACTGAGAGGGTTCAGAATAGGAGAACTCGTTCCTGGAGTTCTTGCTGATCATCTTCCTTGAGCTGCTGAGTATTGCCTGAGCTGTATGGACACATCAGTATGCCATCAATAGCAGTGACAAGCGGTTCCTTGCAATTAAAAATATTCTTTACTGTTCCAGATGCTTACGTTGACAACTGATGACAAGACCAATGTCTACTTTTCCTCACTTCCTGGACAAGGTGTGATCTACAACGTCATAGTATGGGATCCTCTTTGGAATACTTCTGCTGCATACATACCTGTCCATACATATGCCTGCAGCTTTGCTGACCTAGTGGATAACTGCTCTTCTCTCAGTAAGTTGGGACGTGTACATCCTTGCCAACTCATCTTAATCTTCTTGTGCTCTAACGTTCTGAATGGGGATTTTGAGGTTTAGGGACTCTGTTTTAAACTGGATATATTTTGTTACTTTATGATGGAGTCTGCTTCTTGATTGAGGAGAAATTCTAGACTGATGAACTAAGACTAAGGAGAACTAACTATTAACAACTGAAGGTTTAACTTAATGGAGGCTTAATGTGTGGCTTGCAAATGTATCTTTCAGCTCTGTAGTGCTACTCTATCTTTTTTCATTTCCACTGGATACATAATCTTAAATCACTTGTAGGACTATAGATGGTGCATGTGAAACTAAACTAATAAAACTAACTAGATTAGGTTCCTGTCTGATTTTTCTAACTGTGCTGGTGCTAACAGGAATTGGCAACCTACAAATATTTTGAAAGGAGATAGTCACCTAAAATAAGCATAAAGTGAATGTCAGCAGTAGTGGAATTGACTGTGAAGTCCTGTTACCTTATACAGTTATGTAGTCATAGAATTTGAGTAGAAAAAGAGCAAAGCTGCCACTCCCATTATGACTGCAGAAGGGACAAGAATAATGGGTAGAATATGGCTTATAAAGTAAGGTTTATTGTCATGATTATTTTCTTATCATATACTGCAACACAAGTAACTCTTGTGAAACTCAGTGGTTGTCTTATGACAACATGAGAGAAATTATCTAGGCTAAACCTCTCTTATTCAGAGAACTAGGAAAGTGTGGCTTACTTTTTCAAATAGCTTAAATACCAGCAAGAATTTTGCCTAGGAGACAAAGGTGGGCTATACTGGGATGCTGATGGTCCTTTCTGTTGCATGGAAAATATAAAAGGGAGATTATGGTGAAGGCTGCAGTCATAAAGACTATAGCTGCTGCCTGGATTGCTAATCCTGTAGCACTGGCCTTTATAGATGTTTGAATGTCCTTTTTGTAAAGTTGAGCAGAGAATTTTCAGGTAAAGCTGTTATAAACAACAAGTTACAGATACTTAACTAATAGTTACAGAAACTTCAGCCTTTTGAATAAGGAGGAAGCTTTTGATTTTTTAATGAGTTTGGAACTACTTCAGTATTCTGTTAGAGATCCTATCAGGGTAACTGCTAGTTCAGGCATTGTAGATCTGCTCACATGGTGTGTTTGAAAGAGTGGCAGCTAGTAAGTTATCAGTAGACTCGGTGACAGCAACCTAATCTCATTGTTGGGACTATTAGGTGGAATGCTCTAGTAACCTTTTCTTTCTTCTTGTAGGTAAACTTTCTACCAAAGTATTCTTCACTGCTCTTGCTGTTCTTGGCCTTTTTGCTTGCTTTTTTGGACACAGATTCTGGAAAACAGGTACTGAATGTTTTCTGGATTTTGGGTGGGGGTTTTTTTCCTCTCTTCTCATAAATCTGGTTGGCATTTCATAACTGTAACTTAGAATGGTGGTGTTACTACTAAGATTCACTTGATAGTGATTATGTGCCAATTAGATCCACTGCTTTGCTTGTACAGGATACAAGCTTTTAAGCACAGAGCAAGAAGTTTCTGGTATGCAAAGAATAGAAACATAAAACTATCTGTATTGCCCAGCATGCACCCTATAAATACGTAGTTTTCTGACCACTTGAAGTGCTTGAGGACACCCTTTTGCAGACCAGTGTTGTCTGACTTTCCTTTTATGCTTCTCAGCCAGTGAGCTGGTATGTTCCTTCCTATTGTAACATGGAAATGTCTGAATTTGTATTGAAGTGGGTTTGGTATGAAGTGATATGACAGCATACTAAATTTTTTTTCCTTTGCTTCTAGACTTAGTCTTCATGGGCTTCATATTCACAGCATTCTTCTTCTTTGTATTCATTACGAGGGTAACTGGCCTTGGTTATGACCGTGAGTAGATGTGTCAGGACACCCAATCTTCTTCCCAAAGTATTGTTGTTATGAATCCCTTAAGTAAAACCTCAGTAGTGTTTGTTGGTGGCCACCCTCAGGAAGAATAGGAGGATAATACCTAGGTACTTGAACTAATCTCTGATTACCACAATAGGAAGAGTAAATGTTGCTTCTAACATCAAATAGTGATGCAGAATTAATAGCTGCAACTATAAAAGACAAATTTGAATATCTGTCCAAGGAAGATAACAATTTTTTAGAAAACCTGGAAACTTGAAGCATACTTCCTTAATATGTCTTTCATAATGGGTGAAACTTGGTTTCAGATCAGATGCAAATTTCATCTGTAAAATGAAAGTGAAATATCTGCACCCTGCTTGTTAGACTAGCTAAAATTAGTTCCTTTTGTCTTTGTGTTCCCACATATAGTTAACATTTTTGGTACGTGTGCATTATCTCTCACAACCATAACTGCCCTGGGAACTCAAGATACTGATGTAGATAGTAGCAAGACGTTCATTCCAGCCCTGTGCTGTTCTTTCAGTAACACATCTGCAGTTGCAGACTGGAGTCTTTAGTGAAATGCTTGAAGCAAATACTGATACTCTTGTTTGTTTTTTTTCAGAAAGTTTTTGTTAGGTAACAGTCAAATATGTAAGTAAAGCTGCTGAATACATTGTTGCAGTTGGAATTTCCCCTTTTCTTTTTCAGTGCGTCTTACTTTAACAGCAGTAGCTGGAATTATTGGAGGGCTTTTCCTGGTTGCAAGCTGGTGGAGATTTGGCTCTGTCCTACTCTGTATGTTTGTTATTGGACTTGTGCTGGGATTTCTCTTTTCATCAACGGTCTTCTTTACTCCACTGGGTATGCACTGAAATACTCTGCTGCAAAGTGCTGGCTAGTGAGTTATGCGTTCCTGTACAGGGACACTGCAAGGCTTAGTCTAAGATGAATGCCACTATCTGCTTTATCTTAGTGTGATGTTTAAATTTCCCTTTCCAGTTTTGGGAGGAACAGAGATGTACCTGAAGCTGCCTTTCAGGTGTGCTGTAATTAAAACTACTTAGGGGATCTGCAGTGGTGGGAAAAGGAAACTGCTTACTCTGCAGAGAACTTGCTGAGGCTCTTCCTACCTAAGCTGTGTGTCATCTCAGCAGTCTGTGACACCAGCTCTGCTTCAGGCATGCACTCACTGTCTGTCTTGTCCTCTATCTAGAACAAGTCACAGTACAAAATCTGTAGTCTAACTTGAAGGCTTCAGGCATAAAGGTGTCATCGATTAAGAGGAGTTCTTGCTGTTGCCTTTCACCATACTAGAGTGCAAGGCTCTGGGAGCACTGCACTGTAAGTCAAACTTGGATTTGCAGCTGGATTGACATCATCAGAGTCTTTAGAATGACTTTGAGAGAAACAATAGACAAATCACTTAAAAGCAAGCAAGGCTGCTGAGCTGGAATCCCTCTGGAACATCAGAGCATCAGCCACACTGCTTTCTCTTATCGTAAATTTTAATCTCAAAACTCTTCTACTTAAGATCCCTTGTGGGAGAGTTTTTATTCTCTGGTCGTCTCTTTGACTCAGCCACAGTTCTGTGATAATCCATGCAGTCCCTGGTTGCCCTTCATTGAATTAAAACAGGGACTCAGCTGAGGGTCAGCTTGTCCCCTCTGTTTGGTTGACAAGCTTTAGAAAGCAGGCGGAGCAAAGCAGTATTTGAATGACTTAACTACTCTTCCTAAGACCACAAGAATTTGGTGTCTTGTGCTGTTGTGATGACTGCATTTGCACCATGCTCCAGAGTTCAACTTGCATAATGTGGGTGTATAGATCATAAACCTATATAGGCAACAAAATGGCTTCTTACTCAGTAGAAGTACTCTAAAACTTTTCATTCTTACCAGATCAGTAATGTATACCGCATCAAAAATCTATTTTATGGACAAGATCTGTTGTCCTAACTCCTAACTGGGACTGCCTTTTTCTGTTCTTGTTTTGAGTAACTGTGTTACAATGCATCTTAAACAATTAACATTTGAGCTCAAAAGCTAAGCTTTTCAACAGCACTCCAGATATTTCTGAAAGTACAGAACCTTTGTGGGGGGGAAAAGCTCATCCCCAACCACTTGCAGAAAAGGAAATTATTTACTAACTAGTAAATTATGTGTGGAATGTGGTGTCTTTGCAGGAGACTACAGAGTCTTCCGTGATGATGTGGTGTTCTGGGTGACCTTTTCTTCTGTAGCCTTGATGATTCCGGTGCTTTTTGCTGACTGTCCAAGAATTGTAAGTAATCTGCACCATTACCTCAGAAGGAGGGAGGAAGGGGTGTCAGACTTCTTAATGCAAAATGTGGTCCTGTGGGATATGCTTAGGAAACTTAACACAGCTTCATGAATCTCAGCACAGGATCAGCTCTAGGGAGTTCCTATTCAGCCCTACTTGTGCTAAATGGTCATAAGCAAAGGAATGACTTTTTGCAGTGTTGCACATATCATCCACTAACACTTGCAATTAGTCCACTTCTGCTGTCTTTAACAGGATGTCTGGACAACAAGTATGTGTAGCCAGTTTCTTGTAGAGGAACTGATACAAAATACTGCCTTAAGGAGGTGAGGAAGAGAGTGTTTATCAGTCTCCTAAAGCTGTGTGTTTTCTACTCCTCTAGCTGAACATACTGGCCTCTGGAATAGTAGGCTCTTATGCAGTGATTTTAGCTATTGCTTGTTATGTCTACACAAGTCTTGCTTACATCACCTTAGACCTACTCAGAAGGGTCCTCAATGATTACTTCAGCAGAGCTTACACCAATGTGCCTTTTCAAACAAATGGTGAGTACTGCTCTTAAGACTTTTTTTTTGTTAAGAAAAAACACTGCCTCTTTGGTTCCACTGTGAACAGTGAGTGAGGGTAGGAAGGGATGAAAGGAGAACACAGTAAATAAGTGTGAGATTTAACACCCAGATGATAAACCAGATGATAAATTCTAGTCCTCTAAAAGAAAGACTGAGTAGAGTCATACGTGGCAGCCTTCCAGCAGGTGTTATGTAACAAAGACTCTTGTGAAAGGGTGCTTTTCAGTCTTGGACTGCCACTTTGCTGTTGGGTCTGAAGAGCGGGCTGTCAAAACGCCTAATATGGTGACTGAGCAGACTCATCTCTGACTCAGTGGATATTCTTGCCTTTTCATGGAATTACTGTAGGCATGTGAGGATGCAGAGATGATACTTCCTTCCTTTCTGTCACTAATCTTGTTCAGTGTTTGTGCTTGGGAAAGGAAGGAATGTTCTGCTTTGATAGAGGAGTCTGTTTTCTCTTTTTCAGACTTCATTATGCTGTCAGTGTGGACAATGCTGGCCCTTAGCGGAGTGACTGTGCAGCTTCGCCGAGAGAGAAGTGAAGTGCCCTTCCCACCACACCCCTATCTCACCTGGAAGCGGGAAAGGGAGCGCAGAAGCACCAATGTCTTAGATCCTAGCCATCATATCCCTCCCCTAAGAGAGAGGATCCATAACAAGCTACTGCATATCAAAGAGTGTTTTCAGAAAGAGCAGCCAGCTGGTGAGAGAACTCCATTGCTTCTGTAACCTGCCAAATAACTGGTAGGAACAGAAAAGAAGAATCTAGGAATGGTGAGATGAATGATCACCAGCAAACCAGCCAGTGGTGCAGGTTTTACCACTCTAGTTTGTCATGCTTAATAAGAGGATCATATCTATCCAACCTGGAAGATGTGTTACCTGTCTGGTACACTACATGGGGTTTTTTGTGACTGACTGACTCCTCAGTGGCCCACTCAGCTTGCTGTGACATGTGTATGTCTAGCTGCAGAATCTTGTAATGATGGTCAAGTAAAGGTATTTATCTTATGATGTGGTTTGATGTTTAGTTATATTAAGTATAAAACAGTCCTTAGAAAGCAATCTGTACAATGCTGGCACTTCCCTCGCAGTGCAAAAATCACTGCTGAAATCCTGCCTGACTTGCTGCTGAAGATGAGCAGTCTGTTGGAGTGCAAGAGATGAGAGGTGGGGACCGTACACAAAGTGTTCTTCTAGCAGGAGCTGAAGTATGGCCTTCTAGTATAGGTACAAAACGTGTGGCTGCAGACACAGTTGTTTCCAGGAAGTATTACTGAACTTTGCAAGCTAAACTGAGTGACTTGAATTTAAACTGCACCAAATTGACTGTTGTAAGCATGCACACTGTGGCTCAGGAAGTGGACTGGATCTGAAACAAGAAGACTTTCTCCCTTGCTTTTGGATGGTTCTGTAGCAAGCTGGCCATCTGGTCTCTGTGCAGAGATGACTGCTAAAAGAACACAAAAGGTTTGCTTCCTTGCTTGCTATCTGAACAGCCTGTGTCTTGTTTCTGCTCTGGTATAATCTTTTGATGGTGCTGTCATAAAAGAAAAACTAAGTAAGCTCTTTGTGGCCAACTGCAGGGTTTTTTTTTTTTCCCTGGAACTGGTTAAAACCACTATTTTTTACTTTTAATCAATGTATCTTTTAATTTTGGCTTTAAGGGGTGAAAATGGCATCCAGCTAGCAAAATACTGGCTGGGATCCTTGCTGACCAAATGTGTTCCTTACCAATTGAGGATTGTATCTGCCCAAAGCAGAATGCAGTATAAAAACAGATAAGGGACCGCTCCTGCATTCAGTGGAAGATTGTGATCTTGTGTGATGGCTTTGCTTCCTCATAAACGACCCAAACATCCATTTTCAGAATGCAAACTGGAGTGTTGTGGCTTTGCCTCACAGAAATGCACAAGCTATCCTTGGTTTTACCTGTCCTGAGGGGCACCCTATACCCAGTCTTGGTCTTCACACTCAGTGTTTACTTGGTGATCTGTCACGCATTAAATGATGATTGAAGTCTTGTGTCGTGTATCTCGATACAGGCTGTGGTGGCTCTTCCTGCTGCTGCTTCTCATTATCTTTGTACCTTCAGTGTGGGCAGTGAAGTGTGTAGTCCTTCTGTCAAGGGGAACCACCATGAGGGAACACCCTAGTGGTGGAAACTGAAATTCTTGGGCCCCACTTTAAATTCTTGGCAGTAAGTATGTAGGCAATCTTTGTAAGGAAACTGGCAAAAGAACTTTATATGGAAACTTAGTTGAAACTTTAAAAACCCTGGCAATAGAAAAGAAACAATGACTTCAAAATACTTTACTTACCAGCCATTTTTCTTCAAGGAGTGAAAGCTTAATGACATAGTATCTCAGGTGACTGAGCTCATCTGATGTTTAGAGACACAAATCCCATGACTGCTTGGAGCTGGAATGTCTGCATCAAAACAGCAGAGCAAAACTGAAATTCTGCAATTTGAATCTTGCTTCACAGTGCTGTTTCATGGTGCATGGGGGTAAAGGAGGAGCTCTGTCCCTGACCTCTGGCAGGCTGATGCTTGCCAGCAGCCCTTTACCGCACTAATACTGAATATGTCTTTGCAATATTTAATGGCAAATAGCAAACACTGAGTTGGTATACAAATGTTCTTAAACATGTTTACCTTGGGGTTTTTATAACTGCTGTGATTAACATTGTGCAAGAAACTCCAATTTTCTCTATCTTTTATAATAAAGATGTCTTTTGAAAGAATATTGAAACTAAAGGAGTGTCTCTGAATTCAGTGATGCTTTTACAACTTAGTTTCTGCCTTTGGTAGTGTAGGGATAAGTCTGTTTTTAAAAAAAATATTAGTCCCTCAAGGGATGAGGACAAGGCAGGGAGCTTAGCTGACTGGTTGCAAGTACTTACTGTAGCTGCAGTGACACCCAGAGGCTGAGTGTGGTTATGTTCTGTGTGAAGCTACTGGTCAAGTGCATGATCCTAAGAGGCTTTTTTTGTATAGCTTGATCAGACAATGGTTGTCATCCACTTCTTCACTGGTAACTAGGCTGCAAGGTCATATAGGAAGTCTGTGGCAGAACTGGGCTTAGAATCTCAGAAAAAGACTTCAAACTTTGAGATTTTTATTACTGCTAAAAGATGGTATGGGAATTTTCTTCCATATTCTGTAAGCCATAGTGAGTAACAGTGATAATAATCAGGATACACTAACTGATCCACAGGGGTGTTGAAGGGGTAACTTCCAAGGCTTTATGTAACCTCTGAGAAAGGAAAAGGAAAATTGGATCCTATCCTGCTATGCCTCTGTGCTGACTGCAGAATCTCATTGGAAGCAATTACTGCCTTGCTATGTTAGCTGCAGTACCTTGCTAGCTTAAAATAATGCTAGCTGACATTCCTGGGGAATTGATATCTAAACTATGTTCTTCTAGGTAGTGATTCCCCTGTAAAATCAGGTGTTTTGAAGCTTTCTAGACTATGATGATCATCTGCTTCCTCCTGCTGTAGAGAATTCTCCTGCTATGACAGCTCCACTACACCTCTTTCACTGAGTTTTCTAGTCTTTGCTGCACTGTAGTAATATTGCAATGGTTACATCGTGATATTTGTCTCAGCTGCTTCTAGAGCTTTCCTAGGTCTGCATGTGTTCCAGTCCTACCTTAAATCCACAGGAGAAACTTCATCTGCCCCTCATTCTCACACCCATACTAATTTTTCCTAGCAGTTAACAAGGTGTGGCACAAATGGACTCAGGGACACTGATTCTGTTTGTTTGGGTTTTTTTTTTTTAAATAAATGAATCTTCCTTTGTTCTTGTGTCTCCTTCCTCACTTTGAAAGCACAAACCCAGCTTGATTACTGCTTCATGGAGCACTGCATGTGTAAGGCTGTTTTGCCAATTATCAGGCCTAGCATAAAGGACACAGCTAGCATAAAGATGAACCAATAACCAAATTGCATTTGATACAAAAGGGTCAGTACATGGGTGAGCACTGGGGGTACAAACAAGTCAGTCAGATTATACATAATTGACATCAATCCCACTGACCCCAACAATGACACCACACAACCAACAATGGGTGGAATAAATGCCAAAATGCAGTCTCCCATAAAAGGGACAGGAGACAACCAAGTCAACAAGCCAAATACATAAGACCAAGGAAGCCACATACTGAATCTCTACACAGCCTGCATTTACAAAAGCCAGACCTGACTGGAGCCCAGTTCCAGGGAGGCAGGAGGCCTTCCCCAACAGGAAACTGCAAAGTACATCCACCTCACAGACAGATACTGCCCCTTCCTGCAAGGGGTCCCAGCTTTTATCCCTAAGTGGGACACCTGATCTTTGTTTACTTAATGCAGGACACCTGGGGCTCATTTACCTCGCACCCTGGAGGGAAGCTTAAAGGCAAACTCACCCCTCCTTTGTGAAGGGCTGTGGGAATCACCCATATGTCAACCTTAATTTGGGGCTTGGGGTTGAAACCCCAGCATTTCACTCAGCCCCTTGACATATGGGTGGACCACAGCCTTCACACGATCTCTAAGTGTGACATCTTTATCTTGTATTCAGCTACAGACACTGCCACAGTCATCTCAGCTGTTTCTTCATATTCTTCACTGTTGTGGTCTTTTTCATTGGAAGATCAGTGTGACTGTGGATCTGAAGCTCACGTCATCTGCTCAGCACAGTTCAGCGTCAACTTGTATTCCAGCCTGTACGCTGCCCATTCAGGTCGAATACATTTGTCACGGGAGTGATTTCATATTCCCGGCAGTGCCATGCAAGATCTAGAAGACAAAACTTCAGACCACTGTTATTCCCACGAATAATATTTATTTGCGGGGACATGTTCCCATTTTTTCTGTCCAGGCTTCATGATTAGGATGATGTTATCTTTTCCTACAGCTATTACTTCAGCTGGCTCAGGGGGGCCACTCAGCCTTTGGACCTGTACTACTGCCCCATTACTAAAGTTAGTGGATCCAAATCCTTTGTCTCCACGAACAGTAGTGACTTGGGATGGGTCCCCCTTCCTCACCATTGTTTTCAAAATTGGTAATATTAATAGCTGTGCTACTCTATCTTTGGGTTCAATAACTAAATCTTGTTCACCATTATTCAGCAGTATTACTTTGATCTCTCCTTGGTAGTCTGCATCAATCATTCCTCCCATTACATGAACGCCTTTTAGGGCTAAGGTTTGAGCGAGCAGTTATTAAGCCAAAGTGTCTTGGGGGAATTTGGATTCCTAACCCCATGTTAATAACGCTTGTCTGGCCTCGATTTATCTTTACCAGTTCTAATGATGTAGCCCAGCAGCCTCTGGAGTGGCCCAGTAGGGGGCCATTGCACCTGGAACCATTTCCCAGTAGGTTAAAGTTTCAGTTACCATTAGAGGCTTTATTTGCAGATTGGGCGTAGTCATACACATCAAGGGTGTCTCCATCTCCCCAATGGGTCTATTGTTGAGGAGGTTAGATCTCCATTGGGATAGGTTTCCATTTCCCAGCTTTTTAAACTGCTCCTTTAAAAGCCCATTAATTCGTTCAATTACTCCTGCAGCCTGTAGATAGTACAGGATATGGAAGATCCACTGAATGTTATGCTGCTCTGCATATTGCTGTACAAATTTATTTCAGAAATGGGACCCATTATCAGTTTGTATTTGTAAGGGGATGCCATAGTATAGGATCATTATATCTATGGTAGAAGTAGTACTACGGTGCATGGCTTTTCTGCAGAAATATCCTGAACATGTGTCAACCATGGTGCAGATGTATTTGCACCCTCGGTCCTGGGGTAAAGGGCCAATATAGTCCATCTGCCAGATTTGTCCTGGCAATTTCCCTCTTCCCAATTCTCCTTTTACAATATTTGGTACCAGGCACTTATGAGTCTGCTGGCACACAGGGCATTGGGCAATTATTGTTTTGATTATATCCAGTGACATAACTATGCCACACTCTTAGGCCTACTTGTAAGTGGCCTTTTCCTCAAGATGCCCACATTTCTGCTGTGCCCATTTTGCCAAGCCTTCATGGTCTCTTTCCTGAGGGAACTCCAGTCTGGCTTGGGAAATCTTTGCCCTGTTGTCAATGACAGAACTGTAAAGCCGCTCAACTGAATTTATATTACTATAAGCATCTACATGGAATATTGTCACCTTGGTTCTTTGAACCAATTCCCAAATATCTTTCCATATTGCCTTTCCCCAGACCATTTTGGAATAAATTTTCCAATCTTTGGTTACCCATGTTGGCAGCCAAGTAGCCAATCCATTTGCCACTGACCAAGAATTGGTGTATAGGTGACGTTTCCCTAAATCCTCTTGTTTTAAAGCCATATATGCTGCATATAACTCAGCATATTGGCTACTTTCCCCTTCTCCTCTGGTCTCCAGAAATTTCCCTGAATGAGGATAAGCCACTGCCTTACAAAACCTTTTCCCTCCTATATATTTAACTGACCTCTCTGTAAACCATGCATGTTCCCTTTCAAGAGGTAGCAGCTGATCCAGGGTCTTCTCCCATTGTACAGGGGATTCCTGTTCAACTATAGGATCAGGCTTTACCTCTTGATCCTGCATGGGGGCAGCTTGCTCATGGAGGGCAGCAACATCACCAGGTTCCACCTTTGCTCTGTCCTGGATGTACAATTTCCATTTTATAATGCTTGATTCTTGCGCATGCCCTATGCGGCGAGTCTTCGGGGAGCTTTTAACCCACTGCCTAATAGGGATTTCAGGACGAAGGGCCACCTCGTGGCCTATTGTGAGCTGCTCGGTTTCTATCAAGGCCCAGTAACAGGCTAATAGTTGTTTCTCAAAAGGCGTGTAATTATGTCCTGCCTCTGGTAACTTTCTTCCCCAAAATCCTAAGGGGACTCTTCTCTTCCCTTGTTTCTGCCAGAGACTCTGATTAGCATATGACCCATTTACAGATACATTTAATTCTACTTCGCCATCCTGCATGGGCCATAAGACCAAAGCCCTTTTAATAGCCTCTTTTGCCAATTCAAAGGCAGCCTGCTGCTCATTTCCCCATTCGAATTCATGCTTTTTGCGAGTTACTTTGTATAATGGGGCCAGAATCTGTCCTAAATGTGGAATATGTTGTCTCCAGAAACCAAACAGTCTGATAAATCTCTGCGCCTCCTTCTTATTCTGTGGTACAGCACAGTCAAGAATCTTTTGCCAAGCTTTAGGTTGTATTTCTCTATGACCACAGTTCCAATGTATTCCTAGGAATTTAACTGTCTGAGATGGACCTTGGATCTTAGTAGGATTAATCTCCCAACCTTTCTGCCTCATATGCATTAGTAGCACTTCGAGCATTTGTTGTAATTCACCCTCATTGGTCCCCTAAATCATGATGTCATCAATATAGTGGGTCGTTTGCATATGAGAAGGGAGCTGTACCTCATCCAGGTGCTCAGCACTATTCTATGGCAAATAGTTGGACTATGCACCCATCCTTGAGGCAACCTGGTGAAGGCGTACTGCCGTCCTTGCCATGTAAATGCAAATTGATCCCAATGCTCTTCTGCAATCAGAATCATAAAATATGCATTGGCCAGGTCAATGACAGCATACCACATGCCTCTGAATTTCTATTAAAGTGATCATATCATGTACAGCTGTCACAAGAGGTGGGGTGCTCTTGTTCAGTTCTCTATAATCCACAGTCATTCTCCAGGATCCATCAGCCTTTTTGACTGGCCAGATTGGACTATTCCACATTGTGGTAGTCAGTTTTGAAACCCCTGCAGCCAGTAAATCTTTGATTGTTTGGGAAATTTCTTCATGACCACCTGGAATCCTGTACTGTTTCATGGTTACTACCTTGGTCGCAGTTGGGATCTGAACCGTAGGCATCTTTATCTTCCCTACTAAAACTGCTCGGTTAGTGATATAACTCTTTACCCCAAATTGATAACGACCATCAACAAGATTCAAATTAAGTCCCTTTAGAATATCTATTCCGATTATATACTCTGGGCTCAGAACAATCATGACTATACTGTCATTTCAGAAGATTTCCAATTTTCATATCAATTTGGGTTTGTACTGCTTCAATTTGTTTCCCACTTAGTCCTGTAAAAATCACAGATAGACCTTTAAATTTCTTCAGATTTCCATAAATCAAGGAGGCCTCCACTCCGGTATCTACTAGAGCCTTTACTATTTGAGAGGACCGTTTTTTCCAGAATATTTGTAGCTCCACATGGGGTCGTCAGTCCTCCCATGCCCAGAGTACCAGAGCTTGGCCAATATTTCAATATGGATTACAGTACCTACTGTACTGTAGTGTAGTACCTATGTCTTTTGAGGGGTACAGGTCAGAATACTGCTGCCATTCATGGTTCTTCCCCAGAACAACTGAACTGCTCCCAGAGGGCCCACCGTGAGCAAAGGCGGGATGCCGTTGAGGATCCAGAGGGGGTGCTGTAGGCTGAACAGTTTCTGACCAGTGTGCTTGGTAATTCTGCACTTTTCTACAGGGTTTCTGTAACTCTCTGTTTGTACAACCTCCATAATTCACTGCTGTCAAGACCATCAATTTTAGCGAGAGGTACACCATCTTCCAATAAAGCTTTAAACAATTGTCCTCGAGACAGCCGATGTCCGGTATTTTTACCACGTCGGGTGTCTTGGTTCTGTGTATACTCCCAGGGGCCCCATTGACATTGGAATTCTCGATAGCCCTGATGCTCCCAGGGAGTCCATTCTCCAAGGTCACCTAGCTGATGCATTTTCTCAAGTACATCTCTAATGGGATTTCCTGTTTCACTCAATAAGAGAGTTACAAGAACATTCTTATAAGCCGGTGGAGCAGTCTTACTGATTGCATTCCTCATAGGCACAGATAATTGAAGTTGCATCAACACATCAACCTGGCCTATATGAATGGCCAGTTTCATTCCTTCTTCCTTCAATCGCTGTATACCATCCCGCAGAGTATACCATGGCTGGTCAGAACCTGGCCAGGAATTCTCTAGGGGGTATTTTGCCTTGCACTCCACAGTGGCTAAAGCCAAAAGATTAGTACTGTCATCATTAGTCCAAAACGCTTCCCGC
Organism: Athene cunicularia; assembly: GCF_003259725.1. Lineage (NCBI taxonomy): Eukaryota > Metazoa > Chordata > Aves > Strigiformes > Strigidae > Athene > Athene cunicularia. The sequence continues at coordinate 29,521,663 of NW_020799092.1, forward strand.
ACCAGAGGGTCTGAACTTGGGGTTACAAGCTTTCTGCAGTCAAAATTATCCAGGCTAACCCCTGATGCTCCCTGATCATATAAACGTACCATCCAAGCAAGTAGGGACTCTCCCTGTCTCTGACTGAACCGTGCAAGAATATCACTGATTTCTTGCTGTGTGAAATCTTCCACTGTAGGTCTATTTACTGGTGGCTCACCCTCAGAAAATTCCACCATCCTCCTCATGACGGGTCTCACATCTGCAGAGTCATCTGAGGCACCAGCGCCATCAGACTCCGCAGGGTACCAGATATCATCATCATCTGAGTCATCAGGGTTATGGTGTACATCCACCTATATAACCTCTGAGTGGACCTTATGACTACATTGTCCCCATCTCTTTCCACATTTACACTGGGCAACTTGTACTATATCCTTCTCGGGTACAGTTTGAGAAGTGTCTGGTTTATAAGTAAGGAGCTTGTTTACAGATTCTAATGTCATAATCTGAGCTCGCATATGGGAGCATTCAGCCAGTAAGTGATCTTTTTGCTGGTGCTGTTTCTTATATACTGTTAACAGGATCCACTCCTGTCTCCCAAAGGTTACAGCATCCTGTGCCTTACTGGAGAATTTTTGAATGTTTACCAATACATCCTGCAGTTCAGCCTCCACCAACCACTTCTCCCACTGATCACATAGTCCCCCAAATTTAATCCATTCAAGGGCCAGCAAACCATACACAGGATCTTCCCAACCGGGAACTTCAGACAGGGCCATCCCCATTGCTAATTTTGTTTTCCTAATTATCAGGCCTAGCATAAAGGCCACAGCCAGCATAAAGATGAACCAATAACCAAATTGCATTTGATACAAAAGAGTCAGTACATGGGTGAGCACTGGGGGTACAAACAAGTCAGATTATACATAATTGACATCAATCCCACTGATCCCAACAATGACACCACACAACCAACAACAGGTGGAATAAATGCCAAAATGCAGTCTCCCATAAAAGGGACAGGAGACAACCAAGTCAACAAACCAAATACTTAAGACCAAGGAAGCCACATACTAAATCTCTATACAGCCTGTGTTTACAAAAGCCAGACCTAACTGGAGCCCAATTCCAGGGAGGCAGGAGGTCCTTCCCCAACAGGAAACTCTGCAAAGTGCATCCACCTCAGAGACAGACACTGCCCCTTCCTGCAAGTGGTCCCAACTTTTATCCCTAAGTGGGACACCTGACCTTTGTTTACTTAATTTGGGACACTTGGGGCTCATTTACCTAATGGTTCTCCCTGCAAGGCTAGCCGCACCCTGGAGGGAAGCTTAAAGGCAAACTCACCCCCCGCTTTGTGAAGGGCTGTGGGAATCTCCCATATGTCAACTTTAATTTGGGGCTTGGGGTTGAAACCCCAGCATTTCAAAGGCAGCTTGCCTATCTGCTTTCTCAAATGTTCACAAAGCATAAATGAAAATAGAAACAAATCATATTTTCTATAGGTGTATGTTGGAGGAGAGGAAGAGAAACTCCCCTCTCTTAAGCTTTGCATTTTGATTTGGGAGCAAGTTACAGGAAGTCATTGAAGAGGTGCAGAATATAATATTCCTTTGTCATCTCTGCAGTTACATATCCTATACCAATGGCTTTCCTTTCTGAGAGGAAAGTGTGGTGTAGATCTCAACTAATAGTACATACTGCTAGTGGTTGCTAAGAGGAAAAGGTATTAGTCATTGTTCCTAGATCTTCTCAACTGGTTGGTAGAAATGTTGCATACATCAGGTTATAACACACTTGGAGCCATTTTGGGGGCCCAGCTGCTGGGTATTATGTAAAATCCTTGATGGAGGCTTTTGAGAAAATGTCTTTGTTTAACACCGCTACCCTTTGCGGCTGCAAGCCTAGCTTTGGGAAGCCTAAGCAGAATGCGAACAGTGAAGTGCCTATCTGAAACAAAACCTCAGTCCTGTGAAATACACTGACTGGCAGACATCTTTCTGGTATTGCTGTCAGAGACACTCTAATGTGACCTGGCTTGTTTGGTGGCTTGTTTTCAAGCTGTTTTATTTTTTTTCCTGTGTCTGAGGCACTTGGGCATTGCCAAATCTATATGAAACTGTCCCAAGCAACTGGATACCAAAACAAAGGGTAAAGCAATGTTTTGTGTAAAATCGCTTGAGGACCAAAATCCTGGTATTACATGGCACAGACATCAGTAACTCTTCAGGAGGATGTGCTTATTTTTAATTAGAGGCTAAATACTGAACTTGGCTAACCAGGTAGGTTGTAGTGGTAAAAATGCTGATACTCTTAACAGGGCCTGGTCATGAAGCTCAGCCAACTGCAGTGACCTCTGGTGCCATTGGGTTTGGGTAGGAGAGAAAGTTTCTAGTTTGCCTGTTGTCTCTGCTTTGGTCTCCCATGTCCAATGTGAGATCCATTCCTTGCTGCTGCTCTCAGACTGAGCTGTGTTCTGCTGCTCTTGGGTGTTAGCTCTGCAGCTCCTGGTGAGTTCTGCTCACAAAGAAAACATTCTCTTCCTCTCTGAGATCTACTTAAGTAGACCCTAATGTATTGTTTTAACCTTCTGTAATATATAAGGGACTAGGTTAGCACACTCCTGCTCCTAACCCTGAAGTGTGAGGTGTGTGTTTTGGCTTGTAGTGTCTAGGCAGCAGGCTGGGTCAAGACCTCTAAAATCATCCTTTCAGCACTGCAGATCCTGTAGCTCTTGCTCATCCATGACGTCTTCCTTCCTGTTTCCCTAACTAGTGCTGAGTTACTCTTACCCTGTCTTTGCTTTTCTTTGCAATAGCAAAAGAAATAAGTAAGGCTTAAGAAAGTTCTTTGGTTCCCTCTGTCTCTTATGCTAACCTGGAACATATGCAAAAATGGCCTTCCTAAAGCCTTCCTTTTGTAAGTTTTCACTGATACTTCTCACCCCAGTGAGGCTCTTAAGCTTTCACTCGGTCCTTGATCTGAAAATGCTTCTAAAAACCAGGAAACCCCTCCCAAGAAATCAATATGCCCCATCTTAAAATGTGCATTTTTCACTAAGTCTCTGAGGTTTTCATCTTCCTTAAGAACTGGCAGCAGTATGCTGTAGGTTTGCCTGTGATCTTTGCAGTGGTACTTGTGGTGGGCTTCATTGTAACTTCAGTTTCTGGTCATTTTATCTCGTGAATGGTCAGCAATAGGAAGCGTTGAGATTCGGGTAAGTAAATATCCCACAGAAGTAAGTGTTATAAGCATTAGGCCAACCTGTTCTAACTCAGTGGCTGAGATGCATTGATACATCCCTACTGATATACTGATATTTGAATTTTGATGTACTGATATTTGAATTTTGTTAATATTCATATGGTTAGGCTGTCCCTCCCATACCTTTGATTAGTAGGCTTTGGTATTTCAGATTTCATTAGAAGCAATAGATGCAATAACATTTTTGTTTGTTCAAGCAGCTGCTTGTTCACTTTTTTTTTAATTGATATTAGACTTTGTCTGCTAACATGAAGCTATAGGCAGACATCTGTCTCCTGTTGGAGTATGCAAGGCTTTATACTTTCATGCATGCTGGGGGAAGACAGCTTCAGAGTAATAAATCAGCTCATCTTGGGGATGAGAGGGAGTGGCAGAAAAATGGTTGTGCACAACTCACCAGCTTCAGAACTGGGTTTTCACAAGTCTGTCTTGTCAGAAGAAGCAACTTTTCCACATTATCCTTAGTGCCTTCTGGTGTAACAGCAGATTATCTAATGTACTTTAAAAGATCTGGATTAGTTTTTTTAAAAAATCTTGAATAAAAAAGAGGATCTGAGGGAAAAAAAGCCATACGTAGGAAGCAGAAAAGCACAGATCGAGTATATCATAGGAAGCAGCAGCCATTTGATTAACCAGTAATTTAATGAGTTACATATAATGATTAATTTAAAAAATTGTTTACCATGTTCCTGAGCATAGCATTGGAAAACTGAAGACACCGACTGCCCTGCATCCATTAGCATGTTGTATGGTTTGAGCTTCCAACAACTGAATTTTCAAAACTGTATCTAATGCTTCTCACTGGTGAGATACCTTAAGAAAATCATTTGAGGATGGCTATTTTTGGTGGTGAGAAGATTGTAGAGAAATTATTCATTCTGCTATTCTTTAAAAAAGGTAAAGCTTTGCCTTAGGGAAAGGACTGCAATTGGAGTTCTGCTTGTTTCCCTTGTGCCACTGTTTCCTATCATGTGTCTTGAGGAGTAAATGTTGTCAGCATGTACTTTTTCCAAAACTGAAATTATGAAATATCTCTCTCCATGTTGAGCAGTTGCCTAAGGTCTTCTTCTAGATGTCAGGTGAATGTTTTCTGAACTTGGGAAATAATGATCTCTGATACCCAGGTGTTTCCATACTGGCTCCCAACAGGTACTCTATGCTGCTGCATCCAAACAGGTCTGGGGAAGGGAGGTGGTTGCAGGCAGCAGGAACATCAGTCCTGTTTCTCATACCATCACTTAAATAGAATGTTTTATTTTGCAGTACACTTTAATACATGAAAGCTAAACAATTTTGTTTAGATTAGTCTGCTCTACTGTCATCAGTATGAAATTCAACTGTGTTGCAAATGAAAGTGGGAAGGCCAAAAGGTGAGACCGAATGTAACTTCCCCCTCTACAAGGTATGTGCATGCAGTATCAAACAGCTGTGTACTGTGCACAGTTCTCCCAGCACACCTTGGTACTCTGCAAGGGTAAGTTTGGCAAGAGGTCCTCTGACATTACAGAGAATCTATTTTTCTGCTCTTTAAGCGGTAACGGCAGGCATTTGTTCATGGGTGCTGCTCTGGGAATACATGTAGGAGTATAGAGATTTTTTGTTTGCACACCAGGTTAAATGGAATCCCTCTGAGATAATGACTTCTGTGGCTGCCAGCTTTTGGACACCTACAGCTGAATGGTGCTCCCACAGCATCTTGTTGGTTTTTCTCCTTTCTTTGGTCTCTGGTAGCACTGTGTAGCTTGTTGCTGCTTCCAGAACTTAGGTGTTACCAATAGCATGATGTTGAAAAGGCTGGTAAAGAAGTTGTCTATTTACCAAACACATATAAATATATGTTTCTTTTCTGGGTTAAGTAAAGGTGACCCGTCCACCTATGTCAAAATCAGTAGGTTTTGACTCAGTAAAGGTTTAGGCCAATTGTGAGGGTCGAATTTCAATTGGCAGATGCTGCTAGTAATGTCGCGTGATTCCCATCCTACTATCCAACTTGAGACATGAGTGTGCATTACAATCAAGTTGGCAGTTACATAAAGTGCTTAGAGGTGATTTTAACAGAACCGAATAGAGGTGATTTTAGCAGGACCAAAGGTGCGATTGTTAACTCTTTACAGATTTTGAGCGAGATTTACTCACAAAGATATGAAGTATGTCTACTGAGGAGAATAGGGCCATATTACATAATCTCCTCGCAATTCTTTTTTGTCTAGATTTGGAAATGCCCATGTCTGCGAGCAGTGAGTAGTTGCCTTCGTACCATTTTCCACGAGAACCCAGGGGAAAGCCCATAAATTTAATTTTGGATGAATTTGTTAGTTCTTGAATTTGGTCTTTTAAGTGTTTATACTTATTTACTTTTTCTGATGCAGCTTCCTGCAACGTTTCAATTTTACTTTCATATCTGATTGTTACATCTACCACCACTGCTGTGTCATCTTTTAGAAATATTAAGTCTGGTTTGTACAATTCATTTTGGCTATCTCTGATCAATGGTTCCCAGTAAGCAATCCAATTTTTCTTTTTACCCTCCTCAATTAACATATTGCAAATTTTATTGTGCCTTTTAATTCTGGCATCTTGTACAATAGGACATAGGCCAATTATGTGGGCGAAGGTTTCATTTTCAGCCTGACAATGACGGCAAGATTTATTATAAGTCGATTGCCTGCCTCTCACTAGGAATTCTCGGGTAGGGCATACATTTGCTCTTAATTGGAGCGCAGTGATTAGCTTTCTGTGAGGAATGCCCCTGTAATGTTCAATCCAAGAGTTACTAATGTCCTTTTCAAAGTTTTCTATGCCTCAGACCTGGGATAGCAGTTTAGTCCAATTTTTGAATTCCTGATTACGCCAATTGCAGGGTTTTGGAAAGACTCTCCTTGGTGTGGGTCTCTCCCATTCAGAGTCCTCCTCAAGAATTAATCCCTTAGCAACCGTTATAACTGTTCTGGGTCCCATACGGACGGGACCTTTTCCTTATCTCCACCTGCTGCAATCCACAGGTTTTTTAACTCTTTCTCAATGTTCTTGTTACTGGCTATTTCCCGGATGGTCTCATCGGAGGACTGTGCGATTCTATGGATTCTTCTTGCTTGTACACTGGGGATTAGGCCAGCAAGGCGAGTTAGACCTAATCCTCCATCTTTTGAACTGGAGTAGAGCACAGCATCGGCTGTACTTGGGGGAAGGTGTAACCATCTTTTAACTGTGTTCCTAATTGGTAAGTCTAATGACTCTAGGTATGTGGGTTTAGTGTCTGAGTGGTCTGCCAGGTAGATGATTCTTGGGATAGTGTAAATTCTTAGTATGTCGATCTTTTGGAATGGTTTCAATGGGGACCTTTCTATTCTCTGTAACCAGTTTGTCATTTTGTCAAGTAACTTTGGTTTTGTTATACCGACCCAGGGGTCAATGAACAGTCCTAGGTATTTCTCAGTGGTGTTTGTATGAATCATATTGAGGAGAGTGCCTTTGATAGTCCATGGGGGACAGTCATTGATGGTATATGAGACTTTTATCGGCCGGATGTAAAAGCCATGACACTTTTCCCCTTGTGTTTTGAGGCCTGTCAGGTCACAGAATATTCTAACAATGTCCAGATTCTTTTGCATCCCCTCCCAAGAGCTACTTAATAGCACTAGATCGTCGGCGAATGCCATAGTTATTTGCGTCAAGTGGTGTTGATAACCAAGACCTTCCTCCTCCAGCTTGCACAGGAGAGGGTCTATAGCTAGGCTGAATAGGATCGGAGACATCGAATCAGCCTGCTTAACACCGATCTGGATCTTAATGGTCTCTGACTGCTCCTTCTTCGTATCGATGTATGTTTTGGTGTTCTTGTACATGTTGGAGATGAGGTTGATGATGTGATTGTCCACCCCTTTCTGTTTTAGGACTTCTATTATGTGGGCATGGCTGACGGTGTCGAAGGCCTTGGCAATGTCAATGAATACCACTCCCAGGGGCCGTTGTTCAGTCTTTGCATGTTTTATCAGTAGCTTCAGGAGTTTCGGGTTTTCAGAACATCCTGATGATCTTATGAATTCCCTCTGTCTTGGATTAATCGGGCATGCTTTTGTTATTCTCGCCGTCAGGATCCTGGAGAACAGCCTCAGGACTATTGATCCGATCGTAATTGGTCGCCAGTTACTGATGTCAGTCTGACGTTCTGGTAAGGCTGATTTGGATATTAATACTATTCTGCGTTCCTTGATGACGTCTGGAATGGTGCCTGATAGTAGCCACAAGTTGAATAGCTCCATCAGCTGCATGTAGTCCGGATCCATCCCTATGAGGTGCCTCATATCTAATCCATCCGGCCCTGGGGCTGCATTCTTGCTCATCTCTTTGATGTTTTTCTTGATCTCCTTGGTTGTAATCATTAATTCAAAGGCGGTGTTGTCTGATCTGCCCCTTGAGAAGAAGCCACCTAGACCTGGAACAATCCTGTTGTTTCCCATCTCGTCTTGAAGGTCTTGTGTAATTCTTCCAGGGGGATGTTGCATCTTAAGGATTCCACGTCATCCAGTATGATACTGGCCAGCTTCCTTCTGTCCATTTGGAATAGACGTTGGAACCTCAGGAACTGTCCCCTTTTCCTGGCTCTCTTCTTCATCCATTACGTTGATGTTTTTGTAGAATGGGCTTTTTGGGTCACCTGGTGCTTCTTCTCTTGGGTGGCCTTCGTTTCCTGCGATAGGTTCAGGCGATATTTTTAAAACTTACTCCTCTACTACATTCCTTTACTCCCAATTTACAATTTCCTTTGCTCCCATCTCACCACCATCACTGTATACAACCTGTCCTACCGTGACCAGCACTGAAGTGTTATGTTAGCCACTTGAACCACCCATCATCATAGGATACCTCAGGTACTCAGACATCACTATCTCCAGGAAGAACAAGTACATGTTTTACACTCAAATTAGGAGATTTAGAAGTTATTTTTTTAAACAGCAAAAGTGCTTTTTAAGCTTAATGTTCACCAACTAAACCCAAAAACTTCCTAAGTCAATGTAAATCTTATTTTGGGTATCTACAAAGATATCTTAGTAATGTAATTCTGCATGAAAACAGTGCCATTAGTTCTGTGTTTTAACATTATCTCCTAATCCTATGTGTCTGTTAAAAAGCCAAAGTTCTTTAAAGCTTTTAGTTGTACAAAACAGCCCTAGTTTCAAGCTGCCATTCAGTTTTACTTCAATTGAATAGCTGCTACATGCATGTATGAATTAGCTTAACATTTATTACCTGTGTTTAAACACAGAATTTATGATACTGAAAACAAGTTTCTCTCTGAGAAATCATGGGGAAGTAGAGAAAACATTACATTGTCATCTTATGAATGTAACACCCTACCCTTTTCATTTACATATCACAGAGAAAGGAACCCAGAGCTCAAACTAAGTCAAAGTTTTTAATCTTCAAATAAAACCCACAACTGTACATCCTGTCTGTATTAAAATACATTTTGATCCAAAAATCAAAGCCCAGTGGACTGCTTATTTATTCTTACTGCTCCTCTGTAATAGTGAACAGTTCCAGTGTTTCATTTTAAAGATGAGTAACAGCCTGTGTAGAAGTGATTGTTAATTTTTCAAGAGAAAATTAAGACTTTACAGAGGATTTTTTCTTCTTATAGCAACATGAACAAAAGCATTACAAATTGGCCTGCATGCCTTAAAGTATAAAAATAAGGTGAGTAAATGGAAATTTATTTTTATGTTACTAACAAGGCTCACTTCAGATCCAGTACCTTGCTTTAATCATGAAGACATCCAATTTTTCAGTCAACTTTATTGATAAAATAAGTTACTCTGCAGTACACAACTCTGGTCATAAATGCTTCTCAAGCCACCTGCATTACAAAAATAACAGGTATGCAATGAAAAATAGTCACTCCACACACTGTGACTTTGAAATCCTAAAGTGATCAGGTCAGGGTAATGACACGGGAGACATAGCAAACCCAAAGACTAGGAGTAGATAAGTCACTTTTTTTAAAATTTACAAAAATAAACACTAATCAAGCATTACATCATAACAGAGCAACCTTAAAGAACTGCCACAGACTAACAACCCTTCTCTGCTATACAACTCTGGAAATTGTATGTGAAAGACAAACCAGAAAGTAAGCCATGAAACTTCATTCAGCATTAAATGGATAGAACTGCCAATACCAGTCAATGGCTGAAAAGACACTTCTAAAAAGAGTAACTTAATCAACTGAACACAAATGTTCTTGTAATTTTGCAACAACAAACCACTCCATTAAAAAAAGATGTTGCTTCTAATAAGTCACCAGCTTACAAGCTACAGTAGAAATACAAAATCTATAGAAGCATTGGCAAGGTTTTACAGATAATAACAGCAGACAATTATGTTTTTGCGCTTGAGCTAAAATCTTCCCCAAAAATTTCCCCCCCAATGTTTAGCAAGTTTGGAAGTTTCCCCATGCACATGAATGTCCTCAATATATTCTTAAGCCTGGAAGCATCTAAGATGCTCTGGAAAGAGAAATAGCTGTTTATAAAAAATGCTGTGAAAGTTTGGAGAGCTTGATTTACCTGTCTTTTCAACTGCATTTCCCAGCATATGTACTAGTTCATTCAAAACTGGCTTTTATGGTCTCTGCTAAACACTCCTTTCCCACCCCTTCACTATTTTTTTCTTTTAAAAGCACTATGAGAAGGGGGGCAGCAACTGATAGCAACAGAGCAAAAAATATTAAGCTCCCTATAAATTAGCCCACTGGCCACTGAGAGTTCACCCTTAGACCTGTGGGGTATTTACCCTGAGCCCAGGGAAGCTGCACTACATCAAAGCAAGTTGTATTTAAAACTGACACACTTAAAAGTGCTCGATGCTTAATTCTTTTTGCATTGTTGTAACTGAAAATCAAATCTGATCAAGCAATACTTGATTTCAGACTAGGAGTTCAACTCACTTTGCTAGATGAGTTATTAAACAGCCGAAATATTTAACAGTGGGTGGCATTTGTAGATCTACAGTTTTCTGTGATTGAAAGCTTTGACTCTGCTTCTTGAGTATGGTTTCATGTAAAGAATGCAGTAACATGCTGGACAAAAAGTGATGATACACATCAATTGTAGGAATGTCCTTTCTGCCTTGACTACAAAGTGATAATCTAATAAACAAAAGCCAAATATGAATTATTTTGGCACCTCTTTACTACAAGTCTGTCGTATGTAGCACTTCTGTTGTATGTAGCACTTCTGTTGTATCTGCATATGATACAAGCTGTACTTTGATCTAGGAAAACCAACTCCTTTTCACTTCTGCAAGTATTTCAGGATTAAAAGTGAGCAGTCTATTTGTCAGTATAGCATATTGAAACTTTTCCTAGTACAAATGTAACACATACCTGAAACTTACCTAAAAATCTTATTGATGACTAGTACTTATTGATTGCAGGCATGTAGGCTGCCATCTTTGCCACAGCTTTTTCCGCCTTCCCCTAACTTACCTTTTTGCTGTTGCTGTTTGGTTGCCTTCAAATTGCCATTTCTCAGTTAGGAAGTTTTTTCAGCTAGCGGTTGGGGAAGAAATAGATGGGACTAATGTGGCTTCTTACCTACAGAAAAATGAACCCCGTTTTCTCTCATAGAAGTGAAAGCTAAGGCAGAATTATACTGAATTACCTGTGTTCCAGAAAGCACTAAAGTGGGATCAGCTCTTCTCATGTTCTGAAAGTACAATTAATTGTACATAGTTTAAAAAAATCTTGTTAATTTTTTTTTTTTTTTAAATTGAACTGTAAAAGCATTGCTTATGTCTAAACAATTGGCCTTGAATTTGAACAGGACACCCTGTGGCTAAATAACAGAAATCCTTAAGTTTTATGCTGCCTATGTACCCTTTCTATTAAACAGGTTTGTTGCAAAATGAGAATTTATTAAAAACTTACTAAAAGGAAAAAAATGTTATGTGGATCATGCACAAAGCACATTCAAAATTTAAAACTTTTCAGCCAGAGATCACTTTAAATCTTACCTTTATTATATAAGAGGTGCACTGAAACTTTGTATGAGCAATAATTTACATAAATTATGTGAAATCTTGTCTTTTATCTGCAAAATGACTTTATAAAAATAATTCCTGATTCAGCAAGTGCATTAATCCATTTCCTACTGAAGTTAGATCTACGGCAATTAATCTGTCACTAAGGTTTTTGTAGAATACCAATATTTATTTATTTTACACAATATATAAGCCACTAAACTGGACTTTAAGATGCTTTAGCTTGCTGGTGCCTATTCAGTAACAAGTGCTTGACAAGTGCCCCTGAAAATTCATTTGTAAAGTGTGCAATTGAAGCTTGTTGACTTCCATAGTCTTTAGCTTTTCCTCAGGCTCAAATCACTGCTTGTTACTAATCCTGACAGAGATGTGCTCTCTGATGCATCTTCTTTCTTGAGGTTCAGAAATGATTCTCTGGTTATTTGAAGAATTTCTCTCAAGCCTTTATTTTCTTGCTATAACCAGAGAAAGAAAAAGGTATTTAATAGAATTCAAGAAAGAAGTCAACACAGCCACACTAATAACTCTCCTCCCCTCTACTCCAAACATATGTATAAGGTTTAATGTGCTATGTTACCTTCTAAAACTAAGAATATTAGGTTTCTGACCCTCTTGCTCTCTTGAATGGGCATTAAGCATAAAAAAAAAAAAAAAAAAGAGATGGGCAAGAAAAGGGTAATTAAGTTAAAATGTTGCATTTCAAAAATATTTCCCTTTCTTTCCACAAACCCTACCCCACAATGAACTGCTTTGCTAGCACTTAAAAGAGTAATAGTGTTGATCCTCCAATGCTAAGCAACAGAGAATTCCCCCAAAGGCACAAGATTATTATTAAATAAAAATTTGAAAGCCAAAGGTGTGGGGAGTATTCGCATCCTAGTGTCTTACTGTCATGGTTTAAACACAGCTGGTAGCCAATCACCACGTGGGCTGTTGCTTACTTCCCCCCACCCCATGAAATAGGGGAGGGACAAAAAAAATATTCATAGATTGAATAAAAAAAATTAGTAATAGTAGCAAAACAGAGTAACAATAGTAAATCCAAATGGGTAATATACAATGAAGTTGCTCACCAACTGCTGACTGGTACGCAGCCCGCCCCCAGAAGCGATCCCACCACACCGACTAGAAAATGGAACTGAGAGAGCACGTGTCTACTTTATACACTGAGAATGACATCACATGATATGGAATACTCCAATGACTGATCCAGACCCCTCAGCTGTGTTCCCTCTCAAGCCCAAGGAGTTAACTCTATCCTGGCCGAAACCAGGACACTTACTAGGATGAATTTGTATTATTTGCTAGCTTTTTGCTACACTACAGAGATGTCAAAAAAGGGAAAACTTAAGCCAGTGTGTAAGTACAAATCATTGATTTCTGGTGATGAAGTATCACCCGTGCAAGACTTGAGAGTAAACTACAGTGGGGAAGAGTACTTACAGTCCTCCAACAAGAGAAGTGTAACAAAATAGCAGTGTGATTGATAGAGTAACTCATAGGAAATACAGTAATTTAACATAAATAACTGTGATAATATATACTCCCTTGCTATTTGTGCCATTGCTGTTTTGACTTAATAGTTACCTCAAGCTGAATGATACGTTCCTGCTCTTTACAGCCATGCTTTTCATCAATTTCAATGGCTTTTCTCATTACTGCTGCCATTTCTGTAATTTGGTCCACATGCACTTGCAGCTCCTAAGACAAAAATTAAACAGTGACAGCTTTAGTTATATTTTCTGCATCATTAAAAATAAGGAAAGCATTAAATGTGCATTTTAACTGCTGTGCCACTTAAAAATGTGGACACAAACCCAAATTTCAGAAAACAAGCTCTCTGTAACTTTACAGCAGACACTGTTGTCCTGTTCATTTAAATAAACCTGGTTTGCCACACAGCAATCCCTTTTATTAGAATTTTAAGTTAAAAAAATGTGCTTAAATGACTGTCTTCCACAGCTTCCATGTCCTCCAAATGGCTACAAGGTAGCCACATGCCTGCTCTGACAAGACCTTCCTGCATTGTAGGAACTGATGTATATCATTTTGGATACACAGAAAGACTAAACTCATCTAAGATATGCAACATTTGTCTCATATGCTTGAAATCTGATCCTAAATCTGGTATAGCCAGTACCAGCCCAGGGGTAGGCATTCACCTCTTAAAAAGACCAGGTGAAGTGGTCATACTTGCTATGTCATATATTAGGGAACTCAGATCTGTCATTTGCTCTTATTTTAGATATTGTGCTTGAACCTGCTTCCAATTCCAGCTTATCCGAGACGTGAAATTCAGAGATCCTTGTTGAACCGTAAGAAAAACTTTTGTGTCTTGACTGATCTTTGTGTCTGTTCATTAATGCTAAGAGGGTACTTCCTTATTATAAATAACTACCACATCTCACTGAAAGACTTAAGGAGGGTAAAAAAAGAGCAGTGATTTGGTTTGTTCTTGTCCCATTCCACAACAAGGAGTGGGATGATAGGAGCCATTAAGAGAGGCATAACAGCCTTTGCAAGGAAAGTAGATTTTAGATAATCTTCACTCTTACTAGAGCCCCGTTGGTTCAGGTGATGGTTTATCTTCTCACTGGTCAACCTAGCAGCAGGAAATGCTTAAAGGGTCACTACTACTTTTCACCTGCAGATCTATATGAAGAGCCTATGCCTTTGGCATACGATGCTGTTCAACGAGGCCAAATATTTTAATGGTATTTTCAGAAGATTTTAATATTTGCTGTCTTTTCTTCAACTTCTCTTTCATTCCAATTCTACTATCATGCCAGCCTATCCATGTCTGACCTGACCTTTGGACAAGATTCACAACAGTTACTAACAAGAATCAGGAAAAGCAGAGCAGTAGGAATGAAATTAAGAACAGTATAGAATAAAGTTACATCCCACCTTTAAATTATGAATTTCACTGGAGGTCCATCATCTAGTAGATGATCAGCTTGCTTTTAAACTACCAAAAATGATTAAACTACCATAAAGAACTGCCTCATTTGGAATCATAAACTTTTTTTGACCCAAGAAAATATACTTTACTAAAGTGAACATCATTCGATCCTTCCCTCTCTCCTTTCCAATTGCCAAAACTATATCTTAGCTGTTTGCTTATTAAATGCTCACTCACAGTGGTGGGTGGGTGGGAGCAGAACTTGCTGAAAATTTTTTCTTCTCACTTTCCAGTGAAGGTGATTACATGAAACATTTTTGCAAGGAAAAACTAAATTTAGCTTGAAAAGAAGCTGTGATCAGTGGTAAAAGAATGAGTTGGCAAGGATGTAACATTGAGAAGGACTGGAAAGGAGTTTATGATTTTTAGATACACTGCTGTCCTCACTACTTCCTATTCTGCCATCTCATGTGGTCTCTTGATCAATATGATTTAGGGCCTGTTCCAATGTGTGCTGGTTTAAACCCTGACGGGACCAGAGATCACGTTGCTGTTGCCCTTCCCCCATCTTCAGCCAGTTGGGCTGGAAGTTAAGCACAGACCCCGGGCTAAAATAAGAAGAAATTTAATATAACACTGTGATAAACAATCTGAAAAACAACAGTAGCAATGATAACAACAATAAACAGCAATAACAGTGATGCAAGACAAAAGATATACAGAGAAATACCGCTAAATGTTCATGGAACAAGCCCGCCGCATATGTGTGCGTAACCCCAAAAGCAAAAGCGAAAGTAAAAAGGCTCCACCCCTGGACCTGACATCAGCATGGTATGAATAACCCGGCTGGAAATCCCTTACCCCTCTCTCTCTGCTGTGGAAAACTTGACCCTATCCCAGCTGAACGAGGGCATAATCCACCCATTTATTCTATACCATCTGCATCATGTCCAGCTGCCATTTAGCAGTTAACAATAATAGAGTAATAATTTACAAAGGCACAGCATAATTTACGGCATGTTCTAACCCAGAATCAAGTTCCCCTGTGGTACATATCGGACCTCTCTATTGTCCTGCATCAACCACCAGGTGCACCCAGGTCCTTGGGCAAAAGCAATCCCGTGGATGGGTTTGCCTTTACCTCTGCCTGGCACAGGACTAAACCAGACCATTTTTCCCAATCTATTCCTCATGCGCACCACAGGGACTTTATCCCCATCTACAGCACGTGGAGGTCTTGACTGAGCTGGGCCAGATCGACTGGCAGATGCTCTTTTGTTGACTATCCAGGTGGCCTTTGCTAGATGCATGTCACAGTCTTTGAAGGTCCCACCACCCAGTGCTTTCAATGTGGTTTTTAACAGTCCATGGTAGCGCTCGATCTTCCCAGAGGCTGGTGCGTGGTAGGGGATATGGTAGACCCACTTGATGCCGTGTTCTTCGGCCCAGGCATTTATGAGGTTGTTTTGGAAGTTGGGTCCCGTTGTCTGACTCAATTCTCTCTGGGGTGCCGTGTCGCCACAGGACTTGGGTCTCATGGCACAGGATGGTGTTTCGGGTGGTGGCACGGGGCGCTAGGTAAGCTTCCAGCCATCCAGTGGTTACTTCCACCATTGTGAGCACGTGGCGCTACCTGTGGCAGGTCTGTGGCAGTGTGATGTAGTCGATCTGCCAGGCCTCTCCATATCTATATTTCAGCCATCGCTCTCCGTTTCACTGGGGCTTCACCCGCTTGGCATGTTTGATTGCAACACACATCTCACATCTGTGGATGATCTCTGCAATGGTGTCAATGGTGAGGTCCACCCCTCGATCTCGAGCCTACCTGTATGTTGCATCCCTCCCTTGGTGGCCCGAGGTCTCGTGGGCCGGACCGGCTATGAACAGTTCACCTTTGCGCTGCCAGTCCGAGTCCACCTGAGCCACTCTAATCTTAGCAGCTTGGTCTGCCTACTGGTTGTGTGGATGATCATCAGTGACCCGACTCTTGGGTACAAGAGCATCCACATGGCGCACCTTCACAATGAAGTTTTCCACACAGGCTGCAATGTCCTGCCATACTTCAACAGCACAGACGGTTTTACCCTTACGTTGCCAGTTGTTCTGCTTCCATTGCTGCAGCCATCTCCACAGGTTATTTGCCAATGCCCACGAGTCGGTGTAGAGGTAGAGCCTCGGCCACTTTTCCCACTCAGCAATATCCAAAGCAAGCTGGATGGCTTTCACCTCTGCAAACTGGCTCGATTCACCCTGTCCCTCAACAACTTCAGTGACCCGTCGTGTGGGACTCCATACAGCAGCCTTCCATCGTCAATGTTTTCCCACAATACAAGACCCATCAGTGAACAGGGCACATTGCTTCTCCTCCTCTGGCAGCTTCTATATGGTGGGGCCTCCTTAGCATGTGTCACCTCCTGTTCTGGTGAAATCCCAGAATATTTGCTCTCTGGCCAGGTTGTATTTCACCTCTAGTATCTCTGGGCGGCTGGGGTTCCCTATTCGAGCCCGTTGTGTTATCAATGCAACCCATTTACTCCACGTGGCATCTGTTGCATGATGCGTGGAGGAGGCCTTTCCTTTGAACATCCACCCCAGCACCAGCAGTCGGGGTGCCAGGAGGAGCTGTGTTTCAGTGCCGACCACTTCTGAGGCAGCCCGAACTCCTTCATACACTGCCAGTATCTCCTTCTCAGTTGGTGTATAATTAGCTTCAGAGCCTTTGTATCCCCAGCTCCAAAAGCCTAGTGCTCAGCCTTGGGTTTCCCCAGGTGCTCTCTGCCAGAGGCTCCTAGTAGGACCATTCTCCCCAGCTGCAGTGTAGAGCATGTTCTCAACCTCCTGCCCTTCCCAGACTGGCCGGAGGGCTACTGCTTGGACAATCTCCTGCTTAATTTATTCAAAGGATTGTTGTTGCTCAGGGCCCCATTCAAAATCATTCTTCTTGCGGGTTACATGGTAGAGAGGGCTCACAATCAGGCTGTAGTTCAGGATGTGCATCCTCCAGAACCCCACAATGCCGAGGAAAGACTGAGTCTACTTTTTAGAGGTTAGTGGGGCCATGGCTGTTACCTTGTTTATCACCTCCACTGGGATGTGGCAATGCCCATCTTGCCATTTTATTCCTAGGAATTGAATTTCCCTTGTAGGCCCCTTTACTTTCTTTTGCTCAATGGCAAAGCCGGCCTTCAGGAGGATTTCAATTATTTTCTTCTCTTTCTCAAAGACTTCCTCAGCTGTGTTCCCCCATACAACGATGTCATCAACATACTGCAGGTGTTCTGGAGCCCCACCTTTCTCCACTGCAGTATGGACCAGTCCATGGCAAATGGTGGAGCTGTGGTTCCACCCCTGGGGCAATCGATTCCAGGTGTACTGGATGCCTCTCCAAGTGAACGGAAACTGTGGCCTGCACTCAGGCGCTATCGGAATGGAGGAGAACATGTTAGCAATGTCAATCGTGGCGTACCACTTGGCTGCCTTCGACTCCAGTTCATACTGGAGCTCTAGTATGTCTGGCACTGCAGCACTTATTGCTGGCATAACTTCATTCAGGCCACGGTAGCCCACAGTTAGCCTCCATTCGCCATTAGGCTTTCTCACTGGCCATATATGACTGTTGAAGGATTTGAGTGATTTTGCTGATCACCTTCTGGCTTTCTAGTTGACGGATCAGCTGATGGATGGGGTCCAGGGAATCTCGGTTAGTGCAGTACTGCCGCCGGTGCACCGTCCTGATAGCAATCAGCACTCACTGCTCCTCAACCTTAAGCTGCCCCACCACTGAGGGATCCTCTGAAAGGCTGGGTAAGGTGGACAACTGTTCAACCTCCTCCAGGGCAGCTACACCAAAAGCCCACTGGTACCCTTTTGGGTCTTTGAAGTACCCTCTCCTGAGATAGTCTATGCCCAGGATGCACGGGGCATCTGGGCCAGTCACAATGGCGTGCTTATGCCAGTCCTTCCCAGTCAGGCTCACTTCAGCTTCCAATAGGGTCAGCTGTTGGGATCCCCCTGTCACTCCGGAGATGCAGATGGATTCAACCCCACTGTAGCTCGATGGCATCAGGGTGCACTGTGTGCCAGTGTCCACCAAATCCTTATATTCTTGTGGGTCGGACGTGCCAGGCCATCGGATCCACACTGTCCAGTAAATCCGATTTTCCCTTTCCTCCACCTGGCTGGAGGCAGGGCCCCTCTAATCCTGCTCATCATCACTCACTTCTTGTGAGAATGATTTACTGGTCCCCTCAAGAGAGTCAGACATAACGTTCACCATTCTATTCTGTCTGAGGGATTTCTGACTAGACACTGGAGCTTCATTCTTCTTGGAGGACTCCCCTTTTGTGATGGTCTTCCCTTTCAGCTGCTCTACTCGTACAGCTAGGGCAGCAGTGGGCTGTCCATCCCACCTCCTCATGTTCTCTCCATGGTCGTGGAGGGAAAACCACAGGGTGCCTCTTGGTGTGTGCCTTCTGCTGCCTTTCTCTTGGGTGGGAAAACCTTTATTTCTAATGGCTGAGACATCAGCCCATGCAGGTAGAATGTGGGACATGTCCTCTTCCATTTTTTGGATCCTCTGAGACAGATCCTCCACAGCTGAGACCCAGGAATGCTGAGATGAAGGGAGATTTCCCTCATATTGCCGGAGCTTGCCAACCACTTTATCTATTGTTTGAGTGTGGGTGTCTGTCCACCAGGACACTATTGCCAATGCTTTCGAGTGTGCTTCTGGTGCACTTTTCAGGAACTTTCGCCACATCAGTTGTGTGCAAGGGGCCTGATCTGGATCCATGGGTGAATGCTCATCATTCAGATCACCATAGATCATCTCAAACACAGCCAGTTCCCTGAGGTTTTGGATGCCTTTCTCAATGCTGGTCCATTTGCCTAGCTGACTTAGGATATCGCCCTTGTAGGGGTACCTCTCTCTTACACTGAGCAGGAGTCACTTCCAAAGGCTGAGAGTTTGAGTCTGTTTCCCTATTTCCCTATCAATGCCAGCATCCTTGGCCAAAGATCCCAGCTGCTTGGCCTCTCTCCCCTCCATTTCAAAAGCACTGGCTCCATTGTCCCAGCATAGGAGCAGCTAGGTGCAAATCTGCTCACCTCCCAGGCGGCCGAAATCTCTCCGCATATCTCCAGCTCAGTCGGGGATAGAGATCGGATGATCACCTCTGGTCCTTCCTCCTGTTCCTGTGATGGGCCTGGCTCTTTCCCATCCCTCACTCTGCAAACTGACTTTCTGGTATATTTTGTTTTCTGTATCGGGGTGACTGATACTGGCACTGGCTGGCGCTCTGGCTCGGTAGCTGTGCTGGTGGAGGCGACTGAGACTGGCTCAGTATCTGGACCGGGGGTCAGGCAGTTTCACTGAGTTCACTCTCAGGTTCTGTAGCCTTTTCTTCCCCTTGAGGGCAGTGGGTGTTATTAAGCAGGACATGGTATGCATGGGCAAATCCCCAACACATTGCAGTGATTTGTGTCTCCTGGGTTTTGCCAGCTTGGTAACACACCCTTTCTAAGCACTCCATCAGCTTATCAGGGCTCTGCACTTGCTCAGGAGTGAAATTCCAAAGCATTGGAGGTGCCCACCGACTCAGGCCTTTGCCCATCTTTTCCCACACCCCACTCACGCTTATCTGACCTCAAGGCAGGTTTCTGGGCACTGCTGTTGTTAGAGAAGTGCCTCATGGCCAAAATCAAAATCAGGCAGACATTCAGAAGGCATTGTGCCACAAACACACTGGCTTGCTGGCTCCAAGGATAACTGAAACTCCCCAAAGTCAAGAGGATCTCTTCCCCTGGCTCACCCATAGAGGGTGTGACACCCCTAATTAAAGCCCAAACAGCAAACAGGTACCGGCCCACCCCCACACACAGCGATACAAAGGCATTATAAGCATTCAATAGCCCATATAACAACATAAGACCCTTCATACATTTTCCACCGATAACAAACGCCACCACTGGGATAATACACTGGATATAAGGATTAATCCAGCCCCACCACACAAGCAAGTTGGCCAGCATTGCAAACATTTTCTCATCAAACAAATACAAAAAGAAAAATTACAGCCAACAGATTGCTCTATCACACTTCGTTCAGGGTCTAGCACTCGAGCCCCACATTGGTTAGCCAATGAAGACTGTGCTGGTTTAAGCTCTGCCGGGACCGGAGAGCTAGTTGCTGTTGCCCTTCCCCCACCCTCAGCCAGTCGGGCTGGAAGTTAAGCACAGACCCCGGGCTAAAATAAGAAGAAATTTAATACAACAGTGTGATAAACGATCTGAACAACAACAGTAGCAATGATAACAACAATAAACAGCAATAACAGTGAACAAGATAAAAGATATACAGAGAAATACCGCAAAATGGTCAGAGAACAAGCCCACTGCATGTGTGTGTGCAACCCCAAAAGCAAAAGCGAAAGTAAAAAGGCTCCGCCCCTGGACCTGACATCAGCATGGTATGAAAAACTTGGCTAGAAATCCCTTCCCCCTCTCTCTGCTGGGGAAAAATTGAGCCTGTCCTAGTTGAAACCAGGATACAATGTCAGTAACATTAAATCATATGGTAACACAAAACTGTAAGGTTCTACTCTGGAAGGCCAATGTGTGAAAAATAAATGCTGTAATACCAAAGAATCTAATGCAAGTGTTTCTTTATGAAGATAGCCTCAAACATCTGTGACTACTCTTTGCACCTCTCTCCTTTTTGCTTGCCATACACTGATTTTTTTTTCTCTGAAGAGGGGAAAAAAAAGTTCCACGTGTTTTTAGGCCTTGTTTTAGCTGAGCAAATTCAAACAGCACACTTAGATCAGGGTCTTTACTACCAAGTAACACTTTTCTCTTGCATACAACACTGCTAAAAGAAATTGGTCTTCTATTTAAAGGAGGTGCTTGTTGATCTGCAGAAATTTTGTAATCATCTGTTGTAAATAGGCATTAAAGTTAATAGCTGGTACTTGAGAAAACAGCAATTACCAGAAACAGCGAGATTAATTCCTTAGGTATGATGGATTTTTTTAGTTAAGGAGAGAAGTATTTAAAAACTTCTTACTGAATGTGAAGGCAAGGCTGATCGAAGAATAAGTAATGAAATTCCAGAAATCCTAAGTGTCAGGTTAAGGGTGATAAATCCTCTTCATCAGACATTCTTGTGGGATCATATTTAACCAAAATGTTGAAGCCTAAATCTCCTGGGTTTTTTTGTTTGGTTGGGGTTTTTCTACCCTAAGCTTTTAATCCATAGGAGTGAAATGAAATTTCAAAGTCCATTTCAGGACAGACATTTTTACCATCTTGTCTTGGTACTCCTGAGGTGGTAAGATGTTATACTATAGGCTAGTATAACTTCTTTTGAAAAAGGTATATACCTGTCATTTTTTAGGAGTTTGTTAAAGATACTGTTCTAATCCAGTAAATTTTTTCATACCAATCTAAATAGTCCCACTGATTTCAATGGCACTAATTACATACACATGACTTTGTAAGATAAGAAAGCAAATTCTTAAACTTTGTTTTCCCTGTATGCAGACCCTAACTGTGCTTTTCAGACTTAGTTTGTTGAGGTCAAAGATTATTAAGCACTTAGAACTAATGTTTGTCTACACAGTTACTCTGTCCTCAGATTACATTTCATTTAAAATGTAATACAATGTTTCGTTAGAAAGCTCCCATTTAGATCTGTTAGTGGCCTAGAACAATGAATTTTCCTGAAAATACATTAAAAAAGCCTAAACTATATATTAATGTTATAAAGCATATATTAATATTATATGAAGCTGCTGAATACTCATATATGCCTCACTGATGATAGTTTACAAAAATGTTGCTTAATGGCACTTAGTTTTCTAGTTTTCAAAAGCCATAAAATGGAACACACCAAATACCAGCAACTTTCACCACCCTTCAAACATCTGAGGCTGCCCTGGATTCTACTTAGAAGTCCTCATCAGTACTGAAACAAGAACCAAGGGTTGCAGCAGGAAAGAGAAGTGCATGTTCAGTTACCCAATATTCAAAAGGCTTTTAAATTTATTTTTTAATTTTTCAATATTTTAAAGTTTGGAAAAAAGTTTGTATATTGAATTTAAAAAGCTTACTCCTACTCTCTCCAGTAAGCACAGGTTTACTAATTTTTTTGTTGGAGTCACAAGCACAAGTTAAAGACAGTCTAAATGTCTGAATATTACCGAGATCTGTGGGCATCTGGAAGTATAAGGCGGTTGCAAAGACCACAGTATAAAGACCAATGGGAAACAGAAGTAAATTAAGTAGATACAGTAATGAAATGCTACTTGTTAAAAGCTTAAATAAATGAGTAACTAGTAAGGTTGTCTTACTCAACTAATCAAGTTTCCTGTTCATGTTTCATGGACTGAATTATGAAAATTAGAACTTGTTAGTATAATGATATAAAAGCTGAGACAAAGTAAGCTTTGAACCAATCCACTACAAAATAACTTAACCGTTAACTAAAAAAACAATGAAGTTATTACCTTGGAATGTTGCTCTTTTAACTTCATTATTATACTTGGATCATCTTTTTTTCTTGCCATAAGCAACCTAAACATCTGTTCTCTGTACTTGCTCATTATGAGTTCCAAAGCAGATTGATGCTCTTCAAGAGATGTGCGTAGTTCTACCAATATAATTTTAAATTCAGTTAAAGTTTAACAGAGAAGAACTTAATCAAAATGCAAAGTACTTCAGCATGAGAAAACTAAAATAAACCCTTAATTGAGTGTCCCCTCTCCTTGCACCATAAAAGCTGCGTAGGCTCTTCAAATGTCTTCAGTAGTAACTGCCCTGGGAAAATTCTTGTTCAACCAGAAACAGAAGGTCTTTTTTAATATGACTTTATATTCAGTCTCTTTAGCTGACATAAGCCATCTTGAGTGTAGCTGAAGAGCTTTAGCCACTACGAGCAACACTGTACAAAAGCTAGAAAGAAGTTTACAGATTTGTTTTAATCTGAAGCTTGGTAAAATAAGAGTTTAAAAATGCTTGTGTTCAAAATATATTAAGCCAAAGGACAAATAACTCCTGAGATAAGACAAGATTCCTAAGAATCGAGATCACTGACTCCTTTGCTGATTGTAACTGTTAGAATACCTTAGGTATTCCAGGAGGAACAGTATATTCCTAGTGTACAGAATTCCTGAAGGAATTCTACTACTGTACTTACACTACACCTTATCCTGAATGCTCCTAAATCAGTTATTTTTATCAGTGGGAAAACACATTTCCAAATAGATATTTATACTGAAAAATTAAGGTCTATTTATGTCCTCACCTGTGATAAACATTGGATAAGGACTGAAAAAGTAATTTTCCACCACTCTTTGTTAATCATAGTCCCAATAGTTGGACATTGTAAGACTCTTTATTAAATCATATTATGATCAGTTAAACTGACAAATTGAGATGAGAAGAAAAAATTTCTTCAAGAATTTTTTGAGAATAGATCAATGGTAAAAGTCTGACTGATTCCAGTGGTGCAGGCTGGAACTTTAAAAGAATAGAATATTCACATTTTACCTTTATTCTCCTGTTGCAGTTCCCTAATCTGTCTGTTTTCTTGTTGGATACCCATCACTAAAGTAGACCGAGGGCGATGTCTTGCTACTTCATTGAGCTCTTGAATTTCTTCTTGGTACTAGTTATTAAAAAAAGCCACAACATATTTGAGTAACTGAAGGCAAGCATTACACAGCCAGTCACAACGGACCAGTTCTACTATCAAAAGTCCGTAACTAACAAGATAATACTTGGTTTTACATGATAATATCAAACAACCAAACACACTTCTGAAGGTGTCGCTAACATACTGCCCTTTACAAACACCAAAGTATCACCTTTGTTTTTAAACAAGTTTCATGCCTCTGATGTGTGTAACAGGCATTATTTAACCTTCAATGAATGCAGGTCAAATTCACCATCAAGTAATTTAATACTATTCTCCATATGGTAAAGAAAAAAACCTGAGGTATTAACCTCTAAGTATTTACTGTGACTTCCCAATACCTTAAACCACAAGGTGCAAGTCACATGGACTGACTGAATGGATCCTGACTCTCCATA
This sequence comes from Athene cunicularia, assembly GCF_003259725.1. NCBI lineage: Eukaryota > Metazoa > Chordata > Aves > Strigiformes > Strigidae > Athene > Athene cunicularia. The sequence goes on from NW_020799092.1 coordinate 29,545,940, forward strand.
AATGAGTAAATTTAATACCCTTGATTTGAAGCTATGAAGCCTCTGCATGACTAGTTTTATGGGGATGAAGCACATGCAGGATTTTATTATTTTACAGGCCCATTAACTTGTCCTGTGTTCTATTAAAATGACAGGATGAACTCCCAAATGGAAAGTCAGTATACACCTTCACGTTTTCCCAGAAATTCTCTAGTGAAAGTCACATTCAATCTAGCAACATGCCTTGAATAGCTTAACATCAGACTCACAAAAAAGTCTAGGAGGCTACTTTGAAACAAAAGGAGACCGTGAAAAAGTGAAGTATTCTGAACAGAAGAAAGCATGACAGGGGCTCTGTAAGATTAAATATGCATGTTGAACTAAATAAAACAAGTAGCATTTCATGCAAAAGCAAAACACAAGACACCACATAATGGTTTGTAAAAATATCAACCCCATTTCTACCAGTGTTCTTCAAATAAATGCTAGGCTTTTTATATTTAAGTTAGAATAACAGAAAACAACTTCACAGGATCAAACTAAATATCTAAACAACCTATTTTTAGATCAGTCATACTTATAATAAAAATACTTAAATGTGGCATTAAAGGATTATCCAAATAACATACTGATTCCACATTGTTATGGTAGCACACAAATTATTTTAAATTATGTGTTTCCAAGTTGTTCTGTTAATGGAGTAAACAAAGTTGGAAAACAAACCTGTTTCATTGCTTCAACCCGCTTGTTAAGAGCTGTAGTCTGTTCAATAAGAGCTTCTGCTGCATTGTCATGTTCCCTTAGCCGTTCCACCAGTGCTTTTGCATCTGCTAAGGCTTTTTCAATTGTGCAACTCATTTCTAAAGATTAGAAAAGTATTATTTTCACAACACCACCTCTTTGCTATACAGAGAACAGCTATGGGATATATACATACAATTTACCTTTTTTAGTCTAAAGCAGCCAAATACAACCTTTCAGAAAGATCCAGACATTTTGTTGTCTTTTAGGACTAGGAAAAATGATATAATTTAAAAATATGCTAAAGACTGCCTTTCCTTTTCCTCCCTTTTAATTGCTGCTGAGACCATCTATCAGAGTAAGAAAATGAAAGTAAAATTAGTATATTTATACTATCCTCACAAGACGAAGTGCAAAAGGAGGACTATTGAACATATGGAAACTGAGCAGTGCATGTCCTTCTGTAAGTAGCAGAGAAAAAAAATATTATATTAACTATTTAATTTTTCAATGCTACTTTTTAAAAAAAAAAAAAAAAAAATGTGCCCTCCTACCAGTCAGATATACTTCAAGATATTTGAGAAGTATAAACCCAACACAAAAGAGAATGCCAAATGACTACAGTGGGGTGAAGATTTTGATGAATTAAATCAGCAGAGAAGGAACAGCTCAAACTGCCAGAGTAGAGAAATTACTCTGAAGATTCAGAAAACTAAAGGCTTGTGTTTTCTTCATGTCTATAAATGAACACAAACATCAGTGCACAAAATGAAGCTGTAAAATTTGCAGCAGGACAGAGGAAGACAGCAAATTAGCTAAGAAAAAGAACTGACTGTATACTTAAAATACAAGCCTTCTAACTGAAGCAGTTGTTAGCAGAAATACCTATGTGCTAAAATTGCTAAACTTGTACAATGCTTGTACGTACCAAAAATTCCAAAATAATGGCCTCAATACTGAATTTTTTCATGTTCATGCTTGATAGATTGAGTTTCAAGACTGAGATTTTTCAGCCTAAGTTTTTCTTTTAAGAAACCTTGCACTTTTTCCACTGAAAAGGAAATCTCCTTGAACTCCTTAAACTCCTTCAGCAATCAGACAGCAATGACAAAGGTTTATTGGAGTTATGGCCCTTATTGATATAAGGTTTAATATTTGTTTCAGAAAACATTCTAAGGTACTGAAAGAATCAACTAAATCCATTTCTTAGCCAGGCCATTTGGAAAGATTTCTGTAAGCATAAAAGGTCAGTGAGCCTTTCCCGAGGAAAAAAATTTTCTCCAAGTTGATTTTTTAACTTTCTTAGACACCTTTATGAATCATAGCCTAGGATCTTTAAGCCAAGATTAAGAAATCCTCACATTTTCCTCAACTGACCTTTTCCCACTGTCCCAGGTAAGTATAGACATATTTCAAACACCAGAAATTCCACCATTCCCCTCAAAAGATTTACAAAGAGGAATACCCTGCCCTTATGCATTAAGGTGGAGCAAGAAAGCAGCAGAGTTTGGAATGTTCTCTCTGAAGAGTTCTCATGCACACAGAATGTCCTGCAAAGTCTAACCCCTCAAAAGCATTTTAATTTGGTAACTTCACTAGCTGCTCCCTCTGCTCTGAGTAGCACATGTAATACAAAAGCATTTTGTTTACTTTTCCTGTGAAGAAGGATTTTTCAGGGACACCACCATAACAGAAAGGTTGAGACTTACTGATAAAGGAGCTTCAGAAAGTGAGCTTCGCGTATGCACAGAGCACAACTGTTTTAACCTACATTTTCCAATTCATTTACCAAAAGCATCAGCATTTTAGCACGTACAAGTTTCCTGCAGACATTCATAATGCTAATTCCTTCCTGTTTATCAAGTAGACTTTTCATTTTAATTTCATTATGATGTATATATGTATTTGAGGTATCAAGTAAAGTTTTTCATCACACCGGTGTGTTATCATGGGTAGTTAATTTATTCACTCTGCTTTAAGCAGTTTGAGCTCTTTTTCATATTATGTATATTATATAATATTATACAACCATACTGCATTGTTTTTAAGTATCTGCTTTCTTGCTCCTCATTTCTCCTTCCAATTCTGATCCTAGATTCTTATTGGACCACAAAACTATCACAGACAAAAGATAACCTTTAACCTTATTTCTGTAACGATTCAATCAGACCCATATTTAAGGAGAATTTTAAGAGCAATCTTTAACTCAACTCATGGGTCATGAATTCTCTAGCCAGTATAAACAAGGCCTTTCAGGCCTCTCCAAGAATTTGGAATACATTTGGCAGTCAGACTACAATACAGTTAACACCTCATAATTTGTATACATCAATATAATTTTTTTAACACAGTACATATTCATCCTCCCATGCATTTTCTCATTTTGACCCAACCCAACCACACAAGATAAAAAGAAACTCATTTGTAGCAAAGCCATGGGTGTTCTTTTTCACAGCAAATGAGCTGGGGAAGAGGAGAGTGTGCCTTGCATGGAGTGCAGCTGCACAAATTTGTAGTTCCAACCCTGCCAGTGTAGTAGTTTCAGCAGGCCCGAGGACACCTCCTGTTTTCAGGCAGGATTTGTACCTCAAAAAGGAGAATCATTATTTCCATCATGGTAATTTACATCTTGACTAGGATTCCTTTGGGCAGGAGACTGGCCCTAACCCTTGTAATTTAAAATTCTCTCTAGTCGCTCATCTGACTGCCTATGAAAACCAATACTTTTATTCTAAAATAAATCAAAATCTGTGAGTTAATCTGGACATTTAGAGGAAGAAAACCCAACTAATTAAATATATTTGATTTAAAGCAATTCTTATTTTATATATATATATATTTTATTTTTTTTTTTATGAGCATGAGGACTATAGTAGCCAAATTTCATGATTCCTGAATTCTACCCTACAAGAGATGATCAGCTGCAAATGCATTTGCTAGTCTGTAATCTTACCAACAGGGTTAAGAGACAGGAAGAGCAACAACTCAAACATTGCAAGACTGCTACTATATATTAATTTCCTATCACTTCCTGCTATTTACTAATTGTGTTCATTATGAAATTTGGCTGCTCTGAAAAAAAAACCCACCACCACCAAAGAATAAAGATTTTTGCGCAACTATAGCCCTCCTCTAGCTTTTCTGTCTCTTCTTTCTTTCATATCCTTACCAAAACCTACTTTTTTCCTATGGCTTAATGCCCGGGTTCTTCCCTCTCCAGTTACTCGTTTTGCAACGCTGAACCACGCTGCAGTTTCTAAGAGTTTTAGGCTGGGTACAGGCTACGGGCACTGCATGCCTAAAAGGGACCGCTTCCAGCAGTACAGAACGAACAACGAGCCTCCTGCAGCGAGCAGGTCTGGTGCACAAACTGTACCACCGCGGCAGCCGAACCGACCTGCGGCTTCCTCGCCCGCCAGCCGCGAGAGAGGAGCAGGTGGGCGGGCGGCAGCAGCTCCCAAGGAGTGTCGCCTCCTCGCTGCCCCCAGCCTCTTCCCACCGCGAGAACGGATGCAGAGGCACGCCAGTCAGGATTGCAGCGACACCGGCACCTGCCGTGACACGACGGGCTCCCTCACCACAGCCGAGCAGGCAACACTCTCCCCGACCCAGCCCAGCCAGCAGTGCTAGGGGGTGTGAGAGGGGGGAGCTGCTTCCCCTCTTGCTCCCTCTCCCCCCTCGTGACATCACGGCCCAGGGAGCTTCCCGCGTGCCTCAATACAGCCTGTTCGGCTCCCAACCGCCTGACGGCAGCAGCAGCACCTCCACTCCACCCCCTTCCCTTCGGGCTGCCCCCAAACGCCCTCCCCCCCCTTCACGCCACTCACTCATGACCAGCGGCTTCAGCAGCGCCCAGCACCGGGGTTAGAGCCCCCACAGGTCCGCCTCACTGCCAAAGGGCGGCAAGCCGCAGGGGGAAACAGAGGAAGCACGTCCCCACCAGTGGGCGGGACGGCGCGAGGCGAAGGCAGCCACACTACCCACCAGCGGCCCTGGGCGAACATACGCTCAGCCGCTCTCGCGAGAGGACACCATACCACCGCCCCCAGTTCGCTCAAGAGACAACTCCTCAGTTCCCGACCCTCCTCCTCGCCTCTCTATTGGCTATTTCCGACATCAAAGCCCACCCCTCCGCCGCCTGTCCCGCCAGGGGGCGGGCTCTCTAGTCTCGCGAGATTGCCGGCCGCGCGGGCCCCCATCCTCGTCTTTCTCGCTGTGGGGGGGGAGAGGGGCGCGCGTCTGGGCGGTGTTTCGTTGTAGGGCGGCCCGCGCCCAGGTGGAAGGGCTGAGCGGTGGGGCCGGGACGG
>NW_020799092.1:29551016-29582145 GCF_003259725.1 Athene cunicularia
CCCACCCCCGCGGGCGCCGGGCGCGGAGGCAGGAACCCGGCCCCGCGCTCGCCCCGCAGCCGGCGGTGGAAGAAGCAGGCGGAGGGGTATGGAGGTCACCCGGCCGGAGGCGCCAGCGCCTGACCCAGTTTAGGGCGCCCCGCGGGCATAATCCCCACTCGGACCGAACTCGCGGCCGGGCCCAGGTGCGTCGCGGAGCAGGCCCTGCACTTCTGCCTCAGAGGAGGGGCCGGCCTAGGTAGGAAACACTTCCCTTCCCCTGCCCGCGGGCGTGCACCGAGCTCCCGTCTTCCGAACCTCGCCGACGGTCGTGCAGCCTGCCCCTTAAGCTCTCTGCCAAGCTAAAGATAGGATGCAGGCCCTTGGGCCGGGCCCACCGCGCTGGGCTGTTCCAGGCTGCGGTCGGCCGTGTCTTCTGCCCAGGGGGTGCAGCGTGCCCCGGCAGCCTCTGCCGAGGGCGGGTGCGAAACCAGCCCTGCAGAGCGGGATGTTGCCCGCAGTCTGACTTGTGTAAATCCTCGTTGTTTTGACGTGTTAGTTTTTTTAAATGAACTCATACATATGTTTTGGTTTTGTGTATTCAGTAATTCAGTATTGACGTGGACAAAATAGGGTTTTTTGTACCGGAAACGTTATGGAAACATTTAGAAGTTGAATAAAGTTGAGGAGTATTTGGTTTAAGATTAGTAAAGTAGCTCTACTCTAAGAATAATTTTCATATGGAGTTTAAGCCTTCATATTGAGATGTCCACCCTAATACAAGGATCTGATGTGATAGCTGCTTAAAAAGTATTTATTTCAGTAATGTTACAGGAGAGGGAAACCCAGTATGTCGGTGTGAAACGGGAAGATGCACTACACTTCATTGCAGAGTTCTCAGGCCTCATCGTTGTGAGGAATACAAGGGGTGTTCCTATGACTCTTGCTGGATAAGAAACGTTTACATTATCATTTCAGACTTCATATGCTTGTCAGTGAGAGATAAAAGTAGAGATGCAAATATTAATTTAAAAATAGAAAGTTGTACCTAGAAAAGTGAAAGCTAAAAATCTACTTAAAAGTCTAATGTTTATGCTACTTCAAGATCTGTGTAACCTAATAATAAATTATTTTCTTCCGTGTTGCTTATTTTAGAAAAGGAGCTATAAATAGAAAGCAGTTTCTGTACTTTCTTCTTAAAAGTTTCTTTTAATTAGAAAAGTATGTATTGTTGTTGCCTTTTCAACAGCATACTTCCATATTCTCTATACTTTTTTTTTTTCTCCTGATTAGAAATCTAGTGTACTAAATATATGGACTAGTAAGAGATGTAGAGGATGTTTGTCTTCATGTAAACAGATTCTTAAAATGGGAATTTTTGTAGGCTTTTTTAAAAGCTTAACAGTTTCATAGGGGCTAATTATGCAATATGTAGTCTGGATAAGAGATAATATCTTTAAAACTTGCGTATCCTAGTAAGATAATTTTATACCTTATAAGTTGCACAGTAATCTTGTGATGTGATTTTTTGTGTGTTGTATAATTTCTTTCTGATTTTAATATCTGTTTCTTTTAGGAAAAAAATGAAAATATTTTCTGAGTCTCATAAAACTGTTTTTGTTGTGGATCACTGCCCGTATATGGCAGAATCCTGCAGACAACATGTTGAATTTGATATGTTAGTAAAGAATCGGACCCAAGGAATTATACCTCTTGCACCCATTTCAAAATCACTATGGACCTGTTCAGTGGAATCATCCATGGAGTACTGTAGAATAATGTATGATATTTTCCCTTTCAAGAAACTGGTAAGTTGTTCTAGCCTTACTACATATGGTACTTGATAGTATAGGGGATATTTTCCCATTTTAATGAAGTCTTAATATCAGTAGCTGTTGGTTGCATTAAAAGGTCAAATATAATTTATTATATACAAATGTCTTTGAGCTGTTGATAAACTTTTAAATTGGTTTGAATAGTATATGAATCCCATTACATATTTTTTGGGGGGAACTTTCATTGTCTTAATGTCACTTTGTGCGAAACATGACAGGTGCTTTAAGATAACTTACAGATTTATTATTATGTTCTCCTGAGCTGTATGTTTACAAAAGCTTGAGTGAGGTATTGTTTCAAATTGAATTTTGTTTCTAAACACACTTGGTAGCACTTATTAAGGTTTTTATAGTCACCTTTTGAAGGAATCCTGGGCTTTAGGAAGAAGTTGGACTGCCCTGAAGCAACCAGTTTGAAAAAGGGGGGGCTTCCTAGCACACAACTCTTTGTTTAGAAAAGGAAATACCTGGTGGGTTCTGTAACATTGTATCATAAGATAACTAATATCTGGTTTATTATATCTCTTCTCATTATTGAGTAAACCATTGTCCAATGCCCTAAAGGTTAGTTCCTCTTAAAAAAAAAAAAAAAAGACAGTTAATCAACCTTGTGACAGTGATATTGGTACAAACTATTGGTGGTGAGATACTGGCTGTGTCCAGAAGCTGGGCAGTAACAAATACCTCCGGTAATTCAGTGATTTGATACATCAGCTGCACCGCCTTGATGGATTCCATGTCCTTGTTCTCAGATAATGGATGTTTAAACTAGTTCAGAGCATTTGATATACAGTCAAGTCTCCTTATGGGATTATATCAAGTGTACACCTAATGGACTTGAATCAATTGGCTGAACTGGAGCTTGATGTGGTATGAGAAACTGTAATTGAGGTGGAAGGTGTGCTTCCTCGTGACTTTTTTGTCATCTTTAGGACATACTTTGTGATGTTTATTAAATCTTGCTAGATATTTACCCATGTGATCTACAGTGACAGTCTTTGGAGAATGGTTTGCAATATTGCAGTATTTATTTTGTAGCTATTTACTGAAAATATTATGTGATGATTAAAATACTTCATAATACCCTGCAGTGTTAATTTGATCTAGAATATAGCAGGAGTGGCTGCTTTTTGTGGTTTTATTCTCTTAATCTTTAGTTTGGCTTGTCATTCTATGTATCTCCAGAGCATCATAAGACAGAGTTGTAATTCATGTTTGTTTGGATTTGGAAAAGTAGCCATAATGGCTGTTACTTTTATGATTGGCTGTTATTTACATGTGGTTTTTTGATCCTTTTAGGTGAATTTCATTGTGAGTGATTCTGGGGCTCATATCTTGAATTCTTGGACTCAAGAAGATCAGAACTTGCAGGAGGTATGCTTTTTGTAACTGTTCTTCTGTAAGTCTAGTTTAATTGTGGAGTAAATAGCAGATTCTTATGATGTTCAGTAAGAAATAATTATGGTTAATTAAAATGTTGGTGGATCTGGTCTGAAATTATTACATAACAGAATTTTTAGTAGCCTGTGAGGCTGGACTATTCTACAGACAGTTTTACGTAATTTAAAAAGAATCCAAGAGCTTTGAGTGTGGAGTTAGGTATTAAAATAAATGTTATAAAGAAATTACCTATGTATTTCTTCTGTTGTTTTGATGATACTTCTTGAATTTTAGAATTGGTGGGGTTTTTTACATTTGCATGATAGGCAAATAAACCATGATAAAAAAAAGTAAATATTCTCTTTGCTCTTATTTTGTTTCATTCTGAATGGGCTTGTCCTCTGAAAAACTTACATTGGGGAGGAACTGAATTTCCAAATTCTCAGAAAATAAAAGCAGATGACAACTGATAATGTTAGAATTTCTTTCAGGTATTGGATAAAACTTATTATAGCCAGGTATTTTTCTGTAATAAATGAGCGTTCTCAGTGTTTAGTTAATAAGTGAATTGCAAAGGATAGTTTAGGCACAAATGTTTTCCAGCAGGCTGGTAACATAATAGTCTTTAATTGCTTTGTTTGGTTTTCTCTCAACAATATTAATTTACATGTAAAATAAGTTACAATGATAACTTTTCTCTTAACTGATCATTTTAACAAATGGCTGGGAAGTGACTTTCAATAATTTTTTTAACTAGTTGATGGCAGCATTAGCAGCTGTTGGGCCGCCTAATCCTCGGGCAGATCCAGAGTGCTGCAGCATACTTCATGGTCTGGTTGCAGCAGTTGAAGCACTCTGCAAAATAACTGAATACCAGCATGAGGCTCGAACCATGCTCATGGAGAATGCAGAACGTGTTGGAAACAGAGGAAGAATAATCTGTATTACTAATGCAAAAAGGTGTGTATGATAATGTGCTTCTACCATTTAACAAAAAGTGATTTCATACCTTCTTAGCACTCTTTATTTGATTGTCATGAATTAGTGCCCTAAGTAGCTGGCTTTTTTGTGTTCTTTGATCATTTCTTGCCTTATTTATGGAGGTCTGTTAAAGTAACAAACCAAAAATTTCCCACTTGAAGTAGGGGAGAGCATTTAGTGTCATGTTTCTTTGAACAGGAGGATTGATTATTCTGCATTTAAAAAATAAAAAATTTCTTTTTAGTGACAGTCATGTTCGAATGCTTGAGGACTGTGTTCAGGAAACCATTCATGAGCATAACAAGCTTGCAGCTAATTCGGATCAGTGAGTATACTTTTTACAAATGTAGTTTCTCTTATTCTGCATGTGCCTGTTGTATCCTCTGTGAAATATGTGTATCTTTGCCACTTAAAACTTACTCTAATAAACTGTTTGAATGCCTGTGTGAAATAAAGTGCTAAATCATTATATTGTTGACTTAGAGCTGGTATACAATCACAAGAAACTAACTTTTCATTTCTAAATTGTGTTGCCTGACACTTCCACTCCCATTGAGAGAAAGGAATTTATTGAAATACAGGTTACATCTTCTCTGAGTAATAATTTTTTCATGTGTTTTGTCTAAAACTGTTTGGCCTAGGGATTATGTATTGCCTTGTAAAGTATACAGTAGATTGAGATCCTGTTCTTGGTTACTCCTTAGGCACTTAAACAGCAGAAGCAGGAGTCTCCTGTATTTACTTACTGCAATTGCAGTCTTGTGTGTAAAGAATACTGCCTCAGAATCAGGTTCTCAGTTCACTGTAAAGACAGAAAAGTGGTCTTGTTCTTGTAGGTAGAGATATGGAACAGTAACTTCATTTCTCCACATTTCCAGCTGCATTGGAAGATAGGCATGCTATTTGGATAGCTGTTTTCATGTTCACTGGAATCACCTGCGCACACCCTTGAAGACACAAATCCTCTGTAGTGTCAACTTTCAGTTGAGTGAAACTGAACAGATTACATGAGTTAAGGATCTGTTCCATTGATATGTCCAAAAAGTAACACAGTGCTACAGCATCTGAAGACCTAGAAGTGTTACACTTTTTATTCTGATAAAAACTTATTTTGTATACAATCATAAAGATGCGCTACAACATAATCTACAGACTGCTTTTAGAGAGAGCATGTTGCAGTACATATTTATGATTGTATTCTGGGAATGAGATGAATCTTGGGAGAGTTGATCTAATTCCTAGGAGATAGTCTACCACACTGTACACTGAATAGAATGTTTTTATTTAAGTCTAATGCAGATTCAGAAATGTGAATTGGTCTTAATCCACACTTACCCAGTTGGTGAAGACAGCCTTGTTTCAGATCGTCCTAAAAAAGAGGTAAGGAGCTTAAAATGAGAAAATTTATCCAAGGATTAGGAACAGTGTCAGGCTCCAAATAGACTGCAAATTAAGGATTCAGCAATAAAGTTTTGCGGCTCTGCTTTCCAGTAAGGTGTAGGAAAAAGTGCAGGTGATAATTCTTTGAAAAGTTGCCATCTAAAGTGTATGCCTTGTTGTCTTGGTTTGTAGTCTTTGTGAATACATGGTATCCCCTTTTTCCATTTCACTACTTAAATTTCTTTCATAATTAATTCATGAATCATTTTTTTGTGAAGTAAGCCCATTAATGCCATAAAATGGTAGTCTTAGGGTTGTTTTTTTGAGAATGTATATTTAGGAACGTAGTGGAAAACCATCAACTACTTGGTATGTTGAATAGATTAGTTGAGTAAATTTCTTGCTATTCATGCATAACCCACTAGGTAGCACAGGCTCTGCTTTCCCAGTTATCTGTTACTGAATCATGTGGATATTATTCAGCACTGCATGTTCCATGTTATCCAGATAAGCATGTTAGCATTTTTAGCCTTTTGGTCAAACGATTTTCTCATTAAATAAATGAGCTTTTGTGTATAAATTCTATTGTTCCACTGTTAGCAAATAGAATGCCTTTTTAATGAAAAGTGCTTCCAAGTGAAAGAAAGGGTAACATATTCTAGAAATGTAGAATATACTCGAAGTTGATCAAATACTTGAAATAGCCTACAGGTACTTTTAAAGATTATTTTACAAGAAGGTGAAAGGATGCATATAAGAAACTGTTCTATATATTAACATCTCAAGTGTTCAGTAACAAAAGTACCTGTGCTCTGTGGACTTGTATGCTTAGTTGTGGTTGTTTGAAACCAAGTACATACAAAATATTTTGTAATTAATCTGCTCTTCAGTCTGCACTGCTCATTATTTCAACATACTGTCTGTATAAAAGACAAAAGAAAAAGTCTTAAATACGAAAGGCATCTAGTCCTACATATTACTTCATAAATAAAAAGGACTGTAATAGCTGTCTTCCCTGAGATTTTCCACAAACTCTTTTGTAGTTACGTTAAAATGAAATGTGAACAAGAAGAGAATAAATTGACTACTACTTTCCCCTGTACAACATTCATCTTTGTTACTGGTTTTTTGGTTTTTTTTTTTTTTTAAAGCCTAAAAACAATGTCCTTGTTGGCCAGGAAATAATCAAATGCATCTTATGACTTGTTTGTTTCTTTTCTGTATGTATGATTTACTTACACAGGTAGGCTTATAAAAATTACTTTGTGCCTGTTAGCAGGTAAAATAGTGAAAAACTAGGCCCAGAGCTGCTATTAAGATAATTTCTTCCCCATGTTGTGATACTGATTCTTCCAATTAACAATTAATGACTTGAGTTTTTTAGCATACTTCTAATTTTTTGACACTTTGTACCAACTACAACTGTAACAACTGGCATAACCTGCAAAATTCTGGATGAGAAATAAGTTTTGTTTCTTCCTCCTTAGTTTCCCATGGTGTGGGCATTTTTTGGGTGGTAGTCTTATCCTCTAGCCAAATTTAGCCATATAAACATTCTTATTTTAGAGTTTCAAATTAATCATACTGTTACACAATACTAGCTCCTAATCCATTAATACTATTAATACTACGTCAATTTATTTTAGCTTTCACCTGTTCTAACCAGTGAAGTGCACAGTGTCCGTGCAGGGCGGCATCTGGCTACAAAACTGAATGTTTTAGTACAACAGCACTTTGATCTGGCTTCAACCACAATAACGAACATTCCCATGAAGGTAATACTGTGTCTATAGCTTTGCGCTAATTAGCTACATCATTTCTAAATTTGTTTGAAAATTTTTAATGTTTATTTTAATTGAATTTTTACGTTGTTTTTCTCTCCATGTCATATTTTGTTTTTTTTATTAGCCCACATTCAATGTCTGTGAACAGGTTAGTAAAAATAAAGGGGGAAAAAAGTAAAGAGGGACCACAGAAGAAAATGTTGTATTGCTGAATCTCAGTTTTTGATGGAGCAATACAAGTCTTATTTCAATGCTGTTTGTATTTTCGATACATACAGGCTTATTTACCTCATTACTCTGTGATTCTTTCGTTATTTTCTAGTTGTGTTTAGATATTCTTGACCCTTGTGCATTATATTGGCATAGTGAGTCTTTTTTTCCCTGTTTCATTATCATGCCTATCCAACATAAAGGTGTTTGTAACTAATAGCTGATTTTTAACTAAAGGTTTTCCAGTATGTCTTACAGTTTGAAGATCCATAAACCAGAAATGGGGACAGAGGATGATAACTAGTTAAGAGATATTAAATTAAACATCTTCTGTTCAGTGTTGTTTATGTCCCTATTTTAAATTTTTGTTTTTATTGCTACTAGGAAGGAAATCAGTGCAACTAAGAAATTCAAGTATTAAGTTTACAGGAGTTTTCTGATCAGGCAGCAAGAAACAATTGAAACAGAAGTGTCAGTATTCAAACAAGCAAGAAGGGCAGGGGCCGATCAACCTTCCTGTATTAAAAAATTAGTCAAGTTTCAATACTGTTAATTGTTACTTGCATCATTGAAAACTAGGAATATTGTATGGATTTTATAAGTTAAAATATGAAATTAAGAATTATTTTAACAGCTTTAATGAAACTTTGGCATGGGTCATGTTGTAAATGTGACTTAAGTTTGCAAATACCTTGTCTGTAACTTTGACCTATGTGTTGCTGGTATGCCTCTCCCTTCTGCCTTTGTCCTTATTGTAATAGACTCTGGGTTCTCTGTGCTTTTTCTTTTTTCTTTTTTTTTTTTTTTCAAACTTGGAATAACTTACCAAGACTAATGTTCTGTTTTTGCTAGTCCCCTGCAGCTGTTTAAAGATGTAGTGTCCTCTTCACAGACCTCCATATTTTTGAGTTATAAACTTGCAACTGCAAGGACAGTTTTTATATATCTTAAGTGCAAGGAAATGATAAGGTCAAAGTGTGGATTTTTTGGTTTGAATTCTTGAGATTTTTAGTTATAAAAAGCAATTGCCAGTCTTCCGCAGTGACCATTTGTTGCTGCTCAGTAAGTTGTAACTGCTGGTTATATTCAGTATGTCATAGGCTTCCTTAACTTCACTAATTAAAACAAAAGTAGTTAAGCCTATTTTTTACCTATATTTTACACTATGAACTCTGTATATGAGTTTTGTATAAAGAGGAAACCACAGTGTCTCATAAAAGGAAAAGAGTAAAAGCAGATAGCTGCATCTTTAAACAGGTCAAAGCACAAACAGTTTCCTCAACACTGCAATCCTGTTGTCTGATGCACTTTGGAGACTTTGTTTTCTTCTGGAGTGAAAGGCAAATGTAGAATCATTCATTTATGAAAACAGGGACTTCTGACTCAATTATGTTTATTCTTTTTACCTTTCTCTTTTAAAGGAAGAACAACATGCTAACACATCAGCCAACTATGATGTGGAGCTGCTTCATCACAAAGAGGCACATGTTGACTTTTTAAAGAGTGGTAAGTAGAAATAGTCCTCTAAAAGTGGCTTTTGATCAACCTGGAAGTATTCACAGAGAAAGATTGCAAGCTTCAAATTGATGTAAACTTCAGGCATGATTAGCATATTTTAAGTTATGCCTTACAACCCAAGAACTTGATTTGTAATGTTGGCATTGGAGTTTTACTCATTACTGGCATATTTTAATGCAGTAATAAGGATATAACAATGAAAAAACAGGTCAAATTCATCAGTCAAGGTTTCACATACGTTTAGGAGATTTGAGAGGCATGTCAACTTACTGAGATATAAAAAGTAGATGAGAGACCAGATGTGCAGGGATTTTACGAAACCTCTTGTGGGTATTTCTGGAAAATATTCCTTCTGCAATTTAACTTTTAATGTCTGTTAATAATAGTTGACATCACTTACATCTCATGGCCTGTACATGGCAGTAATTGCTTTGGAAAATACTATATAGTTGTTTGGCTTTTGCGCTTTCTTCTTGTATTTGAAATACCTAGTATTCTTTTTGTAAATTTGAAATTATCTAGTATTTCTCTGAACTTGTGTCAGCATGTTGAAAGCATAAAACTTTGTTGTAGGGGCTCAGAAATAGTTTCATAATACTTGCTGGCTCAAGGAGTAAGTCTGCTAGTAAAAGCCGAAAGCGAACTCCAACTGCAATTCTGTTTCACGTTTTTTCCAGTGGAACTTTGAGATTACACAATCTAAGAACAGACTTTTTAAATTTTGGTTTCTTATATTTGTTTTTAAATAAAGCTTTCAGCTGTAATAGCTCATTCTAGGAAAGTTAGAATTCAGTTACATTGATCTTTTTTTCTGTGAAACGTTGCTGGAGAATTTTTAGATTAAATAAATTTGACCTTTAGATAGTCAGACATTTTCTAGAATCATTTTAGTTATTTTAATTTAACTGAAAAAAAACTTTTTTGCAAGTTACCTGCATGATTAGTAAGCAAATCAAACTAATCTTTTGTGAGTAAATGTCTTTTGATATGAAATAAAACCTCTTACATTAAATATTAGACTAAAGTCTAATATATTGCATACGGTGTTGCATGCTGACATGTGTCTTATTCCAGTTGTGGAATTGAGCATATTGTTTGACTATGCTACTGTAATTCTGAAACTTCATGCAACACTCAATTCTTTCCTGAGATAATGTGAGTCGAGGATCATGGAGAATTGCAAAACTCACTAGCAGAAACTTAGCTTAATGTAGTGAGGAGTATTGATGCCTGGTTTAAGGCTCTTGGGTGGTTTTTGCCAAAGCAGTTACCAGTGAAATGTTGTATGAAAGTATTTTAATGATAAACCATCTACTGCCAGTATAACGTTGAGAGATGTTCAGATTAAACATGACATAGCAAACATACTGGATGGTGAGAAGGAATCCCAGAAAGCTCAACTTGTCAAATGTGCCTTTAGATCAGTTTCAGTTTTGATTTTGGAATATAATATGTACAAGAAATTATCAGCTCTGACATTTGTTAAGGGTTCTAATTTGTGTGGAAAATTTAAAGAAGATATTTTCTTAAAATTCTAGACACTTGAGAAGAAAAAAAAGCCTCTTAAAACATATGTGTAATTTTCAAAATGTTAAATCATACCTATGGAACATTGGAGCTGCAGTATTTTGTTTGCTGAATTGGTTTTTAAAATACATGCGATGTCTGCTGATTTTAAAAGGCTATTTTTTCAACTGCCACTGCTAATAACTTTTTTACTTGTTAGATCTAACTTTTTAAAATTAGATTACATTTTGTATATGTTCATGTTGTAAATATTTTGTATATTAAATGTTGATGAGATTTTTTTCTGTAATAAAATATGGTTGATCACACTTTTTATTACTTCATATTGCAGGTGATAATCATATAGGTGGCAATAGCAGAGAAGCCACATATAAAGAAACTGTAACATTAAAATGGTGTACTCCTCGAACAAATAGTGTAGGTAGGTAACATGGTATCTTTATGAAACTGATCATCTAACTTTGTGTTGAACACCATTCTCTCTGTACACTAATAAGAATCTGAACAAGGACATAATTCTCTACTTGTTAATGCTTGCTTTACCTTTTGCTTTATAAACCTTGCTGCTGACTTCACCCTGGTTTACTCATGGTCATATGATGCTCTCCTGATCTTGGCTAATCAGTGGTTTGTGTAAGAGGTGAGAATAGTAGTAATGTTTTTCTTGGTGGCTTTTTTCAATCTCTTTAAGTATCATGAAGTGGTTCCTTAACTGCAATGTTCATTAATAATTTGCTCCTCCCACAGGGCCAGTAATACCTTGTCAGTTCCACAGCTGTGCTTTTTTAACATGGCAGCTTTGACACATTGAATTTCTTTCAGTTTTAATTCTTGTTTTGGGGTGGGAATCAAAGAACTCTCTTTAGTGTAATCTTTAGAGTGCTAAGTAACACTTGTAAGGAAGTTAAATGTATGAAATGATACTATTGGTAGACTACTGCCTCTAAAATCTGAGTAAGGGTGAGATTTCTACCCAAATCTGTAAGTGAAAGTGAAAGAAAAACAGGGAAGATTTGGGGCAGCATAGGAACCACCTGACCCTTCAGTGCATGCACACTGTAGACTGTCAGCAAGATATGTTGACTCTTTGACAGAAATGTAGTTAAGAGGAGGCTGACTCTATAGTGAGAGAATTCAGGAGATAAAGAACTAGATTTCCTGCTGGAAATAGGGCTTGAGAATGTGTTAAATTCTTGCAGTTGAGGGTACTGTAATGATTGCGAGGAGATGGTGAAAGGAGCAGACATTTAAATCAAGAGACAGCTAGACTTAGTTTTGCTGACTGTGAAATAGCATCCTCGTCTTCCTTGCATTTTGTGGCGGTTTTTTTCTGTATGTGAAACTACACTCTCAACTTTCTTTCTACTAATTTATTTTTCAGAATTACACTATTGCACTGGAGCGTACAGAATTTCACCAGTAGATGTAAATAGCAGACCTTCTTCATGCCTTACTAACTTTCTCCTTAATGGTAAATTTTTGTCTGTGACCTCATTATTTAATGTT
Source organism: Athene cunicularia (assembly GCF_003259725.1). Taxonomy (NCBI): domain Eukaryota; kingdom Metazoa; phylum Chordata; class Aves; order Strigiformes; family Strigidae; genus Athene; species Athene cunicularia. The sequence goes on from NW_020799092.1 coordinate 29,563,117, forward strand.
TTAATTGTTAATATGGTGAATAGAGCACTTATCACATTTTGGTTTGTATAGCAGTAAATGTCTATATACTGTAAAAATGTGCAGTTTATTTGAACATGTCATGTAACAGAAGGAAGTTGTTAAAGGTAAATGGAATGTGTTCTGAAACTTAACGATGGGAGGAAAAATGTAAAGAAGGAGGAAATACTGAATTCTGGTAGTTCTTATCTGAATCCAGATGTAGAATACTTTTCACTTTATACTATTCAGTAGGAAACACTGCTTTCAGTAGGTGATAGTGCACTCTATCACAATGCTTACTCTGACTATGGCAAAATATTAGCAATTTATGTCTATGACTTTTAGCAGATGCTGGGCAGCCTCAAAACTTTTTAACTGGGTTATGACCATCTAAGTGTGTTGGTCAGCTGAAGCAGACATACCTATGTGTACTGGGATCAGTCAAAAAGCAGGTTAGATTTAGTTATCTTTTGCTTATTTGAAAGATCTTGCCCATTGCCATGAATAATCTTACTATAAGAGGTAGCCATTTAAATATGTGTTAAAAGGTAAGTCAAAGTTTTCTTCCAAACAAGTAATATGTAGTCAATGTTAATTAAATGTGGGGGGTTTTTTTACAGTTTGCAGACAAAATTGCATTACAAACATCCTTCTAATGGGATGTTTTCTCCAGTCAAATCATTTGAATGTCTAAATGTGCAGTGGTGTTAATAAACACTATAACTTTTATGTATTTTCTCTAAATATTCTGTACTGAAAAGTATTTGGAGTAATAAAAATGGTTAGAACCAAAATTAATAGTGTATTTCTTCTAATCTTGTATTTTTGTTTCATCGTAAGAAGCAACCTGTTTGGATAATACACCCTTTTCTGCTTAGTGTATTTTAATGGAAATAAGACAAAGGCAGTTTTAGTTCTCTGTCTGAAAAAATTATATCCGTTTTAAGCATTAATGAATGGTATCAGTTGATACCTTTATATTCAAGTAGGTTTTGTTACTCTTTAGAAGTTGCTTTTAATGAGAGTTTCTGTAGTAGGGCCGGATAAGTTTAGTGTACAGCATAATCTGTAATAATTAAAAATAGCAAACTACCCTCACACAATGTACCATTTTGATGTCTTAAATATTTATTTTTTCTAAGAATATAATACTCTACAGAGAAATGATTGGTTGGTCCCAGAGAGAGGCTTTTTGATCTTTCTGTGTAAAATTTAAGAGCATACACTGTTCTGTGTACAGACAGAGTAAATACTCAAAGGAGATATCTGTTTCTTATTCAGCTAGGTGAAAACACAATTTTAATGGATTCAGAGCCTTTCTGGCTAGGTACAAACCTGTATTGAGTACCTGTAGTTTTTAATTTAAAATTGCAGCACGCAGTAACTGATGAAACTATTCTTATTTCCAAAAGGTCGTTCTGTTTTGTTGGAACAGCCACGCAAGTCTGGCTCTAAAGTAATTAGTCACATGCTCAGCAGCCATGGAGGAGAAATTTTTCTGCATGTATTAAGCAGCTCGCGATCAATTCTAGAAGATCCCCCATCAATTAGCGAAGGGTGCGGTGGAAGAGTCACTGACTATCGGATTACAGTAAGATTCTTTTTTTTTTTTTTTTTTTTTTTTCTTAAGTTGTTGCTTATCTCAGATGACAAGAGATGTAATGAAATAGATGTGTAAAGGTAATGGTATGGTTTTTGGAGACCTGAGTGGATTGCAGGGTCAAATTGTTTCTCTTTGTACTACTGATGCATATTTAGTATGAAGTAGTACCTCTGCTTATTGTTCTGCCTGCTTCATAGAATCCTTTCTGTGTCAAGGAAGTGTTTGCCTCCTTATGCACTATGAGTATTTAAAGTTTGTTCTGATTCTAGAATAACATTCTTCTTGGCAAGCTTTTTCTGTGGGCTGGATACATGTAGGACTATATCCTGCTTATTGTCAGAAGGGTAGATTGCATGTAAATGGCTTGTACAGTAAATAAAAAATATTAAGTTGTCAGCTCTGAACCCTGGATATGTAGCAGACAAATCAGCTGGCATTTGTTTTGATTTTTTTCCCTTTATCTCTTTCAACACATCGTTTTGTATCTGTTTTAAGCAATCAAAGTGGCTTCCAGAAAAGCATAGTAAGACTCTTACCATACATGAAATACCTTGCAGATCCAAAAGGTCTCTTCATCAAGAACCTTGCATCAGTTGTAATATAAAAATATGGGTTAAGTTTTCTGTTTGTCCTGAATAATATACATCTGAAACTAGAAACAAGGCTCTAGTTGTTAGGCTTAAATTTATCAATGGGGATGGTACATGGTTAGTGATAAGCAAGACTATTCTGTTTCACCCACTCAGTGAAAGTTACTTTGTTAGAGAAATGCCTAACTGTGTCTTGTTTGGTTATCATTAGGATTTTGGTGAATTTATGAGGGAAAACCGATTAACTCCTTTTCTAGAGCCCAGATATAAGATCGATGGCAGTCTTGAAATTCCATTGGAACGTGCAAAAGATCAGTTAGAGAAACATACTCGTTATTGGCCTATGATTATTTCTCAGACTACCATCTTCAACATGCAAGCTGTAAGTACCCTGGGGTTTGTAACCTTTTATTCTGTTCAAGATTGTTTCACCTTGCCACGGGATGAAATATTAACTCTTTATGATAAATCATTTGCCACAAAATCAGTTTATTTTCAGCTTTATTTTCACTTAAATAGTCTGTATTTAATGTCAATAGATTATTGGAATGCCATGTAAATTGGGCAGAATATTTGATCTGGACAGCAACAGTCCTGCTAGGTAAAGAAAGCATGCATCTGCTTATACCTGCTCAGAATTATAACTACATTGAAACTAAGATAGGGTGGTGGTGTTGTGTGTTGTTTCATGGTTCCATTGCCTTTGATTTCTTTCTTCCTGTTTCTCTCCAGTGACATACACAGATATTCTCGTTGTTGACTTTTGTCTTACAGGTAGTGCCATTAGCCAGTGTGATTGTAAAAGAAGCAATGACTGATGAGGATGTCCTGAATTGTCAAAAAACAATATACAATTTGGTAGACATGGAGAGGAAAAATGATCCACTGCCAATTTCAACAGTTGGTACCAGAGGAAAGGGTCCAAAAAGGTTACATCCGTATCTCTTTGATGCTGGGCTTTTTCTATTCATATTCTATTGATGTTGTTTTCATACAGAATTTTAAAGTTTGGCCAAAAGTAATATGTGGTAAATAAAATGCTGTATGTACACAAAACAAATGCTGTGAATACTTTGCCTGCATCATTTAGGGGCTGCCACAGTACTGATACTGCAGTACATTAGGAAAAAATGCCCATCATTTTTGTTACCCAAGAACTGAGAATATGTTAAAATATGAAAGCCAAGATAGTCATCAAGAAAGGTAAGAGATTGTTGCAACCTAGGACAAGGTGGAGTGATTTTAAATTAGTAAAAAGGGAAACTTAAGCTTATTATAAATGAACAGTTATTTAAAATCGGGTTATATTAGAATAGTCAAATCCTTTTGAGTTATTTAAAATATGGGCTGCTCCTTTAAAACAAGCATAGCATATCCTGATATCTCAGTTGTTGTGATGCATGCATTGTATTTCCAAGAATTGGCCAAAAATAAATTCAGCTACAGATTTGCCCATGTGACTGAAAGTTATTTATGGTAACATGGTACACTTCTTCCTAAATTTTTTTAATTAAAAGAACTAGTAAATAATTTCCATATAAGTACATAAGTGGCCCTCTAACTATCCTAACATTACATAGTTATCAAACAACTGAGAGGGTTCAGAAGTGCCTATTTTCAGTAAGATCTTGTGGAAGTTAAGAATTTGATTTCAGTGAACATGGTCTATTTCAAGTGAAACTTAACACAGGTTGTCCATTAGGAAACATTACATGCAGTGTGGTTTCATGTTTCAAGGATGGTGTAATCCCAGGTGGGTAGACTTCCAGTACTAGAGGACAGTCAATCTGCTGAGAGTTATTTTTGGGTTTGGAGTTTTTTTGTTTCCTAAGGTCTGGTTTTTAACCTTAATTTATTCAACAGTTTCATGATCTAGGTAATCCTATATGTAATACCTTTTTTCTGGCCTTGCTTAGAGATGAACAGTACCGGATTATGTGGAATGAATTGGAGACCCTTGTACGAGCACACATAAACAACTCTGATAAACACCAGCGAGTCTTGGAATGTTTGATGGCTTGCAGAAGCAAACCCCCAGAAGAGGAGGAGCGCAAGAAAAGAGGTAGAAAGAGAGAAGACAAAGAAGACAAGTCAGAGAAGTTGGGCAAAGACTATGAATTGGATAAGCCATGGCAAGAATCAGAAAGGTAGATTTTTCTAAAGGAAAGTAAGCCTGTAGCATCATTTTTGTCCTGCCCTACTTCAAAGGGGAGAGGAATTGTGGTGAAACAGTTGCAGGTTAGTTTGATGCATTCCTGCTTGTAACCTTGGCTTACTAGCATGGAGTGTGGATTCCAAGGTTTGTTGTATCAGTCACCATTACCAAGCTTGGGAAAGGGGCAACTTATTACAGTGTCGTCTTATCAGACTTCTTAAATTAACATGTTTTACAAGCAGTATGATTCTTGTCCAAGTTCTTGACTACTTAGCAGGGCTTTGCAGCTTGAAGGGTCACTGCTGTTGAATTTTATCCTAACCATGCCACCTATTAGACATTAAATTGCTCTGTAGAAATAAAAAGCATGACTGAAAACTCAGGATAAGCTCTTGAGCTGTAGATAGTTTAATGTTTAGGTAGATAAACAATCCAGATTGGGCTCTTCAGTTGAATGACAGGACTGTCTGTAATTCATGTTGTTGTAACTTGTCTAAGTGGTAAGCATTTGTCAGTCTCTTCAAACTACTAATCTAAAGAGATCAAAAAGCCCTCATAGTAGTAAGCTTAATTTGCATGTTTTGTGCATGCTACAGTCATTTAGGATAGGAGGACCTTTCTACCTACACTATTGTCACAATGCTGGTGAACTTTAATGCCTTCCTGTGTAAGATCAAATCCACTCCTATGATTGCTTTTACTTTCATGTGTAACAAAATCGGGGCCTGAGATAGAAGGGATTTGGTATAGAATAGGTCTGAATTTAGGTAGAAAAGATAATAGGGAATTTTGTGGTATTTGTTATATTCATTGTTACTTAGTCTTTCCTTCAAAATTCAGAATGGTCAACTCTTTCAGCTATGCTATAAATACTGCTAACTACCTTAAATTAAATTATATTTTAGGATCCTTCCCTTTACTTAAGGCTTTATCCAGTGGATTATTTAGCTAGTCTTCCCTGTTGTTTTTTACCCGTTCCAAGGGGTCAAAAGAAATCTTATGATACAGGTTGCGTATAAATTTGAGTACAGAATGGTATCAAGAGTATGTGCTGCTCTAGCATATTTTACTTCACTGTTTTCCTTCTCTCTCAAAAAGGTTAAAAGGTCTTTTGGATCATGAAAAAGAAGAACTAGCAGAAGCTGAAGTTATCAAAGATTCCCCTGATTCTCCTGAGCCACCCAACAAAAAGCCTCTCATTACAATGGATGAAATGCCCACAGCTGAAAAGGCAAAAGGTAAACCAGAAGCATTGCAACAGATTATTTCTTTTAAAGATAGAAGTTGTCATATCAGTCTGTATTTTCTTAAACACTTAATAGTGAGAAATTCCTGATAAATATTACCTCAACATGTTTATGTAGAGAGAGAGATACCAGGATACTCTGTGAGTCTCTGATAGGCACTTGGGTTGACAGGGGGTTGAACAAATTTCTTCTGTTGCTATTTGAGCTACTGTATGTTAGAAGCGCTGTTTAAGGACAGGCATCAGAAATCATTGTCTCCTGCTGACTAATAAATATAAACATGCCTAGGCAGTATAGCTCTCGGAATGGGCAGTTCTCAGTGACTTTTCTTCCTTGGTGTGAACTGTTATCTGTCACAGTGGCTGAGCTGATGTTCAGAGGAAGCAACTATGCAATTGTTACCACTTTGCATATTTTGTATTTGGCCTCTATTATAAGGTTGTTTAATACTAGGGGGTTTAATATGTTGTAGGTTGTTTAATATTAGTGGTTTTAATATGTTGTACTAGCATAGTCTATAATTCTTCTAAGCCTTTATAATTATATGTTTAAGAATTTACACTTAAACTCTTTTTACTTGCAGTTTTAGGGCCAATGTCCTTGTTGTCTTTATGGAGCAACAGGATTAATACTGCCAACTCTAGGAAACACCAGGAATTTACTGGTCGTTTGAACTCTGTCAACAATAAAGCTGAGCTATACCAACATCTGAAAGAAGAAAATGGGTTTGTATCAGTAAATGTGGTATGGACGAATACTACAATTACAGCATTAAAAGACTCCTTACTCTTGAGGATTAAAATGTATAAATACATTCCTTTATCTCTCAGCATTGATGGAGAACTGGACTGGTGTTTGTATTTCAGTTGTTTGCATCTGTGCTGAGCAAGGCTGAATGCTGATAAATGGTCTTCCCTGTGCTTTAGTGATTGCCCTTGCAGCAAAACTCTTAAACTTCAGGGATTTAAATAGTAGCTAAATTGAGATTTCTTGTGCCAGTCTGTTGCTTTTAACTTCCAAAGGAATGTCAGTAAGAGTGGTTGAATATTATGCTGTTCTGTTATGAAGTTGATAGTAGGCCATGTTCTACCAAAAAGATCTGAAACAGCCAGCCAACCTCCTCTCAAGTAATTGAGATGATGGTATTCAATGATCAGTGTAAGACGGGTGAAAATTAAGACCTTGAAACAAACTGCTAAAGCTCACATTTTAGAAATAGATTCTCTATGGTCACATGAATATGGGCTTTTGTCTCTTGGTGAGGTTGATAATGGATAGCTTTTTGCAGTTATTACTGGAAAGTTTCTTTGCAGAAACCTTTTGCTGCTTAAATAAGTAATAAAAGGAGATAAGATTATGTTGGAGGCAGGGAGACACAGGATGGTTAGTGGAGTAAATATTTATTGTAAAAATATTTGTCTTTTTTCCATAATATGTTGATTTTATTTCCAATAAAAAGCCTTACCAATTGTTTTCTTGCATTTCAGAATGGAAACAACAGAAAATGGAAAAGCAGGCCGGCAGTGATGATTAATTTGTTTCTTTGGACAAAACTTAGCCAAATTGCAAAAATATTTAATGCTGGAATTGATATTGGTACCATTCTAGTATGATTGTATAGCTCTGTTTTGGTTTTTACGTTTTTCTATTACTTTTGCTATGAAATCTGTGTATCACATTAAATGAATAGTGTGCAAATAGGAGCTGTTCTGTAGAACTTTATAGTCATGTTTTTAGGACGAAGAAAACGTGTGCTGCCATGGACTAAATCAAGTAATCAAAGTCCTTTCCCATAAGTATTGTTTAATATTTCAGAATAGTTTATGACTGTTAAAAAAAAAAAATTCAAGCAATTGATAATTAACTGATAATACTGTTAGTTTTGGTTCATGAATACTTTCATTTACATGAAACTTCCTCAGGAGTCCGGAATTATGGAAAAATCATGCACTGATACCTAGTAACTGAGCTGAGAAAAATGCCAGTCTTGATTTTCAACTAAGGGATGGGAGAATGGTTACACATATAAAAAAATGTTGGTTTAAGGACTTGTAAAAATGGACTATAAGTTACCTTTAGAAAACAAATCCTTTCAGGTTGTGCTGGAGTAAAAGTAAAATAAAATTTTTGCTAATGATTAATATGTTTTTCTGATTATGCCATCTAAGATACCTGTGGATTTAGGCCTTTTTGAAAGTCATGGGGAGACTTTCTCTGAATGCTGATGGCTGTGAAATGACAAAGTAGATCATCTGTCTTCAGTTTCTTAGAGCAGAGCCTCTTTTTCTCTTAATGGAGAGTAGAATTCTCAAATAGGAAAACTTCTTCACCCAGTGTCTGTGATCTAATCCTTTGTAAGATTTGGAGTTGGCTTCCAAATGGGTCAGCTTGAGTGTACTAAGGAAAGACCAATAGCTGAGATCTCCAAGTATATGAGTCTTCCTCTGATCTCCATCCATTGCCTTATTTTAGCTTGTATAAGCAACTGAAGGTCTCACAAATTTGATATGTTTATAGTTTAAGTTGATTTAAGACACATCTGTCAGCTTTTCTAAAACTAAAATAATATATTCATATTTCTTCACCTTAAACTTTAAATACCATGGTTCATGATGACTAGATCTGAACACAAAGACCATGCACGTATTCTTTGCTTACGTTAATAGCTGAGATCTTCAGCTGTATTAAAGTACCATGTATAATCTCAAGGTGATTATTTTGCCATTGGGATGCAGATGTGTTTTGTATCAAACGATTTTAGAATGAGTTTTGGTTCTAAAGTGATTAGAAATTTTTATCATTCTAAAATTTCTATAACTTTACAGAAGCAATGTGTAATTTTTGGAGATACTAAAGTCTGAAGACTTATTTTCACTACTTAATTGAAAATAGGATGTCCTGCATCATCACTTCTCTATCTTACCTGAAATGTTCTGATGGAGAAACCTACAGTAGAATTATAATTTCTCCTAAGCTTCTGTTTTTTAGTGAGATAGTACTGCATATCAGTCTGGATATTTGTTTACTAAATGACTTAAGTTTGGAACTTAGATAGTGTGTAAATGTCATCTTTCTGCAATTTATTACTAGTCTAGAGAAGTATAACTGAAAAGCTTATCTTGTACCTTGAGTAATTGTGTGTATTGTATCTTCTGATGTGCTGTTAGTATTCAGCTGCTGTCCTTAAATATGCACAGGTATTAAATACTTTATTAGGGGAAAAGAAAAATTCTGCACCTGCTATTAAAATATATATTTGTTTAGCTTGTTTACTAACTGTTTTCCACTTTGGGAACATCTGCCAGGTAAAGTGACTAAATGAACGTGGCCTGATTCTCCAGGGTGGCTGAATGCGGAGCCTGTATTCTAAGTACTGAAGAGTTTTACTGAAACATGAGTTACTACATGGGCTGATGTTTTCTGCAGTAATCCTTTTAGATTTGTGTTTAACCAGTCTTGTCTAGACTATTGCCTACAGCAAATTACTACTTCTTTATTGACTTGTACATCAACCTTTAGAGCTGGTTTATAGCTAGATGGCTTCTGGAAAGCACTGAAGTAGTCATCCAGAGGAATTTGTATTTATCCAGACAGTTATTCAACACTGTAAACCCAGACAAGTGCTACTAGTTCATGCAAGATGATGTAAATCCTGTCACTGCTGTCATATGCACAGAGTAATTGTTGTCCTGGAGAAAGAACATAACATGTCAGCAATGTTTTCATATGCACAGCTAACCTAGGGTACGTTCATCTGCTCCCACAAATAAGTTGTAACTAGAGGTGCATTGTACATGTACAAGATATACACAATCTGCTCAGATACTTCGGCCCTGTAGCTCTTGGTACACTTGTGGCTAGTGAGCTGCTGAATTTTTTTTCCGTGCTATGACTACTGGTTGAGCTGTATTGTTGGAATTGCTGGGTGTTGTGAATCTTAAGTTTGGAGAGAAGGCAAGCCAGCAGAGGGTGCAGGGACCTGTGTTGGGATGTCATGCTGGTATCCAGCTGTTTGCAAATGTTAATCTGGACTACAGCATGAAAGGAAACCACTGGAAAACTGTTCTCATCTCCCAGTTGTGGACCATTCCCAGATGTATCCCTGGGCTGGATTCCCTTTGGACTGCTCAGAAGAGGGAATTCTGTTCCCAGACTGAATACAGTTCTGCCTGGTTTCCTTACATTAAGAGTACTCATTTGGGCCCACATTCTCTAGCCTGAAAAAGTTTTTTTTCTTTGGCTAACTTGCTTCCTCTAGTGTCTGCTCACTATGCTAGAGTAGTGTTTGCGGTGGTTGGGCTGCCCTGAATACAGGATGGCTTCTGTACCTTCTCAGTTAGACTTCATCAGAACAATGGGTGGCCACCATGACAGCATGCCACCATGACAGGAGAGTTACCCTGTGAGTTCTTGTTCCTAGACAGTGAAATTTTGGTGAAATTCACAGCTTGGTGAAATTTTATCTCCAGAGTTGTCATGTCAGTAGTCTGAGGTTCTTTGGTGATCCAGCTTCTCCAGTAAAATCCTGTGGCAATTCTGGAAAAGGCATTCTGTGTATCTCCTTTTGATGTGGTGGTACTGATGGTACCTTGGTCCTATTTCAAACTGCTTTCAGGTTTAAGGAAGATTTTCTCAGGTCTAAAATAGTTTACAGGTTAAAATTGGAAGTTATGGATTAAGTAGTTTAATCCATAAATATGGATTAAATTTTGTGTATGTTAATCTGTTAAACTGAAAAGATTTCAAAATGTTTGAAAAGATTTTAGAAATACCTTTACACATTTTCTTCCCTATGGTCCTTGGAACAGTCATGGGTGGAAGCAGACAAGAGCCAGTTTTACTGTAAGGAAGCAAGGCTGTAACTTAAAAATGTATTTTTAAAAGTACATTACACATCTCACAGGAAGAGTTTTGTGTTAAGTAGCTACCATTGCCTTTTTGAATGCTACATATAATGTATTTAAGAGAAACACTAGACAAAGTTTTGAAAGGTTAAGGACAGAGACAGTGATGTCACCCATGAGAGGGGGACAGTTATTGGATGCATTTTTTTAAAATACTAATCTAAAATTCCAAGATGACATAGAGACTCAAGGCCTTTGAATTTCAATGGAAACATTGTTTTGTGATTGTCCTTCTGAGAGTTCTGCCTCTTCTATGTGAAATGTGTATTTATGAATAGGAGTCCTAATAGAGTGGCCAATGACCCCTCATTGCCACCAGCATCAGATTGGTATATGTTTCTTTGTTCTGACTTGTACAGGCATATCACTACCAACCTCATATGTAGATTCCTTTACCTTCTTTAGCTGGCATTTTGTTCTAGGATTTAATTGCAGCTATTTTAGCTATTGCCTCTTCCTCAGGCATAGGTTAAGTATGTTCTATTTTAAATTGAAAAATTATAATACCGTTAACGGCTTATGACTTCTGAATAAGGATAGTACATTCTAGTACAAATTACCTTCTTGTAGATTTGCTCTTAATATCGTTTAAAAGATCCTAAGTGTGGATATTGCCCTAGTCATTCTGGGTAGTCATATCTTCTTGATAATGGGGAGGGAGTTGGCATTTTAGTGGCTGGAAAGATGGTGTGATGTGAGGCAGTCTTACTGACTAAAATACTGCTCTTGGGAGGTAAGTGGCACTGAAGGTGGTATCCATAACTGAGGTGAAGGTGAAGCCCTATGCTCACATACACTTGCTCTGCAAGGTTCAAGACATCCATTTCCACAGCAGCATGGCTTAACTGAGAGTTTCTCTGAAGTGTCACAGGTAGTGATCCAGGAATCTTCCTCTGATACTTGCAAAACCAGTAAACCAACATCATCAGAACAACCCCAGCAGTGACAAAGAGTGCTTAGTAAGGCAGATGGGGTCTTCCTAATTGTGGAGTCATTCTTGTCTTGAAGTGTAGGCATATTACTGTTGAAAGATACATCAAATGGCTTTGTAGTTGGAAAGCAGACTTCACTGTATGAAATGTTGAAAACCACATCAATTTTGTATTCTGGCAACACTGGACAAAGCATGGACTAACACACCATAGCATTTCTATAGTACTTCCTGTATTTCATCTTTTGTGCACCAGCTGGAAGATCTGTTGGCACTTGTACACAGCAAAACCATTATACCATGAGGTTACTGTGGACCCAGGTTTTAGAGTGGTTGCCACAATGTCTTTGGAACTGCTGGACTTCAAATAGAGGGAGAGCTTCTCTAAAAACAAACTAATCCTTTCTTCCTCAGGAAAGATCAATAGCTGTTTTTAGTTCTGACAGCATGATACATTTTTGGGCTTCAGAAGCTCAATGGTGAAGGATTCCCAGGCAGTCAGTCCTCTTGAATCTATGGCAGACGGCACAAACTCCCGAGGTGAATACTGGAAATCAGTATCGGGGGATAGCGGTGTATGGTTTGCTGGGAGGTGTTAAATTGCATCCAGCTTTCTGATCCCAATGGAGAGCCATCAGCTGGACTGATTTGTAGTGATAACTGAGTTGCCATCTTCCTCATTGTAAAATGTGTTGGCAGATATAGGAAAAAAGAATAGTTGTTGTTAGGAAAGGAATTAACAACTTCAGAATTTCTGAGGTTGAACAGTCCCAAGTCTCTCTGGGTGACTTTTTCACCTGGGGGGTAACACAGCAATGGGACAAATTTTTTCTGATGTCTGAACCTCCTGAGATGCCGTTTTGTGGCTATTGCCCCTTCTTATATCATCTACTGCTTTTCAGAAGAGTATTACATTGTCCTTTAGAATCCTTTTTGAGAAACAGTGCTCCTCGTGGATTTTATTTGGGGTCAACAGAACTCCCCACTGCTTTTCTAAGATTATTTCCCTTTGTGATAGGTATTGCAAATCATTCTTTCCTGTGAAGTAACTTGCAGAACCACTTAGCTATAGCATCATTTTGGAAGACAATTTGCAGATTTTTTTAAAATACTTTCTCTGACTGCATTAAGATGGAAATGTGTTGGTAATCTAGAGTTTCTTTAGCATCCTTAAATGGGGATCACATACTAGTTCTTGTGAGACTTGCCCTGAAAATACTAAAATCTAATAAAGCACTCTGTTTAATCTAGTTTTTCCAAATCCAGTGCACAAACCACTTATTCAATATATAATCAGAAGATAATCTCAAAAGCAATCAAAAAGGTTTAAATTTAGATTTTAGCCTTAAACAGATTAATTAAAAGTTAAAGTATAGAAAACAAAAGATAAATCATCTTTAAAAAATCAGCTTTACATAGTGTGATAACTAATGGCTAATGGCTTGTAAATCAGAAGCAAGCCACTTCAGCTGTTGTGCTTTCTGAGCCTGCATTCAGCTGGGTGGTTGACATTTGTTTTTTCAATGGACAGTGTGTCCATCACCTCACACAGCCTCTGACCTGGGAATGACAATGGCAGATGCTGAGAACTGGTAAGGGAATTTCTGGACTTGCCTTGCTTCTACTGAAGCTTATAACAGTGAAGTGTTGTTCTTGATCACATATTAACAACTTCATTTGTTTAAGCATATTTATATAATGTTTATTTAAAAGAGCTGTAAATATGCACTACACTGTTCTCTAACATATTAGTCATGTTTTGTATAGTGCTGTCCTGGTTCAGCTAGAATAGGGTTAAGTTTCCCCAGCAGAGAGGGGGAAGGGATTTCCAGGCAGGTTATTCATACCATGTTGACATCAGGTCCAGCGCTCCTATGAGGGAACTTTTGTGGCTTTGGTTGCAGGGAGCACAGGGCTGTCTGTATCCATTGCAGTATTTCTCTGTATATCTTTGTTTTCTTGTTTACTGTTATTGCTGTTTATTGTTGTTATTGCTACTATTGTTGTTCAGATTGCTTATTACACTGTTGTATTAAATTTCTTCTTATTTTAACCCAGGGTTTGTGCCCTACTTGTGTCTGAGGGTGGGGGAGGGACAGCAGCAATGTGGTCTCGGGTCCTGGCAGGGCTTAAAACCATCACAAGTGCCTTCATAAACAAAAATATTCTAGTACTTTTTACACAACAGTATCACAATGTCTCTCAGGGTGGTGGCAGTTAAGTATGTCTCACTTCTAGTGCTTTAAATATTGCAGAATAAGGGTGGTGTTCCTTCCTATTACTATAAAGTCCTTGCTTGAATAATTTTTGCTTTTTGTGTTACAGAAAGTTTATGTAAATTTCAAGGCCCTTCCTTGTTTAATTGGATGGTTGTCTAAAATCTGAGTTTGGATTACAGTTCAAAGCTGCCCAGCAAGAGACTGCCAGGTACTGTGATACTTTACCTATCAAAGACTATAGCACAGGTTAGTAGGGCTGTCATCAGGCAGTACCTTGATTTGCCTTCATTCCCAACATTAAGTTTGCAGGAACCCCTGGGAATTTGCTTGCACAAGCTGAGATCCTCAGAAAGTGCAGAAGCTCTTGATTATGTTTCCACATGAAGTGTCCTCCTAGAAATAGACACAATTCCTGAAGAAAAACTCAACTCTGCAAAGAGTCAGTCCTGGCCCTGCTGTCTGAGTGCCCTGTCATCAGATTCTGAAATGGAGCTTGTGTATGAGGTCATTATTAAAACATGTTATTGTTTCATCTTCTATTTCTGACACTAATAATGGATTTTTGTTTGGGGATTTTGAGTGTTTTTTTCTTTATATAGCTGTGTTTAGCATCAAGAATAGCTTCAGATTAATCAGGTAAGCACTGGGTGTTTCAGCATCACCTGATTTCTGGAGGTTGACAGACAGCCTGCCTGGGACAGGATTACTTTGTGCTGTGCATCTGCCCAGTTTGAAGAGCTCCTAGGAATATGCAAGTGGACACCAAGTAACCTGTAGGATGATAAAACATAACAAATTTGAAAGGAGATCTTCTATCTATGGCTGTTAAGGGAAGTTTGGCAGGCTCAAGGAGTAAGGGAGATCAGGGTGCAGGGAGTTCCTGTAGCCTGTGACAAAAATGTCCCTTCCTTTCCTGCCATTTCTGGGTCTCATTTATTTGTTTTCTACACTTTAGGGACCAATTTACAAGACTGAGTAAAATCATATCCTATTCGTATCCTCTCCTTATATATTACTGAATATAAATAACAGGGAGATTAATTCAGGACATGAATCTTTAGGTCATAGTAGTTTGAAGACTGCATGGATTCTAGTATAGTAAACCAGAGATACCTTGCAAGATGGATAAAAATGATGACAGCTATGTTCAGAAGTAAGAATATAGAAGTGAAGTTTTTACCTGGAGTTATATTCTGAAGCTCCTATGAAACAAAAAATGGAGGAAGAAACCATGCACTTTCCACAGACTAGCCTTTCAGATGTAGGAAACAGCAAAGTGCTTGTATCTTGTTGTGATTGCAGTAGTGTCTGAACCACCTCTGTGAAAATAAGATCATTACATAAATATAAACAATCTTTCAGCTTCAACTGTAAAGGGCATCCTATGTTAATAATTTGCTATAGGGTTGGGAACGTAGTTTAACACCTCTTAGGGTGTGTAATTAAAAACTCTTTGCCAGCATGAGAAACACCATGGGAAGGGTGCTAGAGTTCAACCTTCCCTTTAGAAAATTGGGAGGCTCACCCAGGTGGCTTCTCTCACTGGAGCAGAAAGGTATTTTTTTAACATCTCTAGATAGCCTGTGTTTGCAGGAGTGTTAATAAACATATGTTAGGGCTGTGTTGTCCATCTGTGGGCTTTGACAGATGCTTGCTTGGACACCTGATTGCAAACCTAAGTATTTCAGACTACAGTTCTGTGCTGTGGGTATAGACTTAACATAGGTCTAGTAAAGTTTTATAAAGATGGTGATTGTGAAGGGCATTGACAAGGTCAATGCAATAAAAATAGGGGCAATCAGGTCACTCTAGACAGAAGGAATAGTTTGGCTCTGAATGCTGCACTTAGCAACTATTTAAGATCTGCCTTTTTACAAATATAATTCAAGATGATTCAGACATAATCCTGCAAATTTACTCAACTAGTCCTACAAACATACCATCTCTATAGTCTAGTATATACTTAGGCCTGAGACAGTCATGCAGTTGGAAAAGGTGGACTATAAAACGTATCTGGTCTAATTCCCTACTCTGTAGGATACTCAACTATTGCGTCATTTCTGTTAAATATTTGTTATTCATCACAACCCTCCACAATGTTCCCCAAGCATCTCTTCTCAAGTTTTATTATCCTTACTGTGAAAAAGTTTATCTAATCTCTAACTTAATCTAACTGCAATTGCAGGTCATTAGTACTGCTTCAGTTCCCAGGGGATGCTGAGAACACTACTTGCATCTTTTCAGCAAACTGTTACATCAACCTGCATCTTTCATCAGTCTTATAGACTGATTTCAGTTTGTCATGCTCTTTAGACCTCTGACCATCCTTGTGTTCCTTGGGAGCTTCTTCAATGGGTCCATCTTTTCTTGGATAGGACAGCCAAAGCTGGGTCTCATTGTTCAGCTGAGCTGTTGCCTGGACCGAGTTGAGTAAAAATATTACTTTCCCCTACAAGGAACACTGCTGACACATCCCTAGTTCAGTGAAGTCGTGCTTTTGCAGAAGAAACTGTATTAAATCATTGTATGGACTCTCAGGGCAGGAAAGACAATGAATGGCAAGTCAAATATTAAGCATACCTGGTATACTGCTGGACAGATGAGAAGTGGCATTAAATAAAGTCACCAGAGGTAATTCTACAGCGTCCAACTTGATGTCTGAGATTTTCTGTTACACCAGGGTAGGTTTGGTGACATCTGGCAAAATCCTTCTTGTTCCCAGATCTCTCTCTGAATGCAGTTCCTTTGTGCTGCTGATAAAATACTTGCAGATTTCATCTCTGTTCTGGGCATGCTAGTGCTGTAAGAAGAACAAAGTATATTTGTTGGTCTGGATAGCTCAGAGGTGTCAAAGCTAGAAAAGTCTACTGGCAGATTAAGAACTAGAGCAGTATCATGACAGGGCAGAATGATCAGACTTGGTTCATAAGATGCTTCTGGTTTACTAGGGAAAGTGCTGTAGCTGAGGCTTCAGGACTGAAATTCATTTTGGGATAGAGGATCTGTACTTCTCTCTGGGTTACAGCAAGAAATTATGGTTTTTTCCTCCAGCAAATGGAAATCCATTGGCCTGTGGGATAATTATAAAAGTTTTCAGTATATTCATAGTTGCTAGTAAACACTTGGGTCAGACTGCTACTTATTAGCACAGATGGACGTGTGTCATCGATGGGAAATGTGAAGTCAGACAAAGCTGTAGCTCTTACTGAAGCTCTTGTGAATAGTGAAGGGAGTGTTTCTGGACAGAGGGATGCACTAGAAAGCATTTCAAGTTCTGAAAAGTGGCTTTTTGCCGTTGCTGTAATCTGGCACTTCTGATACTAGCCTTGCTTCTGGCAAAAATACATGAAATTCTGTCTTAGAAGGAAATCCCTCTGCTGAGCTGTGAGGCCATTCATGAAAAGTGTTCATCATCCAAGTGCACATGGGCCTGGAAAGCTTGAAAGCTTGTCTGTGTCTGAAGTGATGTCCTGTAGGAAATGGTATTTTGATACTTCTGATTTAATAGAAAGAAAATGAGTGTCTCGGGCACAGGAGGCTCTAACTGCTCTAGCAGCAGGGATGTCCAGAATGTTGGGGATAATGAACATGTGAGCTATCCTACACATGTGCATGCCTCGGCAAGGACATAACAAGGACATAGAACAAAGACTCAGCAACCAACTCCAGGAGATGGATTGGGCGGAGAAAGACATTGAGTGGCGTTTATTATCCAATCGTGAGAAGGCTTGAAGCACGTGGACAAAGCTAACCATCCAATCGTAAGGATTGTACCACATACCGTTCGCATGCACGGGAGAAAGCTATAAAAGGGCTTGCTTACCTTCAATAAATTGGCATTGCTTGATCATACTGGTCGTGTGCGTGTCCATATCTCCCGCACCAGAAGCTCTAGCAGGCGGCACTTCCAGTTCAGTGAAGAGAAGCATTGTTTTAGTAATAAGTGAAGGCAAAAGATCTGGAAAATTAATCTGCAAATATAATACATGCTGGTAGGTTAGTTGGCATGTCCCATGCTGAGTCAACTTCTAAGGTGACCCAGGTTTTCTTGACTTATAAGATGGATATTATTCTGCATCTTGTAACTTGCCATTGTTAGACTTTCTTCATAGAAAGATGCTAAACTCTGAGTAGGTGATACTGCAAGTCATGTGAGCGGTTTGGCACAGTAGAGGACAAAGGCCTGGAAGCATCTCTTGCAGCTGGTCTCTGGGTAATTCTTACTGATTTTAATGTAGGTGTTGGCATGATCATTAATGCTCACATGATGTCATCTTAGAGACTTTATTTCATAATTGCCTCTTCTAAGTATTCTTCAACCTGCATTTTTATACCTGAGCAGCTGTGAGAAGTGACATGAGTCAGTGTTGTGTCACAGGAGTTGGGTGAATTTGTGGAGCATGGCAAACCCTCCACACTTCACAGGCCAGGAGAGTCCTATGTAATGGTTCACGGTAAAGTCAATGTGCCCAGTGTGTTTAGTGAGTACAGTCAGACTGCAAGCCTCTGTGTGCCAAATCTGTGCATTGTAGCAGGGTTAGTAGGGAGGAACCCAGGTGGAGATATTCAGCCATTGTGCACACAATGTAGAGGCATTCTTGTGCTTCCAGGGTTTCTGTTCCAGTAGAGAGAATGATTTCAGCAGAAGTGATAGGAGCTTCCTTCCCACAGTTGGTACTGAAAGTCCAAAATTGCACTGATTAAGAGTTGTGTATCTTCCCCTGTTTTTGTGAAGATACCTGTTTGGATTTAGTCTCATCTTATGCACATGCATCACTCAAAATCTTCTTAGTGCAAAACTTCTTCCTATTGGGTAGATAAATGTTTCCCATTCCATTAACTTCAGTGAGCACTAAGTTTGATCCCATTGGTTGTGTAGAACACTGCAGCATGCTCTGAGTTTTCCAAACACTATCCTCATTATGTGGACTTGGAAGTAATTCACGTAGGAGAGATTCCCAGTCCATTAGACATCAGATGTAGGTACTTGCATTAAGAAGGAACCACTGATGGAAATAGTGGCTTTAGAGGCAATTCAGAGCCTTGCTGGGAACCTGCCTCTCTCCCTGCTGACAGAAGAGCTCCAGTTCCTAACTGGGGTAGGGAGGCTGGACGCCATCTGTACAGTGGCCACCTGGAGAATCGGTGCCCCAGTGCTGCTGGGCTTGCAGTCCTCATGCCCGTTGTCCATGCTTGCTGTGCACTACCACTATGGGGCAATGAGGCCTCCTGCTCTTAGATTCAACATGTTCCATATTTTGATGCTTTGTTTTGATTGTGTTGATCTGATGTGGTATTTCCATGATAGGAAAGAACCACCATGTGTCAGTTAGGGAGCACCCATCTGTTTTTTACAATCCATCCCCCCCCCCCCCCCCCC
>NW_020799092.1:29582195-29746622 GCF_003259725.1 Athene cunicularia
CCCCCCCCCCCCCCCAATTAAGGCAAAAGTCTTTGGAAGCTAGTACTTCCACTGGTAGCATGTGATTCAAGCTCCTCTCCATGTCCAGGAATAGGATGCTGTCCTGAATGTGGATGTGACATTTCCAGCAGCCCTTGGTGTTTTCTGGGCATGTGTCCTTCCAGAGGCAGCTATGTTCAGGAGGTATACTCCACTCTCCCCTGACATCAGTTCTTGCAGCATCTCTGTACTAGGTTTAAGGTCCAACCATTTTGGCAAGCATGCACGGCAGGCTGACATGACCTGCTCCATAAGCAGATGGCAGATAAGGGGAATTAGAGATAGGAAATGGTGTTACTACTCTAGTTTTATATATTGTAAAACTCTAACTGGACAGAAGTCCAGGAACAGCCACAGATGATCCATTAAAAGTCTAAAAACCACAGTGCCTTGATTTTTGTGTAGTGCTTGTTTTGTGTGCTTTTTAATGCAGTGACAATGCTTATGGTCTGCTTTTAAGGCCCTGCATTCTTCAGACTGCAGGTAGGTAAAATACTTGTAGTGTGGGGATTTTGTTTATTTGCTTAGTATGTAACTGCTATGTTGGCAGTGAATGATGGTGAGACAGATCATTCCATCAATTTCACTTAATACATCTGAGGCACTTCTAGAGATGGAAATTTTTAATGAGTTTTTCTGAAACATAAAGTGAATGCCCATTTGCTGCAGGATTGTACCAAGAAGTGTATTAACTAGCATTACCTTGTACTGAGTTATTGTTCCCTGAAAGGCAAATACTGGCACTGGATAATAGAGTATTTTTCCTATATGGATGGTTGCGTCTGAGATTCCTTGCAGGCTCTTTGTTTCTTCATGTCTGTTATTTGATTCCTTGGCAGCCACAGCAGTTGTGTTTCCACAGACAGATACTAGTGCAAAGGGAAGAGGGAGCAGGGGTGAGAATCACTTTCCTGGGAGCAAAGGGGACCCTGTGTCAGGAAACCTGTTTTGAGTGCCTGCTGGGCCCCTGCAGGCACCCATCCTCACCCAGCAGGTGTATGGGGCTGAACGGCATTGGTAGCTGGGTGTTGCTACTTCATTGCACATTTGGAGCTGTAGGGGAAAGAAAAAAGCCCAAACCCATATGCACATGCACTTCAAATCAGTCAACTTCATCTCACAGGAAAGTGGAAAGCTGTCAAATGTGGCAAGGCTTCCCATTGCATTTGTTACAGTGCTGCTGGTCTCTTTGGGCCACAGTGACATCTGAGGAGGATTACAGGCTTTTAAAAAGCCTTGGTACTTATCATTGCTGTTCCATTCTGCTGAAGGTTTTTCATGAGAAAACACCATGTAGCACAAAGCCAGTTCATAATGCTTTTTAACGCAGTTTCCTTCAGACTTGCTGTTGTTCACATTTATGTTCTGTCATGATAAAAGCCCACTTGGTCTCTGGGAGATGAAATGCTACACTAGGGCCTCATCAGGGTGGCCTTCAATGTATGGCTTAGAGGAGAGACAGACAAACAGTGCAGTAACCTGACCCATCAGGATTCTCTGGTATAGTGGTAGCAAAGGGAGAGGTGAGTAAGCAAGTTGTGAGGGCAAAGGCAGGCTGAGAGTCGATATCCTTTGTAGCATCAAGGGCTGGAGTTTTGACTTGCTACGTTTGATGCTGCTTTTTCAAGACGAGATAAAAGCATATTAAGTAGTAAAATGGTTCCTGCAGGTGTGGGGCACTCAAACCTGTGAGTGGCTTCCAACTTTTAGATGGGACAAGCATACAATATGCTTGGTCTGTCCTGCTTAGGATAGCTTTTTTTAAAAGCACACAAGAAGAAAATAATTATAGGCAGCAGCAACAACATTTACTAAACCAATTGATAGAGCTGGAAAAGTATGAAGAGTCTTTTGGACCCGGTGCACTGCAGCAGCAGTGCAGTAAGAATTCCTTTCTTGTTACAGCTCTTACAGCAGAATGTCTTGAAAGCAACAGCCCGCTTTGCATTGGTTCTCCAAACTCAATGGCCATGTATCTAGGAATGAGGTCTTGCTCTGATGGGTTTTAACAAGTATTTTCTTCCTAGCGTGCGTGTTTGCAGCTGCCAGCCTTTCTGTCATGCTCCATTGCCCAGATCCCTTCCATTTTAGCAAAGAGTAGAGTATGCTTTGGATAGAGCAGGAAACAGTGATGTAAATCATGTAGTCACATGTAAGACAAAAAATGTGTGGTATTTCCTGAAACAGTGTGTTTTTAGAGCTTACAGTGTGTCCTACTGGAAGTATACTCTGAAAAAAACAGAAAACCAATTGCGTTACAGATAGGTATGCAGAGCTCAGTGAATGTGTTTGAGGTTGTTGGCTGCTTTTGGACAGAGATGAATCTGTATCCAGCTAAGTGTGCTTCTGTTGCAACTGTGATTAGCTCTGAATAAATCAGAAGTTGTGTTTCTTTGATTATCTCAGTTCCACTGAGAAGTTGCTACAGTCAAATCTCCAATTTTTAATTGTCAGTATTTCCCATGTTACTTTCTTCAGCAGTCTCTAAAAACATAATGGCATGTCCTCATTCACTGATTATGAAAACTATGAGAAGAGCAAGTAGGTGGTAGGGTACAAGTTCAAGTTCGAGATGAGGACTTTTATTCAGAGAGTATAATTCTTATGCAAAGGAATGGATGCTTGACAGCTGACTAATCTAATGAATTTGCCTCCCAAAAGCTTTGTAAATATTGCCATGTAACCATGAATGAATCATCAGTGTGTTCTAAAATTATGGGAATGCTCTGAGATTCCATGGTTGCTGTGAGCTGAAAGTAGTCGAAGTCATCTCCAGAAGTGCAGCATCTGCCCCAGTTCAGGGATCCAAAGCCCAGGGACCCACCTACACTTCAGGTGGGGGAAATGCCAGTGACTTTCACCAATTTGGATGCCTCCTTAGTAATGACCTACTGGTTTTGACAGCAGCAAATACTGTGTATCTGCTCTGTAGCATTAGGTAAGGCAGAATATTTTGCATTGTGTGTTATCTTGGTGCTCTGGGTATAAACTTAATAAAACTTCACATGAATGTGCTAGGGAAGCTTAAAATAATTAGATTTTTAAAACTTTCCTGGAGACTTCCTGTAATTCTCACTCTAGTACAATTACTGAGCTCATAATTAATTTTTCTAGCTAAATTGCAACAGTGGTGTGTAGCAGTCTATTGGGTAAATGCCTTTTGATAAAAACAAAAAGCATCTAATATGCCACTCTAGCTAAATGTGGGAAAAACTGTGAACAAATGTAGCTTATTCAGAAACAAGAAATCCTGACAGTGTTTATTTCCCAACTAGAACCAAGAAATATCAAAAGTTTTATGGAGTAACTTCATCCTCATGTGATTTCATGACCAGACTCAGTTGAGCCAGGTACATAAAGGTAGGTGAGTGTAATCCAAAGCTCAACTGAATGGAATAGGATCTTTCTGATCTGAAAGTACTTGTAAAGACAAAAATTGCTTACTTATTTTGCTTCACTTCTAGGTTTAGACACAGTTGTTTTTCCTACAAGTCTGTACTACATCTATGCACATAAGATACTGAAACTGGAAAAAAATCACCCCTAAATCTTTATCTGCAACACCAAAGATGACAACTGATACACTTTCTTCTGTTGGTGGTTTTTGGGTTTTTTGTTTTTTTGTTTTTTTTTTTTTTTACAAGAGAGACTCAGTGATCAAACAAGGGAGCAGAAAGGCAAACTTGTAAAATGGAAATCATGACTGTCTTGTTTTCCTGTGCTGTCCCTGCCTTGTCACTCTTGCTTAGAGGAAAGAGGGGGGAGCAAATGTCCAGTAGTTCTCTGCAATTTTTAGCAAGCCTGCTTTGGATGGTTTTAGGGTCTCCTGCAACATCCAAACCAGCCTAGAACGGTTGAGTTTTATGGTGTCTACCATAAAACTAATGTGTTTTAATGAGGTTGGGCTCTATTAAATTTCCAGCACCTGGAGTCAAGTAATTACTTAAGCAGTTGTAATTTCTTCTGAAGGTATGTTGATACTACAGCCTCCTCTGCTGCAAAGGAAATCTGGATAGTTTCCCAGTATCCCCAGAAAACTCAGCAAGCAGAGTGTGACTTAAAATTTTGGGTTCTCTTAGGAGGTTTGGGTAAATATTTTTTTGAATGTCTGAAGCTGGCAGTGCTGACAGCCCTGGAGTCCAGACCTTGATAACTTGCCAGGCAGTTCAGGAATGGTTTGCATTGACATAACAGGAAGTCTGGTGGTAGCACATTTTCTGCTGAATTGTTCCAGTATAGGAGTTTTTCACCTTTTTCCTTTGACTTCCATTATATTACAGGAGAAGACTCTTGTGTTAGAGTTGCCTAGTAACATGTAGAGATATGCCTGCAAATAGGCTGTTGGTGCATTGAGTCTTATGCAAAATATGGGAGATGTTTTTGTTTGGACTGTTCCAGTAAATGTATTGCCTGTTTCTGTTCCTGTTCTGGAAGACAAAAACCTGGTAACTTAGTGTTAGGAAAGACATAAATGTATATGGTGAAAGAAAGGAGCCTGTTGTGTTCCTGTGTATCTAATCTGATGTCACTCCTGTGTGACAGCCAGCCAGAACTAGCATGATTGTGGTAACACACCCTTACTATACAGGGTTAAAAAGTCTCAGGGACACAAGACACCAATTTCCAAGAAGTGTTCATTTTACCTCACTCCTCCTACATAAGGTTGTTTTTAACAGCTTGCCCCTCTATCTAGAGGTAGGACTGTGTTAAAGGGGAATCCATGCTTTATTTTTGATATGGAGGAAGTCTAGTGTCATCACTGAGGTGTTGCTTCCCCCTCTGCCTATTCAGTGGGATAGAATGTCTAGCATGGGTTAATGCAAATTATGGAGAAAGTCAAGGTTTTGGTGTCTTATTAATAAGTGGCAGAAAAAGTTGGGTTTCTTTTCGTGCCTTTGTTTCAAATTTTTTTTTTAAATCCACAATTTTATAAATTTTAAATATGTGGCTGTTTAGTTTTGAGCTGTTGTCTCAAGTTTTCTTTCTTCTCTTATTTTAAAATGAAAGGGGGAAAGGAGTGGAAAGCACAAAGGAACAACATCCAAGGGAAAGCTGTTTCTTAAGCCTTGTCTTTACTTGCTTCTAGTTCTCGTTCTGCTTTGCACTGGAAAAGCATTTTCACTTCTCACCTTACTTCCCTTCCAAACCCTCATGTTTTCTCTGTGAAATTGTCTACATGGGAAAGTTTAGATGTGAAAGCCAAGGTATGATTTTATACCAGGGTTAAATGTGGTTTTAACTACCAATGTGAACACTCTTGTTTTGCTACAAGTATTTTTTTTTCAAATTATAGGTTTCTTCTTCTCTTTAAATCATAGCTTATGACATTGTAAAACATTTAAACTGAGCTGGAAGAGGTTCTAGAAAAAGAGCTCAGGCACTTACATAGTTACAGCTGTATATCTAGCAGATAAAACTTTCCTGCTCAGACAGGCCCTCACTATTTCATCTTAGATTTTGTTTTTTCCCCCGGAAGAGTTAAAAACTAAGAAGAAAGTATTTACTTCAATGATTTCATTTTTTAAAGTGCCATCTTTTTTGTTTTCCATTTCAACTTTGAAATGAGGAAAACAGATTCAATTCATATTTTCCCTTCTTTTGATGAAAGATCATCTTTTGATAAAGCTTGAAATTATATTAAATTTTGGCCTTTTCAGAGTTATTAGCTATTATTAAAAGGAAAAGGTCATTAAATTGGCTTGAGTAAAGATGGTCTGTTGTAGGATGGTGTCCTGGTTCAGCTAGTTTCCCCAGCATGTGGGGAGGGAGCTCTGTTTCAATACCATGCTGATATGGGTGCCAGGTGCCCAAGAGGAGGAAGAGCAGGGACAGCTTTTGTTTCTCTTTGCTACCCTTCTCTGCTGTATCCTTGTGGTATATCTCTGTATATCTCTTGTCCTGTTCATTGTTATTACTGTTTATTGTTATTGTTGTTCTTGTTGTTTGGTTTGTTATTTGTTACACTATTGTGTTAAATCTTTCCTTACCTCAACCCCGGGATTTGTGCCTCACTCCCTGCCCCGACCGGTCCGAGGGTGGGGGAGGGACAACGGCAACATGGTCTCTGTCCCAGCAGGGCCTAAACTACCACAGATAGTTTTGTTTTGAATGCTGTACCCTGCGGGAAGGGAGACAGGAGACAGTGTTACAGCTGCCTATAAAGCAGGACTTTTGGCTTTACACCTTTTGTTAAATTCATTGTGAGACCTGAAAATCTTTAATGCTGCCTGCATTTCTCTCCAGCTGTTAATAACAACATAGGCCATCATTTAAAAAGGGATTTTAGAAATCTTATCAGCTGATATTACTCTAATCTGTCCTTCGCGGCGAATGGAGCTACTGATTGGAATCTTTTGGCAGTGTACTCCGCACCACCCCCCACCCCCCTCATCCCTGACTTTTTTTTTGGTCAAATGGAGGAGCCTGAGGAGAGCCAAGGTTTCTACAAATGCTGGGGAAAGATGCAGGCTGGTGTGCCAAGTTCCAGCCTTGTGTGTTGGTTGTTTTTGGTTTTTGTTTTTGGTTTTTGGTTGTTTTTTTTTTTTTTTTTGAAGAGGGTGGGTTATGTACCAAACAAGGAACACAAGGTTTATAATGGACATGCTGACAGAAATTTATTTATGGTGCCTGCTGCCACTCCTGGACTCAGCTTTTACATTCAGCTAGTGTTGCTGGCTCCCCACTGCAGATTTTCAAACAAGGTGCTGTAATAACCTCAGTGGTTTTTGTCTTGCTCAATGGGCTCTATTTAGCCTTGCTCTTGACTGATGTGACAGTTTGGGACAGAGTTCCCTTCCCTTGGCACCAGCCCTAGATTCAGCTTAAAGCACTCTGTTAAATCCAGTGCTGTCCCTCCACCAATACAGATGCTGTTGCCATTGCTTTGTATATTAGATGGTTCCTATCTGCTTTACTGGAAGGAAGGAAAGAAAAATCACATTTCCCCGTGATTAGACGTGAATCTTATAAGGAGAGTTAATTCATTCCTGCCTGAAAGTAATGAGAGATTCAGAGGAGATGGTAGCACTGCTCAGCATACAAGAGGCTTGATGGATTTAGGATATGCAGTGCACCTCATTCACCTTTCTGAGATTTCAAAGGTGTTGAAAATGGGGCAATTGGTCTGTTTGCCCTCCTTCACCCCTGTTTGTTGTTTAAAGTAAGTCTTAAAGCTCTCTCTTTAAAAACCAAATAACAGCTGAAATCCCTGTGCCTTTCTTGTACTGTAGAAACTGAGAGGTTGTTGACTGATGGGGGATGGGAAGTAAATTTACACCCAGATCCCTCTTACCAATTTTTCCTCTCAGATATTTTTCTTTCTATGTTTGTTTTACTTTGGCAATTAACTAAACAAATTGCTGTCTGAGCAGTGGAGTTAATGGAGTCTGGTTTCCTTCAAGTTTTTTTGCTGTTCCCTTTAGTCTCTCTCAATGATCAGTTTTGTTCTCTGTCACATCATGTATGGAGAAGGGCAGTGGGGAGATGAGTGGAGCTGGTTTTGGCTTTCCCTTTCCTCAAGTGGGGGCACACTTTTGGACTTCTGTCCTTTACCCAACTTCTAGTTTTCAAAAAAGCTTGAAAGAACATAATTTTCAAGGTGTCCTTAAGATCCCTCCCCTTCCAAAGGCGCTAAACTGGCTAATGGCGTCAGGCATTTTTGGTTAGGGAGAGGATTGAGTTCTTGGAAGGGACAGGCAGGCTGCAATTGCATAAGTTTGTTTCCTCCCAATGCCAAGGTGGAAGTTTAGTTCCTGGAAGGCGTCTTTTTAAAAAAAGGCTACCCATTTTCTGTGTCACTCAGGGCTGTCTGGGTGTACTGTTCCTGCTATTTCTAAGAGCAGCATAAAAATATGTATCCTCAACAAAACACTTTAGGCTGTCTCTGTTGCAAAGAAGCAACAAAAGGAGGGGAAAAGGTGCAATAGCACTTAAAAATACTCTTCTTTATTTTTAAAAAGAATATCCTGTGATAGTTACAGTGTAAGTAGTATTTTGACAAATCAAGAATGAACATACAATGCTGTTCCTTTCAATTGGGTTGGCCTATAGTTATCTGTAGAATTCAGTTTCTGCCTTTTTTTTTTTTTAAGTTTATGCCAATCTTCTGTCTGTTGTAAGTGAAATAAGCATTGCCCAGAAAACCACAGAAGTGTCTTGTGGGTGAAACAAATGATTGTGGAGTTATTGAGGCCTCTATGGAGAAACAGCCATAAGTTTGCTTTCATGTCTTTGAGGAATCATATGACCTTCCAGTGATGAAGCCAGGACTTTTGATAGGGTATTGAATATAATCCCCAAATATTTAATATGCAGGATATTAAAGGAAAACAATTTGTCAGATTTTTAGAGTGAGTTGGGACTTGCTTCATGACCCTGGTAAGTATGTGCATGACTCATGTTGAGGTCTTTATTGAAGCTTATCATTGTAATAGGAAAAAGAAGAGGGGGCAGTGAAAAGGCAACGCTTGAGGTTTTGGGTGAACTTAACACTAAGCAAAATGAGGGAGCTGGAGCCAAGTATACTGGGGAAAGGGCTGTACATGCACATTCCTTACAGGTGCACCGCAGTCTGCACAGAGCCTCTGACACATTCTTAGCTCTCCAATAAAGGATCTTATCTGAACAGAAGCACAAATTTGTGCCTGTTAGTTGGTGGGTTTTGGTATTCTTGGAATGTAAGATGAGGCCAAGATGCATACTAACCCATGTCTACCCTATGCTCCTTTGAAAACAGTAAGGTGCAGCACAGTAAGACAGCCCCACACTTTAAATTATATTAAAGTTGGGGTGATGGGAGAAAACCAGAACAATTTCATTTGTATAAATACCTCTTGCCTGAAATAAAATTATGCATGAAACAATGCAAAAAGCCTTTAGTTGAGCTTAGTAACTGCTCTTATAAAAAGACAGCAGCAGTCTCTGTGGGGCTGCATTTTCAAAGCTGAATCTCAACAGTAGGCTTTGATGTTCTGATGAGGTATCACATAAATTAACATTTTTAAGGAAAAGTTCAGGTTCTTTACTTGCAGTCCTTCAGAGCTTCTGGAAATGAAACCGTTTAAAGACCTAGCTCTGGATCTAGAAGCCTTACCTCAGACTCATATTTTTGCAAATATTAGTCTGGCTATTTGCTTTAATTTTTTTGGTTTTGTGAGCTGTGTGCTTTTATTTGTATACATAATATTTGTTCCTGCAACAATCACTGCTCGAAAAGTTGCCATGGTAACAGATTTCACTGTTGTTTCCTTTTGAAAGCAGGGTGAGGGTACCACTGTGATTTCCTGGCTGGGTGCTGGACTGGGAGCCAGAAGAACTGGGCTTCAGTCCTGCCTTGCTGCCAGCATTTGTCTTTGCTTGAGTTGCCCCTGACAGGAACCAGCAAAGCATTTCAGCAATTATTTTATTTTGCCTGCTGTTGGGCAGCCACCCAGACCCTGTCTATCAACCTCCAGCATCCCAAACATTTGCCTAAAGGACTCTTTCCACACTCATTTGATTTCCTCACACCTCACTGTCCACCCCTGATGTGGATTCCCCTTGCCCACATACTGAGTGGCCTCCCAGACCTCCTTGTTTCCCCAGATTCCATTGCAACTCCTGCCATTTACTTCTTGGTGTCTCCATTTCCCTTCTGACCCTTGATTGGTCCTGTGGACTTCACCAGGACTGGTTGACTCTTTGGCTGTACCTCTGTTTATCTGTACTTGAGCACCAGGCCCCTGGGCAAATTTTGACTTTTATTCAAGATTAGCTCTATGGAGAAAGGAGTTTGTGTACAGTTCTTCTACTGAAACTACAGATATTTTCTTTGGTTTTGTTTCTACCTAAACCTATTTCTCGAATATGCCTGGACACGTCAAAACAGTAATGATTAGTTTGCATTAAAAAAATTTTCATACTTCTTGATATCATTTATCTTTAGATCATCCACTGAAAGCAATTAAAAAGAAGGGCAGTATTATTGATCTGTTTGGGTTTTTTTAAAGGAGAAATCTTTTAAGCTTGTCCTGCAGACTAGTGGCAGAGCAGAACTACGGGTAGGTCTCCTGAGCCCCCTCTGATCCCCTCCTCAATGGATCAGCCTCTTTCACTGCTCTGGCATCAGGTCTGCAAGAAGCTGAATTTGTGGGACTGGGCCACCGAAAAAAGCCTACAAGTAGTTTATCTCCAAACTCTCCTTCTGTGTGTCTATGAAGTGATAACTGGGGGGAAGAAAAACCCAACCTTCATGATACCCATTTGGTACATGACTGACAGATTTATGATAGGATGCAGTTTCCTCTGTTTGTCTGGCAGTGAGTGGTAAGGCTGTGCTGTTGTGTGTCCGCCTTTCTCACTGGTGAATGCTTCCAGCTGGATTTGGAGGACAGGAAATGATATGCCGAAAGGCTTTTGGTGACAATTAACAGAATTCCTGCTGATAACTTTTTTTTTTGTCCTCTCTCAGAATGTTTTTACATCAAGCCCTAAGTTGTTGTGGAGTGGCATTGAAGATTGGTGGTTAGAAGTATTTGATGAGTGTGTCATGGAGCAGCTTTTATTTCTGTTGGAAGTATAATTTTTTTTTTATCTACATCTCTTCAGTCTTCTACTTGGTGATCAGAGCAGCATAAAAATTTATTTTTCTTACCAGATGGTTATACCCTAAAAACCAGCCCAATGTATCAATCAAAGGGAGTTATTGTCAAAGTAACCTAAGGAAAGAGTGAGATTGCCCAAGAGTCTTCCAGTAGGGAGGATCGGGGAAGCAGTTTATGCTTATGTTGGGAGTGGTCCAACTACATTGTAAACTGGTAATTTTGCCAGGAACAGTAAGGGGCTTAAGTCCCAAGAATGTAAGGTAGTGTCAACTTTGGAGCATGTGTTTTAAAAAAAAAAAAAAAAAAAAAAAGTTCTGTAATGCGTTTCTGTGTAAGGCATCTCTCCTGCAAAGAGGGAAAAGTAAATGTTTATTTGCCATCACCTAGGACTAGCTGCAACTACAAAAGGAAAGATACTGGTATTGACTGTGCTGCTTCTAAAAACTCTCAAGAGTTGTCTTAGATACAGTGTTAGAAACCAAGTATCTTTCCTTAGGGATTGGTGCTCTTCAGACATAAGGTTTTGTTTTTCACCATATGTGGAGAAGTTTTTGGAAGATAACGGCCACCTGGTCCTTGATACCGACATGAGTAATTCTCTGCTAGCTGCCTCTGTGTAAAGAATTTACTGTTCAATGTTCCTCTCTGGCTTGCCACTGCATAGAGAGCTATTGTTTAGCAAATTCCTTAACTAGAGATATGGAGTGAAGTTGAAACATTGAGTAGGAGGTCCATAGGCTCGTACTTCTTGCTTGTGCTTCTTGCGTTGTACCAATGAAATATAAGTTATATTGTGTGGACAGTAGCTTAGAACCAATCACAGCTTGTTTAGCTGTATGTGATCACGCCCTAATAGTATATAAGATGCACTGTACTTAATAAAATTGGATCAAGCTGGCAAACCATATTGGTGTTATTCTTGATACCCGGGCTTTATCTGTCGACAACCATAGGTGAAAAAACAGAATCTGAAATCCTCAGTATTGGTTCTCCTCTTAGAAGAGGAGGAGGAAAACAATTTTTTTGGAGGAGTTGATACACATGGGAATTTCATGAATTCTGTTTTCAGTAAATAAATTACAATTCAGGAAATTAAATTATAAGTGAGATGGATATTTGTCCTTGGGAATCTGACACCTGTAAAAAAACCTTTATTTTGAGAGCTAAAGAGAGCTACTGTAGGCTTTGTGCTGGTTTTATGTGTGAAGACTTTTCTCCAGCAATGTTCATTGCATTATAGTCTCCAAACTGAGATTTACCAGAAAAGGGCAAAAAATAGTAAAGTTAGCATTATAGGATGGATCAGGTTTTTCTGTTGGATTGTTCATGTTTTCAGTGGCTTGTAATGAAGTGCTGTGTGGGAAAACAGCCTTTCATTGTCTGTGCAGTGAGCAGAGTATGGGCAAACTGCTTTTAGCTGCCTTGAAGTCAGTTTGAATACTGACAACTTGGATCTTTTGATCCGCCATAGCCTGGTTGGTTGTTTTGCCTGTGCAGGAGCAAGCCCAGGAGCTGAGAATGGAGAGGGAAAACTCTAGTGGTCACATAGGATGGAAAATGGGCAAGCACTGAGACCATGGAAACTGCACTAAGAAGGTGTAGCAAAAATGGACAGAGACTGCAAGTGACAAACTTTGCAGTGGTACAGCAGAGGCTGTGGTCCTAGTCTGTACTTCTGTAACTTATCCTGAGACAACTTGGGCTTCAACTAGAAAAAAGTGTTTTCTTTCAAAGTATGCAAAGATTTAAATAATACCAGCACTTGTAATTGGGGAAAAAAACACCTTGTAAAATCAGTTTTTGAACTCAGAAATTATCTTGTAAAATTCCCTTTGTATCTTCACACAAGTTCCTGTGCTCCCCTTCCCTTCCCCCACCTAAATACAGACAAAGAAGGCTTGCTATTTCACTAACTGCATTTTTGGCTTTGAACGACAGACACAGTCTGATTAAAGTCTAGCTATGTCTCCTTGATATGCATTAGTGTCAGCCCCATTACAGCACCTTCTGTGAGAAAGTGTGAGCACAGCAGTTTTGCATCACCAACAGACAGTAGAGCATAGGCATGTGAGAGACCAAGAAGAGGCATCAACCTCTTGTGTCCAGGCATGACTAATACAAGTACTTGCCAGTAGCAGCTGAATTCAGAGGTGGGTGAGCTGATGGGACCGGTGGCCTGGATCAGGCCAGGCACATGCTGAGCAAGAAGCACACTCTATTCCCCTTTCTCCTTACCCTTCAGCACAGCTGGAGACCTCCTAGAGATCCCTCAAGCAATCTTTAGATGGTGGTTATTAAAACAAACAGTGGAGTTGCTTCTATCAGGCCACTGGGATGTAAATCCTGAGCGCTTCCCTTCCACTAGGCCAAACTGCTGCTGGGTAGGTATCAAGTACTGTAAACCTGTGCCCCCACAAACCAAAACCAGCGTCTTTGTGATCACCTGGGGATAACTGGAGGTAAAACAGGTCTGCAAATGACTGTATGCAGCATGGTTAATCCAGGCACCGCTCACAAGACAAAATTATTCTGGAGATGATGCAGCAGCTCCAAGATTTGAAGAGAACCTGCTGGTGAATGAGGGAAGGACCCCTCCTTACCTATGCCAGAAACTTCAATCCCAGCACAGCAGAAACCAAATCCCTTGGTCCCCTGTTTGCAGCACTGGTTTCAAGAGCTGTGCTTGTTGAGCAGCTGCTCTGCAACAGGGTAACCATGTTGTGCTTTATTTCATCACCCCTCTTTTAAAGGCAGCTGATGATGTCATGTTGTCCCTCTTGGCTCAGTGCAGCTGGAAGAAGGAGATGAGCTGGCAAAGCCAGCAACTGCTTGAAGCACTCCAGACCTGTCTATGCACATCCTTGCTCCCAAAGTCCTAGGACTCCCAGAGCAGCTCAGCCAGAATGCTGAAGTAGCTTTCTTTTTAGTCTCTCAATCTTCACTCTGTGTTTTTGCCAATGCAGGTAAAACAGAGGTGCACACTCCATGCTCTTCATGTACCAGTGTTTCCAACAAGGTAAACAAGAGACAGTCTAGGTAATTACAGAGAATGATCTGAGCAAAACATCTTGTCTCTACAGCTGGTTCCTGTGACACAGGAGCAGGCAGGGCAGGAAACTCGCCCTACCAGGATATTAGCAGTGTTTCTCCTTATTCAAACAACAAGAAATCAGATTAATTGGTCTTTGCTCTGACTAAATTCTAACTCAAGCGTGAAGCAGTTTTGTCTGGGTGAGGTTTGCTGGGAGTGGTGGTGGGGATTGCTGTGTGTTCAGAGATCCATTTTGTATACACATCCTAAATTCATGAGTCAGTCCTTCCCATGGCACATCTGAGGCTTCAGGTTTGATTCAGGAGCTGTCAGGCTGCAGCCCTTGGCCTTGCTTTATTTCTCACTTGTAGTGTTACAAGCAATGATGAAACACTCCAGTCTTTGCTCAGGTCCAACCCTTGCAATAGGACACCACCTTCAACAAGCCCCAAAGAATGCTCTACTGTGAGAAGCATTTCTTATGCAGTTGAAAATCTGTTTGTGTGTGGGTGTTTTGGGTTTTTTTAAGCAAAGAGACAAGGCAGATGAAAACCAACAGGATTACACAATCTTACAGAGAGCAGAATTTGACACACAGGTTACAAAGCAGTCTGAATTCCACTGCATGAAAACATTCAACAATACTTAAGAGCCTGACTGCTTCCTCACAGGCTTTGAATGGGGACAAATACCAATACTTCTGTCTGCTAATAGCAATGAGACTCTCTCCCCATGTATATATATGTGTGTGTGTGTGTGTTTTAATTTGGTTAGATTTTCTTTGGGTAAATTAAGATGATGATAGTTGGCTTTGCTTTGCAAGCTGCATGCCAAACTTTTTGTAGCTTGCTTTATGAACTTAGCCTTTCTAAGCAAGTTATATGGATTTAAGACCAGAGTTGTTAAAACCTGTTAAAGTTTAGTCATTTCCTTCAGTAGTGACAGGAATTCAAGAAACTGTGACACCAGCTCAGACTGGTGATTCACCTGGCTCCGAGCAATGGCCAGAGGTGGATGCCTGAGGAGAAGCAAGAAGGAGGTATGTAAGCAGTGATGCTTCCTCCAGCCAATTCAGGAAATCCATCAGCTGGGTAAGGTGTGTCTGCTTACAGAAACTTTTGGTTGAATTCTGTGAACTTTTCCAGTCTCCCTGTGAACCTATACAAACTTTTGGCAATGCACCACATCCTGGGGGAAGGAATATTGCCGATGCACTGCCTGTTGTGCATAGAATCATGTGCCTTTGCTTTGTTTGGTGTGTGACTCCTTTCTGTAGCTTTGTTCTGCACCTCTTATTTGTAGTAGCAGAGAGGAGCACGCTCCAGTCCCTAGAAACTCTCTGCATGCCAGTCCTGATGTGGTAGACTATTGGAGAATGTTTGTGCACTTAGTGTTGTGGGTTTTATTGTTGGGAGTTCTGGGGGTTTTGTTTGTTTTGTCTTTTTTTAATGGAAGCTGATTTACTACTATTGCCCTTCTCTGAACCTTTTCATATTCTAATGTATTATTTTTGAACAGATGGACAGAACTGCACCCCTACGAGGTCTGATCCAACCTTAGGTTTATGCAGTAGAATACAGCCACCGTCTTGCTCCTTGTTTTTCTCCTAACAGGAGAAAAATATCGACCCTTAACAACCCCTGCACCGCTTTGACTGTTACTGAGCACTGGGACCATGCTGTTAGAGGGTCTGGAAAGGACATTTCCCTCTTCCAAGGATGACTGGCTGGCTGCAGTCTAGGGCAGCTCCCTGGCAGGAGCAGTTTGAGGAAAGGCTGGAAGAAACCTCATCACCTCAGGGCAAATACCGGTTGGAGGGGATTCCTTTTTCTAGACACCTCAACCTGTAATTTTGGACTGTTCAGACACAGGCTGGTTTGTGGGAACTGGGAAGGAGGAGGGAGCTTAATTTGAGGCAGTCCTTGGAACTGTTATTCAGGAAGTTTCTTATATATGTCTGCATATGTAACACTCATCTGTTGATTGGGTAGCAAATAAATGTAATTAAGCATGTGGAATGCAATTATTTGGACCTTCACCAGCTAGGAGTTAGAGATTTCTTTCTCCCCCTCTTTTTCCCATGTTTAAGGTCAGGTGTTTTGGGGTGGACTGGGCAGCAGTGCTGAAGGTGGTCAGTGGAGTGAGAGACTTAGTTAACACAGAGTGCTTTCAGAGGATGTACAGCAGTTAGAAACAAATATTTGTGAATGATTATCAATAAATGTTGTTAAAGAAGTGCCACAAGCCAGATTATTTTCTACTCCAAGTCCCGTTTGCTTCACTTTTTTCCTAACTGTAATCCAAGCCACAATTAGTAATGCTTCCCTCTCCCAGATAGCTGTCACATAAACATTTTTAAGCTTGTTGAAGAGCGGTCACATCTTGCCTATTCTGCTTCCCCTTGTCTTTATGCAGGTTTAGAGCTGTTGTCTTACCCCCAGTGCTCTTAAGAGGAAGCATATAGGTGAGTCCTTTGTGGATGTGGAAACAGTAATGCTCTGCAGGTCTAGTAGGGAGGATCTGTACTGCAGAGCTGGTGGGCTGGGGTGCAAGCACTGGTGCCAGGAGAGCAATTATCAGCAGGGGGTTTGTTGCATCTCACTCTGAAGGCCAAGCAGTGAGGACTTAGGGGACATCACTCTAGTTCTGGCTTTGTCTGCCCCTTGTTTTCCATAGCTATGGAGTGAAAGTGGTCTTGGACACAGATTTGGGAGGAAAAAAAGCCTACAAAACACTTTCATATCAGTAAACACAAAACACTGTGGAAAAAGCTAGAGTTAAATTTACACTTGTTTTGGAGACAAGGGATCTTCAGGCATCACAACATAAAAATAAAAATAAATAGTAAGATTATTTTGCAGCAATTACTTGCTCTGCCTTTGGGGAATTTTAGTTCAAGCTCTTTGCAGCGGTGTTACAATGCATAATTTTATTACTTGAGGTGTAGATAGGTAGATGCAAATCATTCTGGTATGCTATCTCTCCATTTGTTTGTCATTTGTGTACAGAAAATACTTTGTTTAAAAACTA
Source organism: Athene cunicularia (assembly GCF_003259725.1). NCBI lineage: Eukaryota > Metazoa > Chordata > Aves > Strigiformes > Strigidae > Athene > Athene cunicularia. The sequence continues at coordinate 29,598,876 of NW_020799092.1, forward strand.
GTTGAATATATTTCCATTAAGAGCATCAGTGGGAAACAGCAAATCAGCTACATTTCATTACTAGTCAAGAGCATCCAAGAACTCCATGGCATAGTTAATTTACTCCTAACCTTATGTAATATGCAGGCAGCTAATTCCACACACAATACAAACCATACATGATTCCTCATGTTCTCTGTTTATGGCCTTTCCTGTTAATCTCTAACTTCATTAGGAACACATAACAAGGCTCCTTTATTTGCTGGGTGTTCCCCTTAATTTGAATCCTACTTTTCATTTCTGGGGATATCTCTTTGCCATTAATGTTGTATGTTACTTATACTTTTCTGGAAATAAGTGTAAGAATTTTGTAGCAAGTTCACAGCTTTTGGTCAGGGAATACAAATTATCCCCTTTGAAACCAGTAAACTGATGTGTGATGATGTAAAGAAATTTGTCAGCAGATGAATGTATGTGCATGCACATGGGTGTCTGGGATAGACCAGTGGGCACCACACCCAGATGAGCAACCTGAGTAAAAACCCATTGAAAATGGTAAAAATTCTTCTGCATTTCAGGGACTAAATATGTGTACTTGACCACCAGCTTTTCATTATTCTTTCCTAGCCCTTACCTGAGGTCATATGTAAAGGCTAAATTGCTGCCTGCTCTATTTGCAGTATCCAGCACTCTGGGCTCCTAATCTCCAAGATACTACAGCACTATGAAGAATAGATACCAATTATTAATTTGGCATCTGAAGAAAAGCAACAAGTTTCCTTTCTCTGCACAGTAACCATGATTTCTTTTTACAGGGAGGGGAGGGATGTGACTACCTGCCAGTACACTGCAAACAGTGCACTTCTCAGAGTTCCAGCTGAGCCAACACTGCACCTAACCTGCTGAAGGAGGTCATTCTCTGCCACATGTATGACTGGCTTTCAGTAGGGTTTGCCACCTTGCAATATAAACTCTGAACTTAAGCGTCAAAAAAATACCATACTTCAGTACTAACTGTAAAAATTGAAATGAAAACTTGTAACACAAATTGAATCACAGCAATTCCAGCTCTCCTCCTGTGGTTTTGCCCCATGCACATTACTTGATGGGGGAATATTTAGTGTAGAGGAACTGAAACTCCTCTGGGCTGTATGCTTCTTATTCTGCAGGGTTTCTGACCATTTGTGTTGATGAATAGACACTGCAACTGTATATGGATGATCTGTGGTAAGATCACTATTAATCTGAATTTGTCTGCAGAAGACTATACCAGTCAGTCAAGTCTGCATTCTCTCTTTCTATATGGGATGAGTTTAGAACAAAAGCATCTCCCCTTGTTGTATCCCTGGGGTTTAAAGTACAAGATCCAGTTGCTTTCCTAGTGCCAGAACTTCTTGTTAGTTTGAGCACCAACTTGCACCTTGGAGACAACGTTGCTGTGTTTTTGGAGGCATCATGTAATGTGTGAGATTCAGATAGAAACCTCTCAGACTTTTCAGAGGTAGCTAGGCAGGTTAAGCACTGTGTTTCATTGCTCTCTGAAAGTGTTTCAACAGCTTCTAAATCTTCCTATATGCCTGCTTCTCAGTGACTAAATGAATTCAAAAATCTCTTCTTGGTTATCTCAGTTCTTCCATTCCCCATCTGTGCTGTATCCTACTCAGGTAATACTTTGCTTTCTCACTTGGAGGGTTGTCAAGATACATTCATTAAAGTGGTGCTTATTAACTGTAGGAATGGGGGATAAACCAGTTTTTCATATGTAATAGCCAAGAGGACACTTTGATCTATCAAAATACATGGAAAGATTCTTGATGCTGGAGGAGGGCTTCCTTTCTCCACTGCTTCCAAAATCCTCTGTTCTCCCTGATGTTTGTAGGTGGTGTACATGCCAGGGAGAAGGAGAAATGCAGGAAGCAGCAGCCGATAGACATTATCTGTCTCTGCCATGGGAAGATGGAGTGGCCTTGAAGCTGTTGAAGAGATTGAAAACAGGAGGTAAAAAGGATGTAGGAAGAGATGAGAGAGGATTAAATGGAAGCTTGGTGTGCAGTTGTGCTGCAGATCAGTAGTGACTTGGCAGCACATACTGGGGAGAGGGGGTTTCACCACAGTTTCTATTGACATGCTGCAGAAACATTGGTTTAGTTTTGCTTTCTGGAGGATGAACCACATCACTTGCCACCTTCAAAGTCTTGGAGAGTGGTTCAGCAGTATCCTTGCCCTGCTCTGTTCTGCTGTGTCCATGGAAGCAGTTGCCTATTTCCCTTTTTGCTTTATCAGACAGCTGCCACACAGCCCCAGCTGGCAGAGGTGCAGTTCAGGGGATTTCTAGAGGCTGTGGTTGCCACAGGAAGTATGTTTTTCTTCTAGATGTCAGAGACCAAATTGTACTGTCAAGAGAAAATTGATGGAAATCAACATTTTTTTTCTTTCAGGACTCTTTTTGCCTTTACGCTCTCACTTTCTCATTAAAATACTATATCTCTGGTAAATCTGTGGGTGAACCTCCATGCGTCCTGTGCCCTGATATGGTCCAGTCCTGCTCCATATGTGTCTTGTGAGCATGTTTTTAGCACTTGCAGCTATTGAACAACAAATATGCAATAAGCCTCTGTATATTTATGTCCCTGCCACTGAAGAGGTAGAAGTTCCCACAGGTGGAGCCATGGTTGTGAAAGAGGTTGCTAACTGTGTTGATGTCAGATAGCAGGTTTGACTGTTTTCAATCAGGAATTTAATGTTACTGCAGTGTACTGAGGAGGTAATGCCAAGTGTAGTGCTAAATGTATCTATAGGCATTTAAAAATGTTGTTCTTATTAGCTAATTCCAACAGTTTCTTTGTCTATGACATGAACACACATTTCTTCTGTGTCTTTTAAACAAAACCCATCTCACTAGTAGAATAACTTAGCTGCTGCTAACTTTCGCTTTTTCAGATTGACAAATGGATATGATGGGTAATGATTCTGCTTTTTTAATGCACTCCTTTGGTTGTCTACAGATTAGTTGAAATCGAATTTCCTAAATATGTCCATATTTCTAAATTCAACTACTAAGATGCAAAGCATCTTTCAAGAGCTACTGAGAAATAAGAGGCTTTTTCACTGATTTAGTTTTTGTATAGCATTGAAACAGGGATTTCTTAAGTATGCACATCAATTCTCTATTTAAATGTTATGATGCTAGATGATATGAAATTGCATGTCTCAGCCTTCCAGGATTCAGCTATGTTATGCTAACTTTTAAAGCATTTAAGGAAGACACTCAAATGAGGAACATATTTAAAAAAACAAAACAAACACAAATTAAAAAAAAACAATTCCTGAGAGTTAACGCAGACTTTTTTGGTATCATCTGTTTTGTGACTCATGACTTCCACCATTAGTACAATGTCAAATATTGATGCTTGGTGGGGGACAGGGGTAAATGCACGAGGCATTCCTAAATGAAAAAGCAGTTCAGTCATTTTCAAGTGATTAGTATGCAGGATTTTAATTTTTTTTTTTTTAAAGTTCCAAGTAAAATTAGCAGTTCAGGTTTCAGCATACTTTTAGACAAGATTTTAGTTTCAATCGACTGCATTCTGGGCTAGTAGGAAGAGAGAAACTCCAATCTGGGGATCCAAATGTGCAGTAGTGTTTTGATGATGTCTGTAGTTCCATATTAATTTTATTTAAAAACAAAACAAAACAAACACAAAAAAACCCCAAAACCTCTTTCTGCTTAATCACATTCTTATTCAGGCTCTTATTTCCTAGGCACAACTGGGTTGAGATGACAGAAATCCATTGAGAGCATCTCCAGTACAGGGCACTTCCTTCATCTAGGCATGAAATCAGTCTGAAACATTGATGGTGTGAACCTTAAATCTTGGTCCATATTTGACCTCAGAGACATCTTCTGCCTGCGTGGAATCCCAGCTCCATCATTTGGTTGTGCTATTTAAATCATTCCATAATGTCCCAGAAAGTAATCTGCATTTGGGATGGGTAAAAGTAGAAGACACTTTGGAAGGATATAACCCATGTGCACCAAACGCTAATTAGGGGTGAGGGCATGGTGGGCTGAGACTGTCAAAGAGGATTTCTTCTATCTCTCTATAAAATAATTTGCTAGACGCAGTAATCAATAGAAAAAATAGAAATCCTTCCTGATCTCTAATTTTTCTATTCCAACACAGTTCTGAGAAACATCAGATGGTGTTATGTTTTTAGAGGAGTGTGTGAGAGGACTTACTGTTTTAACAGGGTTTTAATGCCTCCAGACCTCCTACCCAAAGCCTATTTACTTGTGTTCACCTTCCTAACATGTTATTTTCAGTCTGTTTTACTGATCTGAGGTGAAGGTCTGTGGTCCCTGCTGTCATGAGGAAAGACTGGGTCTCCTGAGAAAATTTGCTTTTCCTGCCATCTCCTTGCCTGAACCCAGCTGTATCCTTGGAGGTGTGCTCACCAGTAGGTATTCTCACAGACCAGAAAGGGAAGTAGATCTCATCCCAAAGTTAAAAATGCTGGTGTGGCCCAGGAAGGAAGGACCTGGAGACAGCTGCTTCAGCAAAACTAATCACAATTTTCTTCCCCCTATGGTCAAAAAAAAAAAAAAAAAAAAGAAGTTAATTCCTAAAAAAAAGCAGTATTTAATTTTGATTAATAATTTATTTTTCGATAAGAAAAAAAGTTATTGATCAGGAAAAAAAATTAAAAGCACAAAGCTTTTTAAGCAGTCCTAAAGTGCAAAGCTTCCACAGGTTTGAAATAGCTTTCCTGATGCTCTGCATGATAAAACTAAGAAAGGGAGGTAATCCTGATGTATGCTTTTCAAGTTCCATGATAGTAATGAAATTAGTGCCATACTGCAATTTCAGAGTTTTTTTCACCTTTTTTTATTACATTAGCTGTATTCTTTAGGAATACTAGCTATTGCCACTTTATCCAGCTTACAAGTATAACTGCATTTTCAGGTTTCTTACTAGAGCTGCTTTTTTCTTAGACTTCATTTTGGAAATTTTTGAAAAACTATTGTGATTTTTTTTTTTTTACTTTAAAATTAAGATACTGAGTTTGTGAGATACATCAATCAAAGTGTTCATTATTGCTTGTATATTTTAATATAGAATTATTTTAAAGAATTCCTGTATATTAACTATGCTGCATCCACAGTGTGGTCCACATCCACTGCCATAGGATCAGCTGGTAGTATGGTATTAATGACAGGACTCAGAACACAATTGCTTTATAATTACAGTCACCATATTCTGCAGGTCTGCTGATTCTTCTGTTGCATAGTTCATGGTTAGGAGTAGGCTAGGACCAAAAAGATGCTCTTTATTTCATTTCCTTCCATGAAGATGATTCACTTTTTGCCTGTGTTTTCACGTTTGAACCTTCCAAAGTCTCATGACAGCCAGCAAAACAGAAAATTCAAACAAGGTATGTCTCTCTCTTTTATTTTGTAGGGAAAGGCTTCATTTTTAGGCAGCCAAGCAGAAAAGAAACCCCAGAAGATGCTGCCTGATTAACAAGTCTGTGGGGGAGGGCAGGGAGTTCTGCAAGGTTGAAAGCAAACTTCATGTAACCGTTGGCACTTGTTCCCAAGAGGAATATTAAGTTCATTTTTGTGTGCTTCCTGATGCTTGCTCTGTGGCTGCGAGCTGATAGAAGGCAGCGCTTCAACTTCCTGAATCCTCTAAATAAAGCATCCGTTCTATGTAGATGTTTTCAGAGAAAGGCACATTGTAGTTTCTGCTTTGGTTGAGTTTTCGTATTTGACTCTCAGAATGAACAATCTTTGTCATTAAACAGTTGGAAACTTATTTCAAAAGGCTTGAATGTATCACAAACTAAAATATCTTTACTTGAATGGCTTGGAGCTGCTCTCAGAAGTTTATTTACATAGCTGTTGTATTGTGCCACATTTTGAAGGTCGTCCAGGCTTCCTCTTTAATTTAATCTCCTTTTACCTGATTCACAAATAACTTCAGTTTTCATTATTTCTAAGTTTGTTTCTTTCAAGAGATTATTACAGAAAACCAGTGGTTATTTAAATACTTGAATTAATACATATATTAGCTGTTGTAAATTCAGATGTAGCGAACAGCAAGTCAGCCAGTCCCCATCCATGCATGCATGCCATAATGTGAACCAGTGTGCTTGGACAGTGAGCATGCAAAGCTCATACCCATGCCCTAATGAAAACCCCAAAAGGTCACTTGTGAGAACTGTCATTTTCAGGGTCACCTCTAGGAATATGATGTACTTAAGAACTGCCAATGTTAGGTTAATGGTTGGACTGGATGATCTTCAAGGTCTTTTCACAGAATCACAGAATCATCTAGGTTGGAAAGGATCCTGGAGATCATCTAGTCCAACCATTCGCCTAGCACAGTTCCCACCTACAGCATATCCTTAAGCTCTAAATCGACCCTACTCTTGAACACCTCCAGGGATGGGGACTCCACCACCTCCCTGGGCAGCCCATTCCAACACCTAACAACCCGTTCTGTAAAGAAATGTTTCCTAATATCTATTCTGAACTTTCCCTGGCACAACTTGAGGCCATTCCCTCTTGTCCTGTCACTTTCTACTAGGCTAAAGAGGCTCAAACCCAGCTCTTTGCAGCTTCCTTTCAGGTAGTTGTAGAGGGTGATGAGGTCTCCCCTCAGCTTCCTCTTCTCCAGACTAAACAATCCCAGTTCCCTCAGCTGCTCCTCATAGGACATGTGTTCCAGACCCTTGACCAGCTTTGTAGCCCTTCTCTAGACATGTTTGAGTAACTCTATGTCCTTTTTGTAGTGAGGGGCCCAAAACTGAACACAGGAATCAAGGTGCGGCCTCACCAGTGCCAAGTACAGGGGCAAGATCCCTTCCCTGTCCCTGCTGGCCACACCCTGATACACAAGCCAGGATGCCATTGGCCTTCTTGGCCACCTGGGCACACTGCTGGCTCCTGTTCAGCTGGCTGTCAATCAATACCCCCAGGTCCGTCTCTGACTGGCAGCTCTCCAGCCACTCCTCCCCAAGCCTGTATCGCTGCTGGGGGTTGTTGTGGCCCAAGGGCAGCCCTTGGCATTTGGCCTTATTGAAGCTCATGCAGTTGGCCTCAGCCCATGGCTCCAGTCTCTTCAGATCTCTCTGCAGAGCCTCCCTACCCTCGAGCAGATCAACACTCCCACCCAACTTGGTGTCATCTGCAAACTTACTGCAGGTGCACTTGATCCCCTTGTCCAGATCATCAATAAAGATGTTAAACAGGAGTGGCCCCAAAACCAAGCCCTGGGGGACACCACTAGTGACCGGCCGCCAGCTGGATTTAACTCCATTTACCACAACTCTCTAGGCCTGGACGTCCAGCCAGTTTTTTACCCAGTGAAGTGTGCGATTGTCCAAACCTTGAGCAGCTATTTTTGCCAGGAGAATGCTGTGGGAAACGGTGTCAAAAGCCTTGCTAAAGTCAAGGTAAACTACATCCACAGCCTTTCCTTCATCCAATAAGCAGGTCACTCTGTCACAGAAGGAGATCAGATTTGTCAAGCAGGACCTGCTTTTCATAAACCCGTGCTGACTGGGCCTGAGCATCTGGTTGTCCCTCATGTGTTGCGTGATGGTGTTTAGGATGAGCTGCTCCATCAGCTTCCTGGGCACTGAAGTCAAGCTGACAGGCCTGTAATTTCCCAAATCATCCTTCTGACCCTTCTTATAGATGGGAGTCACATTGGCCAATTTTCAATCAGTCGGGACCTCCCTGGTCAGCCAGGACTGCTGGTAAATGATAGAAAGTGGCCTGGCGAGCACCCCAGCCAGCTCCTTCAGCACCCTCGGGTGTATCCCATCCAGTCCCATAGACTTGTGTATGTCTGTGTGATGCAGCAGGTCACTGACTGTCTCCTGGATTGCAGGGGGGTCGTTTCCCCAGTCCCTGTATTCTGGCTGTGGAGGCTGGGTTTCATCAATACAACTAACCTTGCTATTAAAGACTGAGGCAAAGAAGGCATTAAGCACCTCAGCCTTCTCCTCGTCACTTGTTACCAAATTTCCTCCTGCATCTAGCAGGGCATGGAGACTCTCCCTGGACTTTCTTTTGCTACTGACATACTTATAGAAACTTTTCTTGTTATCCTTGATTGCAGAGGCCAAATTAATTTCCAATTGGGCTTTAGCCCTTCTGATTTCCACTCTGTATAGCCTCACAGCCTCTCTGTAATCACTGTGTGTGGCTAGCCCCTTCTTCCAAAGGCTGTAAACTCTCCTTTTCTCCGAGTTGCAGCCAAAGCTCCCTGTTCAGCCAGGGTGGTCTTCTCTGGCATTGGCTTCTCTTAGAGCACCTGGGGACCACCTGCTCCTGAGCCATTAACACTTCCTTCTTAAAGGCCCTTTCTGGGCCTCTATACCCTTTAGGAGAGTCTCCCAGGGGATCCTTTCAGGCAGGTGCCTAAGCAAGACAAAATCAGCCCTTTGGAAGTCCAGGATGGCAGCTCTGCTCCCCCCTCTCCTGGCCTCCCTAAGAATAGAGAACTCTTATTATTTCATGATCACTGTGCCCTACTCGGCCTCCAATCTCCACATCGTCCACCAGCTCTTCTCTGTTCACAAAGAGGAGATCCAGTAGGGCACCTTCTCTGGTCGGTTTACTCACCAGCTGCGTCAGGAAGTTGTCTCCCACACATTCTAGGAATCTCTGGGACTGGTCTCGTTCTGCCGTGTTGTATTTCCAGCAGATGTCTGGGAAGTTAAAGTCTCCCACAAGAACAAGGGCAAGCGATCGTGAGATTTCACCTAAGTGCCTATAAAATATCTCGTCCATCTCTCTGTCCAGGTTGGGTGGCCATAGTAGACTCCTACTACAACATCTGCCCTGTTGGCCTTCCCCCTGATTCTAATGCAAAGACACTCAACCCTGTCTTCACTACACCTGTGCTCGAAGCAATCATAACAGTCCCTAACATACAGCACCACCCCACTGCCTCTCCTCCCTTGTCTGTCCCTCCTAACGAGCTTGTACCCATCAATTGGCACACTCCAGTCATGGGATACATCCCACCATGTTTCTGTACTATCAACAACATCGTAATTTTCCTGTTTCATCACGGCTGCAAGCTCCTCCTGTTTGTTACCCATGCTGTGTGCATTGGTTTACATGCACTTCAGATGGGCCGATGTTTTGCCCCCTTCCCCCTTCAAATCTAGTTTAAAGCTCTCTCAATGAGTCCAGCTAATTCCAGCCCCCAAATCTCCTTCCCTTTCTGGGGCAGGTGTGTTCCGTCTAATGTCAAAAGATCAGGTGCCCTGTATACCAACCCATGATTGAAGAATCCAAAGCCCTGATGGTAACATCAGTCTTGGAGCCACCCATTCATTTTCCAACCTAGATGATTCTGTGATTCTGTGTAATGCTGAGAAAACGGTTTCCCTCCAGTAAAAAGTCCTTTATAAAACTGGATGTTGTGAATTTAGTTAGAATTTCCTGTTCCTACTAGGCCAGGTTGAATAAAATGGATAGGTCAGCACTGAATGCTTCATATTCTGGTCTTCTCCTTGTGAATCAAATAATGACACTTATTTTGCATGATTCACTACGCTCCTATTTTATTATGTTACTAAATCATATTTATCTCTGTCAGGCCCTCTTTTCCCTCATGGTATTCTGGTTTTGTTTTGTATTTTTTTTTTAAATCAGATGCTTGATATTTCATATTGCACCAATACCAACATTTTGTTTAAAACAATATCAGTAAAGAGTTAACTCCCATGACGAGAAAAAAGGCAGAATGAGTCCCCACAGCTAGCTATCTACCAAGAAATCATCTAGTTCTCTGATGTTTGTTAAAGGCAAAATAGAACAAAGCACTACCAGCAATAAATCAATTCTTGCATGCAGTCATTGTCAAAATAAGCTGTTGTGGTGCACTCTAATCCAACTTGGAGGCCAAGTAATGCCCTCCTTTATACATCCAAGTGTTTGAAATGCTGTTGTGCTCAAGGAAGAGTTAGGCTGTCTCAAATATAAATATTCATAAGGTAATGGGCATCTCCAGCTTGCGTGGGGAACTTCATCAGGTGCCTTTAAAAGCCAGGCCTTCTTCAAGTAAGCTGTTAATTGTGCATTGCTCGAGATAAGTATATTAAAAATATTTCAGCTACAGATGGGCTTTAACATCAGAGTTGGATTTTAGTTAACAAAATAATTGGAATGGTCTAATCTTTCTTCCCTTCCTGGCCCTCCTTCCCGTTAGAAAGATGAGAAACAAACCCAAGGCTTTGAGTCCAAACTTTCATATACTTGCATGCTGAACCTCTGGGGTGCCTGCCTTAGTTTTGGACCTGGTCCCATCTATATCTATTGTATTAAAACAGTTGAAGGCATTCTTTTTTTCCCCTTTTCCTCCTGCAGCTGGAAAACACTAGCCTCTGTTTTAATGAAAACAAACATCAATGCTGCCTGTTGTATAAGCCTCTCATTGGTCCATTTTGCTTCAACTGAATTGGCCTGTATATCTGTAACTTCATATAAGAGATGGGTTGTGTAGGTGTGGGATTAAAGTATTTCCAGTCAGAAAATTTTCAAATCCATAAAAAACTCAACTTCTGCCAGGAGCCTCTCCTGTTTAGGCAAGGCGAGCAGGAATTTCGGACATCTTCTTAAGATGTGAGGGGTGGAAAAGGAGCAAGAATGTGATGTCATCAGCCTATTGGTGAGTTTTTTGAGGCTGAGGTAATTTCTAATAGCGTGTATTTTCACACCTAAAGTGGATGCTCAGTGATGCAATGGGATGTTTCTATTGACATTTCTGTGGATAAACTGCTTGTCTTAGCATTGGAATGAACATCAAAATCTGGGATCATGGTAAAATTTTCCTGTATTAAAATACTGCCAGGTACTTTTATAGAGAGATCTAATTTTTACAATACCACTGCAAATATCACTAGAAATATTTTCTTCTTTGAAATTTAGAAATAAATTAAACATGGAAGTTGAGTAAGAAAGACTTCTTCACTTTTACAGCTTGTGCAGTGGGGCAGTCTGTCACTACTAGGTGATGATTTCTGCATCTGGGTCCTGTTTCACAGTGAAGCCTGTATTCCTAGTTTTGGAACAAAAGATTACCAGAGATAACTGATGGAAAACATATTCCAGTTATTGACTAAGCAGCCTCACCTTCATCCTGCAGCTAATTGCAAAGTTTAAAACTGCAGTAAAAAAATTCCATATTTATCAAGCAATTTGGTTTATTTCTGCTCCAGATAAATGAAACAATATTCCATTACCATCTCTGACCATGCTTTATTTTTTTCTATGTAGACTTGTTATGACAAAATTTTTTAATTTTAATTAAATTTTTCCACATACTCTCTTCATAAAACTATGACTTAGAGAGGCACAATAATTGTTTTTAATAGAAGAGGGTTAATCCTTGTCAAAAATGCTAGAGAAGTATTTGTCACTACTTAAGTTTTCTGTCTGCAAGGAGAGGATCAGCAAGGGTTCCTCAGATCTGCTTTTCAAGAGTGATCTTCGTACCAGTTTAAGGCCTGGTCTACAAAATCAGGTAAGTGCTTGCTTATTTTCAGTGTACAAATAATCTGGTCACTTCAGTTAGATTGTTGGACTGTTTCAATGAGACAGGTTTGAAATCAAGTATTGGCTTAAACACTTGACTGCCTTTGGGATTTGATCTTTACTTTTTTCCCCCAAAATGCTGATTTCATATCACTCTTTTCTTGTCAATAGCCATCACTACTCAGAACTGGATTGAGATTTCCAGTTGATTTCATATATATCACTTGAGCTATGAGGTGGTAACAGCTTTCAGCTGCTGGCCACTCTCCAGCCTGAGCCAAGGTGAACAAGCCTAGAAATAAAGAATACAGTCTGTGCCCTGATTTTCTTGGGAGGAAAGAGGCAAAGACAGCTTCAAGTGTAGAACTCCTATCAGTTCAAGCTTTGCCAGAGCAAGCAAATGCTAAATATTTTCTAAAGTGACATGAATTAACCTTATAATGCCAAAACACGCAGGCCCCTTTCACTTGCACACAGGCAGGCAGAGCTGTCAAAGGCATAGCAGTCCTGCCTCCCTGCTAACAACTTACGGGGATGTCTTAGGTATCAAAAGACACATCAAATGGCACTAGTAACCTATGTTTAGACAAGAGTTGAACCTTCCTTGCTGTGAATAGTCTCAGATGAGGATGTGCTCTCAGGCAAGCTTGTTGCTCTGCCAGGTTCTGAAATCCATCCTCAGGAAAACCCCCACTGATCTAAGGCATGCCAGGATTTCATTTACTGCTGGGAAATGTGAAACCTCCCCTGCTAAAACAGCTTAATTAGGCCATTAAAGCCTGGTATAAAATGGCTGAGATAAACATGGTCAGGAGGACAAAGGATATTGTCAGCACACTGTAAAGACTTTGCTGCTCAGCCTCAGGTTCAAACTGTCCAGAAACACGTTTTCATGAAATAAAATACCTGAGGCCTCTGTGTGGTGACTCCTGGGAGTGACCCTGGCTTTTCCTTTAGATGTCATGGGGGCAGGGAGTCTTAACTCCTTTCCCCCTTCACTGTCTTGCTTTGCTCTGACTTTCAGCTTCTAATTCTGGTATGTTTTCATTTAGTCTGATGTTTAATATGTATGTTTTGGGCAGTTGGAAACACCTCCTCTTTTGTTTTCCTGTGCAGGGCCTGGTTACAGAACAAGGGGTCTGGCACTGTTATCTTCATATTTCTTTTTCAGAAATGTCTTAACAATTATGATTACTCCAGGAGACTGAATTGAAAGAATTCGATAAAGTGTCAGATCTAGGGCTTGCGTATGTACGCGTACGCAAGCAGAATGCAAGCACAAGTCTTCAGTGATGTCTTTATGTCCTTGGGTACTAAAACCAGACAAATCCAAAATATTCACCATAAAATAGCAAGAGAGGGAATTCTAATGTGACATAACAGTTTTTTATATACATCTAGATGGTAAAAGTTTTTTTACTTTGAAGACTCTATGAGTCTTGACATCTATTATGTCAAGAATTTATGCTCAGAAGAAGTGAGATAAGGCTGGAAGCTTAAGAATTAGATGTGGAAAGTTAAATTCAAGTGTGAAACCCACAGCACTTCCAGCAGTCTGCACATTCCTGCAAACAGTTTTATATTCTTATCATTTGAGAGTTATTCTTATAATTTGATCAGGTTGTTAGACCTGGGTGAGTTGTTTCTCTTTTTTAAAATCTGAACAATCTGTTGGAAGTATATACTTGGTTACCAGTACTACAGCTGAGTTTGCCTGTAATTAAGAGACTTTGGAAGGTAAAATATAGCTGAAATTTTTTTTTTTTTTTTTTTTTTTTTTTTCCTCTTTTGGAGAGCTTTATTTTATTGTGTGTCTGAGAATTTTTGACAAAGGCGTCAAGGACAAAACCTTTGCTTTCTTGCTCATTGTCATAATCAGTTCGTTAAACGTGCATCCCTTTATCTTTGTTTTGTGTTTGCCTGAAGTCTTCTCTGCGAATGTTAATGATGAGATAGTTATAATCAGACAATTAATTTCACGAGGATGCTTTTTTCCATAAGCAATTCTTTCACTTTACAGGATAAAAAAAGGTGTAGTTTAGCTGTGGCTACTTCATTGAACTACTACTTCTTGCTTGAGTGTTTTATTAACCTTGGCCACTTTAAATCACCTTTTTGGAATCCAGGACAGAAAACCTCAGTGAATGACGATAGGAATACATTGGTATCTTTCTTTAAGCAATCACATAGTTCGCTTGTAGTGACCTGTCCTGAGGGTGCAGTGGTTCCCTCTGATGTTTGTGGAAGAGCTGCATTAGGTCCAGTGACTTTGTGGCATGTCCAAAGTGAGCATGTCCTTAAACCTTTTCATCAATTGAAACATCTCCTGTACTGCATGAATTATAGTGATACAATTGACAAGGCAGCTCAAACTCTAGTTAAATATCAGTGTCATTTGCTGCTCAAATGTTAGTGTTACCTTTAGAGTAGCAAACTTGCTAATGATGATCTGAGTATCACTCCTAAGTTGCATGAGGCTCACTGTGTCCTGACATCTCTCCAGCGGGCGACTGTGGGATGAAGTAAGTGCAATATTAAAATGCAAACAATCAATTGCATTGAAACCAAGGTACTTAGTGTGGTACTGTTACTGGAAAAGAGCTGGTGTTCAAGGTCCTTTATAATTTTTTTATCTATTACTTCCTGTCTTTACTGTTCACTTATTTTTTCTGTTGACAACTTTTTTTTTTCCTATGGTTTGTTCCTCTATTTGTTATTTTTGCATCTTCTCTATCTGTGACTTTCTGTTTTGTCTCACATCTCCTTTCATTTCATTGACTCTTGTAATTTTAAATCCTGTCTGAAAACATTTGCGTTCTGCAACTGTTAATCATTACATATTGTTTCTCATTCTTGTAACCCCAGCATTCTTTTTTTTTTTTTTGGCATAATTTGTTGATGAGTTGTTTGGTTTTATTGTTCTGTCTAATTGTTGTATTCTGTTATCTGGGGGAAGCTAAATTTACCCTACTTTTTATTATGTTGAGAAACGTTCCTCATTTCTGAGAACACCTGCTTGTCTAGAGTCACAGATGTTTCTGCTGTGGCTAGTGCTTGTACAGCTGCCTATCACTTGAATATGTGTTGGCATTCCCATGTTGGGGTCTTCAGATTGCTGGTCCTCCCCCCATTTTTCAGAGTTAGGGCAGGACGTTACCCTGTTTTATAGATGGGAAGCCAAGATCAAAGCTTGCCTAAGGCACATGGGGGCTCTTTACCAGAGGAAATGATTGAACTCAAGTCAACACCCTAACTTAACAGACTATTCAGACTTTCTTTTAGCCATCTAACCCAACTCAAGAAAACTACCTGGGATCAGACAGCACTCCTGTGTGCATCTCCTTCAGTGGCTGGCCAGGAGTTCAAGAATGCTGATACAGCTCTGTTAGCTTTTCAATACAGCTTCTTTGTGCCCTGCTCCCTGCTGTGGTAAAGGCAGATGCAGAGCCAGGAGGCTGGAATTGAGGAGCTGAAGGCCTTGAAGGAAACATGAAGTCACTAGTGGAGAACTCCCATGTCTATTAAATGGGAACACTGACCCCTCTGCTGGTGGTACAAGAGCTTGGACTGAAGTTTCAAGTTGTCATGCCAAGTCATGTTATCTGTGCCAGCTATTGCAATTACTGCCTTTGGACATGTTGCAGCAACACAAAAGACAGAAAAAACAACTGTACGTTCAGGGGAAAAGTTTGCCTAACTGCACATTTGGTGTGCAACCGAAGTTAAAATCCTGCCTCTCCTGCATTCCTGCATGTTCTCTGCAAACATCTGAAAAGAGGCAGCATCATCTTCCAGATGTGCCTCTTGGTGGTGACAAAGTAGGGTAGGAGAGGAAATGATTGCTTGCTTGCTTCATTTGACTGATGTGGGTCCTTGTTTTATTGCTCTAGCCTGTATTGCTCAGGGTGCTGTTTTGAAATGTGCTGGTCAAACTAACTTGTCGCTTACACTGTTAAGTGCATTGGGTAGTCTCATGTGGTTGCAAGAACTCAAAATCTAGATCAGGGCTAGTGACTCTGCAGGAAGAAGAGAGTCCTGTTTATTTTAAGCTGTCAAAGGCTAATTGTTTCTTAAAGTAAGAGTGAGGCTGTTGTAAAAATAAGATTAAAAAGTGCACAGTATGTCCAAGTGGGGGAGATCTATCGCATCAGCAAATCTTACTCCTTGAAGAGTTGAACCAGCTCAACAGATTAGTTTTGAGGGAGATTTCTAAGCAAAGGGTGTCTCATGCATTGTAGAATATTTCTTGCTCACTTGCTAGTGCAGAAATTTTTACGTGCTCAGTTTCCCCAGGAAACCTAAAGCTGAGAAAGATGCAATTGAGCTGTTCCGGTCAACTGTAGGGTCAGGTTAATATCTACTATAACCTGAAGGTGGAGATCTTCCTTTCATGCAGTTTAAGAGGTTCTAACCTCCTTGTTTAGGAGATGAGGGGAGTCCATGCCTCTTGGCTCTCTGTCCAGGTGAGCATGCTGAGTGGCGCTAGGTGAAGGCAGGAGTGCCTTTCCACACCTCCCACTACAAAAAGGGTTTGAGAATCACTGGAATGACAAGGTTCTGTAAATGGGACCCAAAAGATTGGGGCACTACTTTGAGCAGGAAGAAACCTATGCTCCTGTCCTTATCTCTGAACTGTTTCTTTACTGTAAACAACTGTTGGATGTGAGCGTGAGGGCTCTGCTTTCAGATTTGATCCCTCTCAGTCAGAAGAGGAAACTGAACCTCTCTATCACATCTGGGGTTAGTGCTGTAGTATGGGATGGGGGCAGAGGCGGGGGAAGTCAGGCAGTGCTGCTCCAAATTCTTCCTCTGGTGTCCATATTTTAAAAGAGATGGGTTGTGCTCAGTTTTTGGAGTAAGAGGTATAAACCACCTGTCTCCAGGAGGATGTTCCAGGCTGTGGATCCCAAGTAAAGTGAGGCTTTTCTGAGAAGTACGGGAGAGGTTTTTAGGGCTCAGCATTTCCCATTGGCTACTGCAGGTCTTTGGATGCTGACTGAGATTCCAAGCAATTCCCTGCTTCTTTTTTTTTTCTGCTTGGCTTTGGGTTTATTCTGGATTTGGATGCTGCTCTGGGGTACTGATAATGTGTAATTTGGCTTTTCCAATCTCAAGGCTCTCTGAGCTCCCTGCCCTCCCCTTCTTTTTTAAAAAGGAGAATGCTTTTGAATATATAAAACTGATAGTCTTGCAACTTAGTACAGAAAATGAAATGTTTGGGGAAAGGAATTTACATCCATGGGTAGCTTTCTGCCATTTCAAGATATATTTGGTGTTGGATTATTGAACTGTGCTAATAATGTGGGACATTTTTCCCCATTTTTGATCTTTTAGTGTGTTTTAGCTTCTGCACAGTTGGAGGCTTTATGTCCCACAGGAGGTATGTGGCAGAGCTAGTCAATGAATCCAGGTATCTTAAGTTGTCCCAGACCAGTGTCTGAACCTCAAGACCACCTTCCTCAGTATTTTGCCTATAAATGTTGTCAGTGATGCATGCTGGAAATTAGAGCTGTTACTCATCACCTATTGGTAAGAGGCAGGAAAGAAGTCCATAATGACAGCAACATCAGCTGTTGGAAAGTTTGACAATGGGCCTGTTAGTCACTATCAGTAGCTGCCTTCCTGTCTCACCTTCATAAATGCACTTCTGTGCCATAGCAGCAAGAAATCTCAGTGGAACATAATTAATGGAGCATGCAGCAGGGGCTGCCTGCTAGGTAATATATGGCAGTGGATGACGAGGGATGCTGAAAATTATTTTTAATTAGCAGCAGAAAGTGTGTTCTGGAGTATTTGGACTCATTTTCTTTAGTTTAATGTTGATTTTTATTGAACAACTCTTAATTTGTGTAAGAGCTTGCCAGAAATTTCTTATTTGAAATGAGTTTTATTTATTTATTTTTTAAAATTTATTTTTTTCACTTCACACACAGATTGAGTCAATTGTACTTTGTGAAGAGACAAGATTAAGTAGAAAGTGCTTAATGGCACAACATAAATCAAAATATTCCAAATACAACGAAGGGTAAAATGTTGTAATCTTGGTGGCCTCAGGAATGGTGCTAAGAGAAAAGATGTAGTGTAGTGACTGATGATGCTTATAACACACCAGTGTAGTATTTTCATCAGTGCACTTATTTTTTGTTTACCCTTCTCTCCTACTGTCTGAAAATGTAAACTGTAGTTAAGGAACAGAGGATATGTCCTTTAATTAATAGCAAATTTTTCTTTCTTGTGCCAGTTGACAAAATGTGATTACTCAGGAAAGAATAAAAAGCCTGAAGAAAATGAGTGAGATAACTAGAATTACTCATAATTTCCTATGGGCAAGAATTACTTGTATGTTTTATTACCTAGGTACTTCATCCTCCAGACTGACAGTATCAATGGGATCTGACAGTTTTGATTGTGTGTCTGTTTTTTTTTTTAAACACTATGTACATTTTATATTTTCAGAAATATTCTCTTGGTTGTCTTCCTAATGCAAAAGCACTGGTCTGTATTCTGCAGCTACTTTGAATGTATGCTAATGTTAATTTTTCATCTATATGGTGTATTTTTTTCTGTGATAACTTTCTTAAGCATAAGCTGTATTATATGTATTAGTACATACCTTAATTGATCTCACAATAAGTGCCACATAAGCAGAGATGTAGACATATAAATACAACTCTGTATCTTGCGTACCTTGCAATTCAATGCATATATCAAAGTTTATATCCTCTGTAATTATCCACTTAAATTACGAAACAGGTACCGTGCCAGCTTTGCCATTTATAATGAACTTATTTTGGTGCTTGTTTCAAATATTCTAAAAACAGTGCGGTCTTTAAATAAATGAGACACAAAGCACCCTTATGGGAATGCAGCAAGTAATGAGCACTGGAGGGGGTTTGTTTCAGAAGTTTTACTTGCACACAGAGCACAGCTTGGGTGTGAAGGAACATAGGATTAGACTTAATTACGGTATTATGATTTATGAGACTGTACACTGAAATGTAATATCCCTGGTTCAAAGAGCTCATTATCAAACAGAATTGGAGAGAAAACTGGAGTTAGAGAAAGAACCAATTGATTTAATGTAAAAGTGAGTTTACCTCCAAGCTGTGTGGTAGTAATGGAAATGAGAGAGGACTGGAATGTTGAATGGAGATGAGTGGTGTGGCTGTTACCCCTTCTGTAGTTCTCAGCTGGGCTGTGGGTAATGTGGGTATTAGTCAGGAAAGAGAGGGGAGATTGATTTAACTTGTGTGACTTTAAGTCTGATTGAATTTCCTTTTACATAATGAAGGGATTAGCTAAACAGCCTTTACAGGGTTCTAAGACTCACTAGAAATCAAGGTTATCCTATATTTTAAAAGTGTCACAGAAGAAAGAGATCAATCTTTGTCTTTCCCAGCTTGGAACATTATTTCCTGAGCAGCATGTGAATCTTTGCTCCATTAGGTGTCTTACCGCACAACAAGGTGTTTGAGAACAGGATATGCAAAAATGCTTTGGTTTATATCCCTGTTTTAAAACAAAAAAGGGATCTCAGAGCTGGGCATTGAAAGCCTACCTGAGCTTCAGTGCTGTCTCCAGACCTACTTCCCCTCCATCATGGAGAGCTTGTCCTTCTCTGCCCATTTGAAAATTTGCCCAGGTTTTGACAGCACTGAGTTGAGAAAAGGATTTCATTCAGACTCCTATGACCCCATGTGCTGTCTTGGTGCCTGCCTCTTGCCGGAGGGTGGCAGCGGATGTTCCCTGACAGAGGCAGCTTCTCCTCTCTGCTGGTGCTAGGCACCAAGAGGCCCCAGCATGACCTGCAGTTGTCTGGGAGGTGAATCCCAGTTTCCAGGATTTCCAGCTTCCTTTCCTGGGGGGCACAGCAAAGCTGCAATTGTCCTACTGCTTTGTGTTCCCTATCTCTGGAGAAGTAAAAGTAATTTCTGTTTTTACTACCTCATTTCACTTGAAATATGAAACAAACCAAGAAATTACATTCTAGCAAGGTAATGGTTTTGATTGCAAAATTGGAAACAGAGTTAAACAAGGAAAGCAAAAGACAGAAAACAGGCTTAACATGTACTTGTTATTCATGTCTTCTATTAGGTATTGCTTGAGGTTTTGAGGGGCTGTTTTAGCTGTGATAGTCAAAAGATTGTGTCAGGAGTAGTCTTGTTGCTCTACTGCTTTTTTTCCCAACTGTCTTTCTGTGCCTGAATCTCTTGTCTTCCTCTTACATTCAGTTGTTTGTATTTTTTTGATTGCTGTTGAATAGAAACAAAGCCTTGTCCAAAGCATGTGATTTTAAAAACAATTCTTATTTATTGTTTAATAATAAAAAGGACCCTAAAGTGTTGACCAGGCCAGGCTGCCTGGGGCTGTCAGTGTGAGCGCTACTGTACTCTGTCTTGCAGTGTACCTGAGAATGAGTCACCCCTTCCAGAGCCCCTGCAGCGCTGGTTCTTCTGCTCAGGTTTACCTTTTGATTTAGTAAGCCAAGCAAGTTGTCAATATAAACTTCTGGTAGATTTTGCAAGCCATGTCCATGAGTACTTTTTTCCCTCTTCCTGTTGCTCAGCAGCTTGCCTTCTGTGCCTCTAGTTTGAGGGGGTCCTTTTGTGCTAGCAGGAATGCTTTGGAGTTTGGCAACTTAAGATGCTGCCTGCATTGAAGCTGCCCTGGCCCTTTGTGGGCTTCATAGGTGCATCACATTGCCTGAGCAGGATTTTCCTTGTGGTTACTTCTGCTGGTTGATCAGTGACCACGGGGTTGCTATAGGTTGCAGAAAAGAAAGCAGAAAAACAGTCTCCCCTGTCCTGTCAGTGCTCCCTTGCTGGCCCCTAGACAATGAAGGGGAGAGGGGGAGATGGGTGTAGAGGGGTGTATTGGTGAATGTAGGGTGAGGCAGTAGAGAAATCAGCAGAGCAAGGGTGCATGGGAAAAGGTTAGGTGCGTGTGGTGGGGCAGTAACTGTATGTGTGTTCTAAAAGGCAGCACACATTAGAAGGGAAGAAGGGCTGAAAAGGAACAGAAGATTGGACAGTTGCTGAGAGATCTGCAGTCTGCTGAAAGAAGATAACTATGAAAGCTCTTGGCAAACTGTCTTACATCTTTTCAAATTACTCCACACAGAAAGAAATCAGTTTGTCACTGTCACTGTTTACTTTAATATTTCAAACAGTGTAGGTCTGTGCTGAGGCTAGTATAGTCCCAAATAACTGAATATTTGATATTTTTTTTCTCAAGGTTCTTGGTGTTGTTTAGGAAAATACATAATAATACTGCATTCTTCAAGAGAATGTCTGACTTAGTTCCTCAGAAAGAAATAGTAGTTTTAAGATGACCTGTGGTACTTTAGGCAATTATTTGTGTAAAAACACAAAAGTCCTTACTGATGTGGTCCCATACTATGATTTGCAGTGTATGGTTGACTTGCTAAGTGCATGTGATGCCCAATGCTTTTGTAACAACCAAGGTTATATATAATGAATTGTGGTACTTTGGTAATCTTATATAATAAATTTTGGACAGTTCATTTGAAATGCCCTTTTAGGTTGTTGCTGCCACATGAGTGAAGGCATGGAGGTGAACCTTATATGAAATTACTTGGCAGAAGACTAGAAGAGCATATCCAAGTGTTGGTAGTTATCATTTGACACTAAGTTAAGGTTACTACAGTTCTTCTCTATACATAGAATTGATATAAAAACAGTAATCAAGTTTTTGTTTTTTGACCTCTGACAGATAAAAATCAGTGTCATTAAAAAAAAAAATTAACAGACCTTGAAATTGAGCTTTTTATATGAATCTCAAAATACAGAAGCTTGTTATGATCCAGTGCTTGGCTGACTTATCTTGATTTTCTTTTAGAGATTTGTTTGAATTTCAAACAGCTTTTTTTTTAACCTGCATTTGACACACACACACACACACAAGTTAATCAGTGTTGCAGGGGCAGCTGAAAGCATGCAGTCGCAGAATTAGGAAAACAACTACCTGAACTCATAGTAAGCCCCAAATTTTTATATCTACTATCCCCAGTTAAAAGACAGCAACCCAGTTCTTAGGTTTTTTTAAACTATTTTTACTGTAAACTTGTGCAGGTATTCCTGTGTGCAGAGCAAAGGCAGGTCCAGTGTAGAAGGCTCTGAGCCACCCAGCTGTCTGCCTGCCTCCTGAGTGTACTTCGGGTGAAAGCTGGAGGAGCAGGAGGCACAAGCCACCAAGGCATCCCCAGTCACCCCTGAAGGATGTGTTTCATTTCAGTGTGGGGAATTTCGCATGGCTTCCGTGTGCATCTGTATTCTGATGCCTGTGAAATTTTGTGTAGTTTATATAATCTTGGGCACTGTGATGTGGAAAGTTCAACTAGGCAGCTAAGTTGGATGTGAGCAGTATAGTTTTGTCTGGAATCTTGCAGTACCTGACAGTATTTGTAAAGTCACAATTCCCAGGGCTCTATGAATTTTGGATATGCTCAGCTTCTTCCTTGTGGATGTGGAAAAAAGCTTGAAAATGTGAATGGTCACAAATGAAACGTGTAAGAAGTTCCCTGGGTTTAGTAGTAATTTTCTTAATTACTAACTTAAAATCAGTGTGTATGTGTGTAACTTACAGTATGTGAGTACTTGAGACTGGAAACTGTTTTTTGCATGACCTCGTTGATCTAATTTTAAAGTTAGCTAGGCTTTGATTTCTGATAGGTTCACAGTTGTTCCAGATAACTGAAACAGTAGTGTGCTTTGCTAAAATATTTTCAGTCACCTTTTCAATCTGGCTAATATTCTTTTTATTGTTCAGAAGCAATAAATAGGAAGCAAAATGTGTTGGGAAAGACTAGATATCAGTTTTGAAAACACTAAGAGCAGATCCTTGTACAGTTAAGAGTGATGAAAAATGTTCAAATGCATCACTAAGCAAGTTTCATTCTTTTGACCAAAGAATAAAAGTTTTAAGGCCACCTAGAAAGTTTTTAAAAATATATTCCTTCATTTAAAAAAACCCAACGAACTGCTCTGAGTGAAAAAGGTTAACTGCCTGTTGTTAGGATTCACTTTGATATCTCAGACAATTTCTAATTTAGGTTAGCCTTTTGCTAAGGTAGGCTCAATTTCAGCTAAATGCACCATCCTCTCCTTGCTTTCTGCCACTTCACTACTGTTCTAAATTTGAAAAACAGGGCCCAGTGGGCTTGGCCATTTACAGAGCGATGAGAGGCCAGGGTTAAGTCGAGAGTTCTGTGGGATTTCATTGTTCTAAAATGAGGTTTTCCATCAGTCTTACTGATGTAAAAAGCAGGTAGGGCAATGTCTGTAATGCTTCTCAGGTTGAAGACAGAACTTAGTAAGTCAAGCTTTACCATCAAACAAGTTTCATAAGTAATGAACTGATGTGATAAATATTTGGATTTTAGTGTTGCTGGAAGAACCATAAAGCTGACTGTTTCAGTGAATACAGGAAGTCCAAGTTTCAAGTAAGATTTTCAGGTATGTTTGTAGATATCCTTTACATATCATTGCTGTCATCGTACCACGTTATTTATAAAGAATATTAGAATACAGAGAAAAATCTTTGCATTTAAATGGTAAAAATACTAAATAACATACAGAAAAATTACTGGATTTTTTTTTTTTTTGGTGGTGGGTAGGTAATAATTTATTTGTGTCAGGCTATAGGTGACAATTTGTTATATATATGTTATGCAGAAAAATAAAATAGTGGCAAAGTTTCATGGTGTTATTTCCTATATAGGTCCTACACCTGCAAATTTGTAGACTTAAACTGCAAATAAGTCATGAGGCAGTTTTTTAAAAGAACCTGTTGAAGAAGATCAAAGTTAAGATTTCTACTTCCCTGGCTAGGTCTTCAGGAGTACTAAAAGATTGGTTATGACTTGATCATGAAACCATTCAGAGGCAGGCTTTTCAGAGAGGGTACTGCTATGGACCCTGGGCAGCTGCAGGATTTGGGTTAGAGGTATGCTCAGTTAGTGTTAGCAGTGGCTTCTCTTGCAAAAACAAAACAAGGTCAGAACCTGGCAGGCAATAAGTTTTGTCTGTATTAACTTTTGTAGTTGAACAGGTTTTTCTGCCACTGAATGTAGGCACCAATTACTGTAATCTCTCCCCCTCCCTCCATGTATATCAAGGATGTTGTAAAACCATTACATGCAAAGTTCTGTTATAGCACCTCATTTGAAGCAATACTGTGCATTAGGCTGGTGGAGTCAAACTCTTGGTCTGTGGGACCGTTTCATCTGGTCCATTTTCTTTCTGTGGCAGATTAAACTGTGATTAGGCTGCTCTTAATAGAATCATTTTACTTGAGTAGAGCTGGAAGTGGGACTTTTGCAGCCAGAAGAAATATGTATCTGTTTTGTAAGCTCTGCCTTAAATATCTTCTGTGAATTCTTGGTCCTTCCTCATTTAAAATGGTACTGAATTCTTCTGAGTGAAATGAGATAGGTTATTTAGTCTAGTTGAACAGGAGAAAAGGGAGGATGATTTTCCTGTGTATTCAGTGAAGTATGTTGGTAGCTCTTTCTCTGTGGTTTTTGGTCCTGGTCTCTGATCTATGCAGCCTGAGGTGGTTCACTGAGGTTCCACATTTCCAGCATTTGATTTACTGTGCCAGTTGTGGAGGAACAGGAAGCTCGTTTTGTCCCTGTCACTGAGCTCTGGCACTATGAAAGAACAGTTTGTGCTGGCAATGGCATGCTTCAGGGTATCTTTTGCACCACTGACACTGCTTCTGCCACAGCACTTGCAGTTTGTGTGGTTGATGGGAGGATGTTGAAGCAAAAATTTGAGCAGTAAAGGGATCCACACAACCCAATCAGTAGATAATAAGTGATTGTCTGTTATCACTAAAGAGTCAATCTTATTATGTACAGTTTCTTCTTCTAGGGTAGTTTGAAAATTGAGTCTGAGTCTCAGGATGCCAATGAGCTTTGGTTTCCTGTTAGTTTGCAGAAAGGAGGAGATGGTCTCGTCTTCACCCATATTAGGGGTTTATCTCAGAAGGCTGATGACTTCACCACTACCGAGTCCCTAGATTGAAGGTAGGATCTTTCAGGACACTGTGTGTAAAGGGGCTGAGGATTTCCTGGAAGGAACTGACAGGTTCTTTATAATGGTATAGATGTAAATGACTTGATACCCTTTCTGTATAGGCTGAACTCTCCAAGGAGAGGCAGTGGTCAGGACTTCAACACTGCCCCAGCTGGCTAGTGGCTCTTTGTGTTCTGCAGATGATGGATTTTCTTTTTGGAGACTGGTGTTCTCACCTTAAACTGGCACCTGAGTGGCCGGATGGATTTCTGTGTGTCTGGATTTCTGATTTGTATTAGACCTAATGCAGAAGCAACTGCTTTCAAATGGATCTTGGCCAGAGAGCATTGCCGGGAGGTGCTGGGAAGTCTTTATTTTACTTCTGCTGCCTTTGCTACCATGTGTTGAGAGGAGGAGAAGTGGGATATTTGAGCCATCCCTTGCAGGTGATTAATTGAGCACTCGCTGATCAGGTGTTTTTTGAACACTGTGTTGCCAGAATAAGTCAGCAGGGAATCTGATCCAAACGCCGTTTGAAAGTCTGCTCCACAGCTATGACAAGATTTGTACTGTTAGCTGGGAGGAATTTATGCACAACTTTAAGTGCTGTGATGCTTTTTTTCTAATTTCAGGATGACAAGTTAGATACAAACTTTCCTTTTGTATAACCACAGAACTTTATATACAAACAGTTATTTTTACTGATAATTTCCTAGAAAAAAATTAAACTTGAAAGGTAAAGATAGAAAAAATATGTTCTAAAACCTCTTCAGTTTGAAGATTAGAAAAAAGAAGCAACAAAGGCTCAAGCTCACTTCCAATTCACGTAACTGCTAACATAAAGCTGCAGACCAACCAGATGAACTGCTTGTTTCAAGGTTCAGGAAAAATTTGCACTCCTTTTAAGTTGTCACAGTAGAAAGCAGCACATACATGCAGTGGAATAAATGCTTGTCTCTGCTTTCTAATTTTTCTAAGAAAGATTATCCATTTAGGTTCAATCAATATCTGTTTATATCTTAGTGGATCACAGGAGAGCCATTAACTTCTGATGTCTTATTTAGGGCACTATGCTGATGGAAGAATTTATATGAGAGTAAACTCTGGCGCCAGTGGTTATCGTGCCTTTTGACTTGGTGAATAGTTTTTCAAACCACTGCGGATATACATTTACTCTGCAAGCTATTTTTTATCAGTGTCTGCATGTCGCTGTTCACCATCAAAAGAGTTTGAGTGCTTCTCTAAGCAATATGAGTTCATATACTTAAACAATTTAGATGATTTGTGCTAATAGAGCTGACTTGTTTAGAGACAGGCTCTGAGAGGTGGTAACATGAATGAACTATCTCAATGTTTACTTTTGTCTTTTCCTACATTTGGGTCAGCTATAGTCCTTTTATTGAATGTTGTGATCTCTGAGTCTTGTAACTCAAAAAAGTGTCAGGCATCACCTGAACACATGATATTTTATTTCCATGTGTCAAATCAAAAACAATAGACAGTTATGCTTTAGAAAGGTACCTGCGAGAAGGCTGGCAGCTATGATTTCCAATCAGACAAGAAGCTTGAGAAGAACATGTCTGTTTCAGCAGGAAGCCAGACCTTCTGCCACTCTGGCTGAAGCATCTCAATATCCTCTTAAATGGAAGTGTTAATGAAAATATAGCAGACTAATTGTCGATGTGAGTGGATAAGATTACCTCAGACAATGTGGTGCTGTTTGGCTTGGAGAAAGAACTCTGTAACTATACATATAGCTGCACCACAGAGGTAGTCGGTTGGCTTTTTGATTATGTAATAAAATCTAGAAAGATTATGAAAATGGAGCTAATTTTTGGGTGGGGTGCTCTACTATCTTTCAGATCATCTTATAGCTTAGTAGTATTATTTATTATGCCCAAATGAATAGGGAATCATAGCTAAGGCAGTGAGCAGGTTTTTATTCTTAATGTGCCAGACAGTTAACTTCTTGTGATAATGTGTCCAAGAGGGTTGTGGAGCGATAAGGAAAAGGTTAGAGTAGTTTTACTGTGCTGAATATTATTACACAATATTAGGTTGACTCTAGCAGGTCTTTTTAAATGGGGGTTGAGTACACCAGTTAGTTTGTTTAACTTGAAACAATGTGAACTTTGGTATGCTTTTTTTGCGTCCAGGTTTCCCTAGCAGGGAAACTGTCCAGTAGTAGGGCAACCTTGCTGCCACAAAGTCCCTACGGGAACCAGGGTGACAGGGATATAAACCTCAGGATGGCAGGCTTGCCTGTAATTCCATTTCAGACTGTACACTGACACAGAGAGATGGAATACACAAAGTACCCTGAACGGTGGAATGCATTCTTCCTGGGAGGGGCTGCTAAAATGTATCCCAATTACTTATTTTTTCTATTAAGAAAATAAAGAGTAGCCTGAGAGCTGACATACCTGAAAAGGGAAACAGGTAGCTTCGTATTGCATGCCTCCATGGTCCCCACCACAGTGGTCATGTAGGAGTAAGTAATGATGACTTCTTACTCCATCTCCCACCGTATTCTCACCTTGCTTCATGCAGTTGCCACAGGGAACTGGTCTTCTTCAAACCAGGTTCTTTCTTCTGTCACTGTGAATATTGTTCTTCCCTCCTCCCCTCACTTTAGTGGGTGCAGGACTCCTGCCACCTTGTGCTTCCTGAGGCTTGGAGCTCTGCCAGTGTACCGTCCCACTGCCTGCTTTTCTCATGGGGAAAATTATCAAGGGGGGGGGGGGGGGGGGAGCATGCAGAGAGGAAATACTTGGGGATGTCTGCAGTGCTTCCTGTTTGTGTCTGAAAATTATGAGTCAGATCCCCCACAAACAAAAGAGAGGGGTTTGAAAAATTGTGAGATTTTTAAAAAAGTAATCGTGCACAGATTCATTCTTTTGGTCTTCTGGTTTTTGAGCTTTTGGAGATGAAGGCTGTTCTTCACATTTCTCTGGGCAGTGGTGACAGCAAGAAATGCATGCTCTTTTCCTTTTCAATGGAAGCAGAGGGTTTTTTAATATATATTCATATACTGATATCAGGAAGTAGACCAACAGAAAAAATACCAAAAATCACAAGATTTGGAATAAAATGTATGATACCATCACAGTTCTTCTAGAGTTGATTACTTTGACTTGAAAAACTTTTGCTACACAAGTTACTTATAACCCTCAAGCTGGTTTGCTGTTGCCTTGTGAGATATATACTTTGACTCAAGGAGGGAGGAGGTCCACTGTGTGTGCCTGGATTGTGTTTGAGAATAACAGTGCTTTTCACTCACTGATTGAGAAGGAGGAACCATGCTTCTTTTTCTCAGGTAAAACATAGTCCGCATCTGTAAACCCATGAATTTTATGAAACTGCAACATGAGCGTTATAAGCCTGCGTACAGCAGTAATACACTTGAAAGGAAAAGTGAAGTGGATGCCAGTCTTCTATTCACCGTATCACTGAAGCACAGGCTTTTCTAGAAGTGATGTCTTTGTCTCTCTTCCAGTTAATTCCCAGTAAGTGTATGTAAGTGATAAAGGACTCCACTTCTCTGAATAGAGATTAATTGCAGGTGTTTTTCCTGTTATGGTGTCAGGATAAGCTGTACAAGGAGACCTGGAAAGCATTTCCTTCAGCTGAGAAGAATGCTGCAGAACTGGGGCCTTACAATTAGAGGCTAAACTGATTTCTTTGTAACAGAGCTTGTTGTTAATACACACCTTAGAAGATGATGTAACGTTTGGACAACTGACAGCACAGCCAGTGAGTTAGCACTCTTCAGTGTTTGTTAAGAGTTGCTGCTCTGATATTAATGTCATGATACACATCCCGTCCTGTCCTAGCTCACTATGTCAGTACTGAGAGCGCTGGTGGAAGCACTAGATCAAAGATGAGACCATTTAAAAAATTTTTCTGCTATGTCTGTATTAATAAACAAACACATACTCATGTGTTCTCTGGGGTGCTGGGATGCAGTAGTCAGGACCAGCAAACTGCTAGGACTGTTTCCTTGTATGGTTTTTGCACTAATGCTGTCCCTGGACCCTGTGCAGGGACAAGGCTGGAAGGTTCCTGGAAGCTCCTCCTGGAGTGTGCAGTCACCTGGCTTGAACACTGAGGTTCTACGGAGGTAGGCGTGGGGTTTTCCGTGCTTCTTGGCCTCAGACTCTGGGAGCATTCTTGGGTATGTTAAATTTGCTGTTGTGAGTATTGCCTTGCTGTGTTAAAACCAGAGGGAATGACAGCCTTCACAGTGGTCAATTTGAGAAAGGTCTGAATCAGTTTTGAGGTTTTGAACCTGTGTATTACAGCATTTTTCCATTTTAAAATGCTACTTATGAAAGGTTCACACAAGTAGCGCAGGAATGAATTGGCTTTTTTTTTCCACCTTTGCCTGTAGACCTGCACAGAAGCTACTATTTTGCCATCTTCCTTATGGCTGCTGTTTCTTGACTCTCCTGCTTCCCAAGCATTTCCTCTTCAAGTTGTTGCTTAGTGCTGGTACGTGTAGCTCTCTTAAGCGAACATGTACAGGTTGGGTGTAGGTGTGGCAAAAAGCTCCAAGAGCTGCTCCCAGCAACTGGGAAAGCAGATTTAAGACAATCTGAAAAAGCTTCCAAAATGATCTCTTCCAGTAGGAAACTGTCTCCGCTCAGTTTAAAAACAAGTAAATAGAGTCACTGGAATTTTGCAGCTTGTTTCTGTTTGGAAGGTATATTTTTAACTTGCTGCAGAAGAAACAGAAAAGCAAAGAGAATATGCAAAAATACATGGCCCAGCTGCAGAAATTTGTAAACATTTATCATAGCAAAATGAGAATAAAAACCCCTAAAATCTTTTGTTGAGAGAATTGAAATGTGTTGATGTAAAGTTCTCTCCTACCCTTTAATAACCATGCATAATTCTCATTACTATCAGTGCAAGCTGGACACATACCAAAGGATGAGCAGACCTTGTTCAGTGAATTCCTGCAAACCAATTCATTGACCCTGGAGGCAGAAGTAAATGCTGAAACCAGCAGCAGGATTTTGGGAGCTGGATTACACATTGGGTACACACTTGACGGTGGTTACACTGTTAAACTGAGAGCTGTCTCCTTTTATTTGAAAACAAAACCAGACAGCCCTGTACTTCCAGAGTGCTGCCTCAGCAAGAAGGTGGTTGGGGAAGGTTCATGTTCCCAGTGTAAAGCCCAAGTTTGTCCCTGGTGCCAGGATATAGCACAACCATGTGGAAGGGGGGGCGTGGCTGGTGGGGGCCCATATTGTGTTCCATGGTTGTGGTGGCACAATAGTGCTGGTTGGCTTTGAAGACGGCCTCTGGGGCAGCTAAAGGAAGGTACACTAAAGAATTAATTAAAAAAAGCACTGGGTCAGATGCTTAGCTGCTGTAGAAAAGTGCCATTTGACTAACTTAAGTGGAATTATACATGTTCACACTGGTTCAGGACATGCCACCATTTGAAGGCCTCTGAAATGAGGCAATTCCTTCATTTGGTATTCTGACAGATAACAAATTTTGTAATACAGAGTATTTTAGTATCTGTATTATCTAAAAAAGGGGATTTTTTTTTTTAAACTTTAGCAAAAAGTCATATAAGATTTGCCATTGCTGTGTGAAATAAGCACTACAAAATGTGTAAAATGACAGCATTTTGATTAAGAAATGTTTTCCATGCACATTTTAAACAGTGTGACATTGGTTGGTCTGCCGGATTATTACTACTTGTGTTACAAAACGGAGAAGAAACTTAGTGTGATTTCCAGGATCTAGATTCCGAGTTGTGTTCGCAGGATTGATAATTTGTGTGTATGTATGTGTTTGTCCAGATATATGTTAATGTTCCAGAAATTATTGAGGTTCATTAGAGACCTTACAGTAGTATTTGAGGCTTGTTTCTCTACTTAAACAACAGTATTTTTACATTATGCTATTACAGTCAAATGTAAGTTTTCTAATTCTCTCCTATTGCTTATGCTTCCTTTACACAATAATTATTGCCATTTTGATGTGTAGGTGTGAATGCCTTCATTGCTATTTTTGGTGATGAAGTAACTTTTTGATCACTGGACAGATACTGGCATTTCTCAACAGTATTTTTTAGGGTAAACCTTTCTTTCTGTTTTCATTAAGTTGTGTTAACAGTGGCAAATTGAGCCTTTCCAATTCCTTTCATTAACACACGGTTCTTCAAGACAGTCTTTTCAAGTGAATGTTCAACGTAGCAATGTTGAATGTTCAGTATAGAAACATAGCTGTAGACAAAGCTGAACAAAAACCATTCTTCTGGTGCAAGCTGAACGTAGAATTTCTTTTGATTGTGATTATTTTCTATCTACCAATGGTTTTGCTTTGCTGTCTGTCTGAATAGTAACCATGTGATGAGTTCTGCATGTCTACTTGATTTTGAGACCAGTGAAGCTATTGATAGGACCTCTTTTCTGAAGTCACCATGTACCATATAAATTTAAGCTACACAGTCTGATAGGGACTTACTAGTGAACTACATGCCTAAAATTCACGTAAAGATGCAGACTTGCATAGTCCTGAAAATCCCATTTTTAGTTAACAGTGGTCACAGTGTCAGTGTTTCTAATGTGTGTTATGTCAATGTACCTAGTAATTCTAATTTGTCCATGCTTTTTTACATTGGGAGAGCTGAGTGACAGACCTGTTATGGGTAGTTGTAAGGTGTAAGCCAGGAGAGTTAAAGTTACGTGTTTATCTTGATTTTTCTGATCTACTTTTAAAGAAGCATCGTGTTTGTATTTGGCAAAATCCTAGACTTGTTACAGTATTTGCATTCAATATATAGCTAGTTAGAGTAAGGGATAAGCAGAAGAGCTGCAGAAGTTAGATTATACTTAAAAACCTAAAATAAATAAAGGGAATATTTGGAGATTATCATGGACATGGTATGTGGCCTGTGGCCTGTGCCCTGAAGAACATGAATATAAAGCCTCCACTGAGTACTGTATGTGGGATAATACTTCATTTAGACTGTTGAACAGCTAATGAGTAGATGATGGTGGTTTTGGATTTTAATGTATGATAATATGCTAATGAACTACAATATTTTAATACATATGTTCACTTCTACAGTGTCCCACTTCTTAAAGTCTTGTCTTGAAATGATCAAATTTCCAGTTTTAACAGAAGTGTAGTAATTTCTTTACCTTCTTCATTTAGTGTACAATTAACTAAAACTGTCCTTCACAAATGTCCTTGTGGTCAGTAGTTGTGTGAACTTAATCAAAATTGAAGTAAGATTTTTCTCTTTTGTTCCACAACAGCTGACTGGCTGGAATCTTTTGAGACAGACTGCATCAGCATAAAAATTCTCACCCTTGAATATATACTGTGGATCATGATGTCTATCTTTTAAACAAAACACTTTGCAGACCTCATGAGATGTGTATTCTTTGTACCCTACGTGTAGGCGTGTTAACATAATGTTTTTCTCTGGTTGTTGGAAACCTAGCAGTGAGGGTGTACCTCCAAGAGTGCAGTGTTATCAGTCTTTTTTTGTTGTGCAGTGCACAGAAGGAAGGTGGATGGAGACAGGAGGAATATCTCAACCAGGTCCACTTGGGTCTTTCAATTGTGTCTCAGCCAGGCACAGGAAAAATTGCCAGGTGTTCAGGTTGAACTAGGAGGAAAGCCTTTTGGAACGCTAGTACCTCCATCCTGAGGTGGTTGGGGGTCTCACTTAACACATTCTGCCAAAGTTTATTCATCTCAGAGTTATACAAGTAGCCAATAGACAAGGGAGAGAGGAAGGCTGTACCCGGAGGATATTTTTCATCCTCCTGTTTTATACATTGTCCTGGTTCAGCTAGGATAGGGTTAAGTTTCCCCAGCAGTGGGAAGGGATCTCCAGCCGGGTTACTCATACCATGCTGATGTCAGGTCCGGCGCGGCAGCATGGGAAGTTTTCCTTTGTGGCTTTTGTCGTGGGAAGCATGTGCAGCGAGCTGGATGTGTCCGTTGTGGTATTTCTCTGTATATCTTGTTTATTATTACTACTGTTTATTGTTGTTACTATTGTCATTGTTGTTCAGATTGTTATTTATTACAGTGTTGTATAAAATGTCTCCTTATTCCAACCCCGGGGTTTGTGCCTAACTTCCAACCTGTCCAGCCTGAGGGTGGGGGAGGGACAACGGCAATGTGATCTCCGGTCCCGTCAGGGCCTAAACCGCCACACACATTTTCCCTAGAGTACGTTGTTATGAGATGCCTGTGTCTCAATCTTGACTGAAAAAGGATTTCAGCTGATGAATTTGAGCTAGACACCTTATGCTTACATTGCCGAAATGAGGCCACCAGAATGCCATTTGCCATTCCATCTTCAGGAGAGCTTGTTTTGGCAGTGGTGAACTCACTGGTTGGTGGCAGTGGTGGGTTCCCTCCTGAATAGTCTCCAATATAGCCATGCACTCAGTGCTGACACTGCTGCTTGTTTAAATGTTTCACCCTGCAGTGCACTTTTGGGAAGTGTAGGATTATTGGGGTGAAATCTTGGACTCAGACACATCAGTGGATATTTTGTAGGTAAGTTGAAAGATAGTTAAGATTTCACCCAAAAAAGAAAATGTTAGTAATGGAAAAATTGTCCAATCTCCCAGGTGGTGCATATTGTTAGTGAGCCTATGTTCTGCAAGCCACTACTGCTTTCAGCAAGCTTTCCTAATACTCATCCTTTCCATTTCTTAGCTTTAAAAGAATGTCTTAATACAATTTTCATCCAAAAGAGTGTGTTTTCCTGTGCAAACTTTTCTTCTATTGAATGCCTTTAGGCTATCACAACATACTTGTACGATAGAATTTTATTTGGGGAAAAAAAAAAAAAAGAAATCAGACATTTCCTTCGTTTTATGGCAATGTAATTTCTTTTTCAAAGGTACTGAGACAGAAGCCATAACAAGCCTGGGACCAGAGTACCAGCATTTCAAAGTAAAGCAGGACTTTGTGTGACTGGGGAAATGAGCTGGGTGGGATGGGCTGGGACACCTTCATTCACTGCAAGTTCCCAAGTCCACTTTTGACATCAGAAAGTATGTATACATGGCACCACTGAAAAGTGCCTTAATGTATATTGTATTGATGTGAGGATCTTGAAACACTGTGTGAATGTTTATTTACTTGTCAAAAATTAGTATGCCCAAGCTAAACTCAGTACTGTTTTCCTTATGCATAAATGACTTGCCTATTATGCAGGACAAGAAAATTGCAAAACTGAGACTAAAATTGAAGAATCATCTTTTCTCCCCTCCACTGTAATCTTCAAATAATGCTTTATTTTACTCTAATAATTTATTCTTATAATTTATTTTAATTTGCACAATGTTTTAAATCTAAATGTAACTTTAAAAAGGGATAAACAAATTCTACTGAAGAGATTTTTAAACCTTTTACAAGCCGAAAGCATGACTGGATATAATACAATACAAAAGAATAACAAAGTGACATTCAGGATTTATAGCTGGATTACTTAATTGAACAGGCAAAAACTGTGGATTTTTTTTTTCCCCTCCGATATGCACACCTGCAGGATATTATTACAAGAATATATGAATACACTATCAGATAAGGAAAAAACCTTTAGGGCTGATTATTAGTGCAATTGTTAGTGCAAATGTGGAGCTGCCTCTTTGCATGCTGTTGTTTTGTTTCCCAGTATAGGCTTGGTATCTCTCTGCCCTCTTGTCTCCAAGGCATTTGATAATACAATTCAAAGTGACCTGTGCAAGCATTTTCCAGCATGGTGAGAATGGCTGAGTGTTCCTGATCTGTGTATCTGAGATTAAAATGCACCCACATTCTTGTTTTATGCTGAGGATGGGTTATGGTGAAATTTGTTTACTATTTAAGGTACTTTGAGAAGTTTGGAATATTTTAGATGCATGGAAGTTTGTTTTCCTAGAGTAGGGACATTCATTTAATAGCTTATTTCAACCTGTGGGAAGCTTTGTGTTTGTAGCAATTAAAATTTCTTCAGAAAGAAAAGGATAAAATTGCTAAAGTTTAAGGCAGGCAGGAGTCAGACTTTCTAGCCTCCCTCTGTGCTGCTGCACCTCATTGGCATGTAATGCACTTCTTGCTTAAATATACTGTGATCCTCCCATTTATTAAAAGAGATTTTTAACTTGTGATCTTCCTAAATGGTACAGAAGCTTAACAGCCTTGCTGTAAGCACAAGGAAAATCCTTTTTATTTTCTGTGCAAGCTGGAGTTAATGTAGGAGACCCTAAAAGGTTGCAGATGAAAAAATTGGCTTTGGAAAGGAAGGAGACAGGAAAAAAGACAAACTTCATACAGTGGAGCTAAATTGTAGAGCTGTAAATCATTTGAATCAGGACTGGTAGTCAAAAAGGAGTATGAACTCATATTTTGGGAAGGGCGAGGTATGATGACTATAGATTTTTGTCAGGAAACTGCTTGAAGCAGGCAAGAAGTGGGCTGACCTAGATGCCTGATAAGAGACTCAGTGAAATGAAAAATGAGTGGACTTTGAGAAGAATTGGGTGGACCTGATTGTTTTGACACTTAGGTATTTGATACTTGATTTCCAGGGCAGCAAAATTTTAATAACCTATTGTTCATTATTGGTTGGCTGCTTAGTGATATGACCATTACTTCTCTTCCTGAGTGGTTACTGTGTGCTGAGATGTGTGGAGCACAGTAGAGGCTTTGCAAATGAGAGCTGCAGTTAAGAAGGGAAGACGTGTGTTGGGTGGAAGGTGCTCTGGAGGTGTGTTTCTGATAAGAAGGTTGTGTATGTGAAGGGATGCCTGAGAAGCAAAGGAAGGGCTTTGAGGGCTGGTCCTTCGTTCATGAGGGGGTGTTGAGGTTATGTGTCTTTGGGATGTAACCTCAGCATGATTTATGAGCTCATGTTGAGCAAAGATATTGCTTGGCTCCACTGACAATTAAAATATCCAGCTCTTCTTGCTGATGTCTGTGAGCAACATTGCCCCCTCTTCCTGCTGCTGTCAGGCCTTATGCTACTCAGAAAGTCAGTGAAATGTTGATACTGTTAAGATAGTAAAAGCTGAGCTACTGAGTATCTTAGATTCAAGATACTGCCTCTAACTTGGTTTATTCAGCTATTTGAGGAGTAAAGAATACCAAACTGAGTTCTATTTACCCCCTATGTATTATAATAGTTAGATGACAGTAGCTGGGTCTTGTATTTTTTAACAAGTTAGGCACATATAGGCATTTATGTATAGTTACATGTATGAGAGAGTCTGTGTGCTCGTGTGTTTGTTTAAGTATTGTTTTGCTTAATAATATGGGCTATGAAAAGTGGAAGTCTGTTGGCAGGAAAAGATAAAATACATTTCAGGATGATATTTTTTTAAATTGAAGGCACAAAGCTAGGATAAATAAGTATTATGCAAGTGCTTTCTTTGACAATCTAAAAAGTACCTTACGTTATAAAGAGCCCTAAAATTCATGAAATCCTTTTTTTTTTTTTACATTGTTTTTTGTTCCTCCAGAATGCAACTGTGTCTCAGTAGTGAGTGTAAAATAACTCATTGCTGTGAACAGTTTTTCTAGGATAATCACTATGCAACTTTTCCTTGACTCTTGCACTACATCTTCAAGTTGCTAGAAACCTTTGATGTATTTACCTTTAGCCAGTGTCGGGTAATCAGAGGAGCCTGTAGGATGTGAAGCCTCATCCAGCATATAGGATTCATACCTGTAAACCCAGGTAAAACCATTAGTCTTTTCTGCCAACATACCTGCCTTATCAGTTATACTGCTACCTCTTAGTCCTGCTTCTCTCATCAGTGTGTCCTTCTTCCTGTTTCCCCAAATACACAGTGACAACCCCGCTGGTTCTTCACAGACTCATTCTGATTTCTTTATTTCAGTGAAAGTCCCTACAAAGTCTGCTGCTCTACCCAGTAGAAAAAAATAGTGAGAATTACTGCAAGTTATTGTTTCCCTGCTTCTGCCCAGTGCCCAGGGAGCAGAGCGATATTAGAAGCTGTATGGGAAATTTGAAGTTGTTTATATTGGGCAAGTTCTAAATACAAGTGATGAATAGTTTTGAGAGAAGTTGATCCTGTTCTTTTGTTACTGAAATGACAAAAATGAGAGGTGTTATATTTGAAGCTTTGTAAATATGTTTACACAGGTGCCACCTTATACATGGAATTAATTGCTGCAAGGTATTCCTAAACTGAATACTTATACATGTTTGGCTTTACATGTGGTGAAAAAGGACAGATTTAACACCATCAGATGATGGGGGGAAAATGAAGGGAGAGGAAGATAGGTGCAGGACTCTGCAGGTTCATGCTTTGACCACTTCACATGATATGGTGCGCTATCTTGACTAATGCTAAGAGAGCTGAAAGGTGCCTTTTCTTTATTCCCCTTCCTCTGTTGAGAAGCACACTTTACCTCCTTGGTATTGCTTTATATAGTTTCAATTCATGTTTAATGTGGCTTTGTACACTGTAGCACAAGGTTTTAATGGCTTAAATACCTGCTAGTCTCTGAGGTTGGCTGCATGTGGCAGCACGGTGAGGAGCTGCCCTTGCTTCCTCTGCAGCAAGTGAAAAAAACTTTCACTGGCTTCAGTGGGACGATGACTGCACATCTAAAACAAGTAATCCCATGAACACTGTTACTTTCAGATCCTAATTCTGCAATTACTGAATACAAAGGCGTAAGTCCAGGGCCTCAATTATTATTTTGACTTTTTGGATGACTTATCTTAAGACACCAGTGAACTACTGTACAACTTAATTATTACAGCAGTGCAACAATTAATTGGAGGCATTGTGCACAAACCAGGTATTTATTGTGTTCAGGGAAGAACTTGAACAAATAAAATAATATCATACATTTGCAGGAAACTCCTTTTTAATTTATATGTCAGCAATATATGAAAAACTGAAATGCAGACATGTTGTATTTGCCAGGTACTGAATGACAACAGTGGGCACAAAGCAGTATTGTCTGCAGTTCAGCTGAAGAATTAAACCCTTTGAAGTTTGCTAAAGCTTCTTTGGTAATAGTGGCTTGAATATTGGCATAATAGTGTAGATCAGTATTTAAATAGCTGGCAGATTTGATGGTATAATGGAATAAATTCTGCCTTTATCAGAAGAGTTTTGTCTGGTGCCCTTTGGCCTCCTGTGCAAACCAGCAAGCAAGTGGTCTTAAAACGTGCTGTGCTGTGGTCTGACAGAAGCTGCACTTGCCCAAGATCTTTTGCACAGGCCTGTTGTTCAGTTTCACGCATCTCAAATGGACTGTTTGCAGGTTACAAAGGTTATGAATTACTGGTTGTTTAATACAGACACCTAGCAGGCTTCAGTAACAGACCAACAGCTGCCTTTTGACTCGATACGAAAATATATAAATATATATTTGAATATATAAAACTGTGTATCAGAGGAAGTGGTCTGTGTTTTGAAGAGCCCTTCTGTTCAGTCTACATATCAGGCTGAAGTCTTGCATCAGGTGCAGTGTGCAACTCAACTCTCACTACAGTACCGTAACAAGTACCTCCACAGTAAACCCGTAGCTACTGAACTTTTTTGAAGGACATACTGTTGGAATACAGGATGAATATAATGATATGGAAATTTTGGGGATTAAATTGTTGTAAGACTGCTATATAGACAAAGCAATACTTTATTCAGGTTTTTGTCCGGCATTGTAAGATACTTTGCAAGAAACAAAGGTGTCAGAACCTGAGACACTGAGCAAGGACTCAGGAGATGATGTTTCTGGTCTGTCATGCCACTCTCCTGCCACATGTCAGTTAATCTTTCTGTGCTATCATTCTGTGTCTATAGCATGGGAATAGCAGCAGTTCCTTTCTCCTTTGTTTTGTCTGATGTCTTTGGTTCCTAATGCCTGCAGAACTCATTTATGGTCTGTATGTTTGTGCCTTTAGAGAATACTTAAATGAAAGGGATTGATATTGTTAAATGTCTATTATCTGAGCCTTGGAAGTTTAATGTGTTTGAAAACTGCAGCTAACTGGCTCAGAGAATGTGCAGGATCTTGTTTGTTTTTCCCAGCACAGCACCTTCTTTTCTATATGTCTTGTTACAGTGATGTGGTGCCATGATTCAAGTTTCACATTTCAAACAGTAATAGTTGTCACAAGGGTGTGCAAGTTGTCACCAAGGGACACAAGATGTTCCTTGTGAATTATACTCAGCTTCCAAGGTATTATTGTCCTATTGTGCTTAAGGGTCAAACCTTATGGGTTCAGTCAGAAGGCCTTTAGGAGATTTTTTTGAGGGGAGAGTACTTCTTGGCATTGAAATCCTTTGTCAAAGCTTCTATTAAGGTGGTCCTTTCCAGCCCTGTTTCTTCTGTGACTCCAGGTTTTGTTTTGCGGAGAAATCACTCTATAACTGTTGGAGTTATAAAGTAGGTATGTTTATTCAGCGCTGGGTGCATGGGGGATCGCTCCACCACAAGCATGCACATCGTTTGCAGCTCCCGTCCGGCTTATATGTAACAAAACAGTGCATACTCATAAAACACCTATACATATACATAGTCTACCCCCGCCTCCCCTCGCTTCTCATGGTAATCAGGTCCCCTCCTCTTGCACCTGCACGATGAGCTCTCCAAGCTCCGGGCTGGGGTCGCAATCTCCTGGGGAGGGGTCGTAAAGATGAAGTACCTCTTCTTCCTCTCTGATGAACTTTTTACCCTGTCGCTCTGCGCAGCCTCAGTTGTTCTCTGGCTTTCTTCCAGGCCAGTGTTTTGGGGTAGTCTGTTCTTCAAAGACTAGGGGGGACTTCTCTTTGGGCTAGGAGATAATCGCCTAGCAACGTTATCAGTATTTGGTATGTCTTTTTCGAACAGTCCCATACGCCTCCCCTTGTTTTTGCGCAGGCCTTGCACTATCAACCTAAGATTGTTTAGACTCCCCGTCTCAGGTTTTAGGTGCTGTTTATAGGAAGCTTTGACCCATTAGATCATAGACAGAGGGCATCTTGCAGGACTGACTCTTCCTAAGTCCTGCTTTCCAAACCTCACTTTGTTCTTGTTAAGCCTGACCTAACCTAGACTGAAAAACACAACTCTGCCATGGCAGGTCCCCCGCCTGCTCCTGGAACTGTTACTTCAATTCTCCTTCCTCATTGACACCTCACATTTGCATCCAAGTGTATTATGAGATCCGAGTTGCTGACTTGCAGAATTCTTTATTCTTTCCACTTCTGTGTCTGGGAGCTGCAACCACAGTGGACAGCTTGTCAGCAGTCAGTTTGCTAGAGGTAGAAGATTAATGGGCATGGGGGATCAGTCTTCCTGTGCTCATGGCTAGATGTAAAGCCTTCATTGACTTGAGTGAAAACTGAATTAATCTGTTGTGTAATTTGGCTGAACCCAAATTGTGCTTTTTTTCTGGCAATTTCCTGACTGTTTTGAAGTAGCAGGGCAGTAGTGTGTCCTTAAACATGATTTTTTCCTGAATAATTGTTTAAAACAGACAGATTATGTACAGCATGCTTCCTGAAAGGAAGCTGGATTTATGTTTAGGAAGTTCTGTGATAAGATTAACAATTCATATTTTTGAATTTTATTGTTTATTTAACTTTGAAAATATTGTGAGATATATATTTTATTTTAGATTTTCTGTTGTGAATTAAATAGATGCTTATTCATTTTAGCAAAGGAAAATGTGGTCCTGTGAGTTTTGGTCAAAGCTCAACCTTAATTCTACATGGAAAGAGGAAAAAGATTGGAAATGGTGAAGAAGAATAGCAGAATGTTTAAAGACTAAAATCCAAGGTGCTTTATCAGATTCCTGATTCAAATTCTAGATAAAACAGTGTTAGGAAACAGCAAGTCATTGGAGAAAGCCCCCTGCATGTCCTGATTGTGTAAGCAGATCCACATCTATTCTTGTACCCATGTGAAGGCTGTTTACTGTGCATCCCCTTAAAGTTCTTAGTGGGGATGCAGAAATCTGCAGGCACAGGA
Source organism: Athene cunicularia (assembly GCF_003259725.1). Classification (NCBI taxonomy): domain Eukaryota; kingdom Metazoa; phylum Chordata; class Aves; order Strigiformes; family Strigidae; genus Athene; species Athene cunicularia. Next base: position 29,639,418 of record NW_020799092.1, read on the forward strand.
CAGCTTGCAAGTATAGGGCCAAGCTAACCCACAGTGCTTTAAATGTCCTTTCTCATATCGGATACAAGTGTGCCTTCCCAGCATTTTTCTTTGAGGTCTTTTTCCAGGGCTCATTTAAGTGGCTGAGTCTTTCTGTTGATTTTGATGGATTTTGGACTATGCCCTAGGGTAATGGTTGTGAAAATCTGACAACAGCAGAAAAACAAACTGTTTCTGATTCAGGATTGATGGTCTTGAACAAAAGGAAACAAGAATTTTACATGTAACATCAATGTACACAGTGTAACAAAAGGACTTTAACCAGATTTAAATGAAGTGGGATCTGAAACATAGGCCATAATTTAGTGCAATAGAAGAAATCATCTTTCTTGGTTATTCGTAGTACCTTAGAAACTCTATTATTCAGCTATTTTTTTATTTAAATGGGTAAGCTTCTGTATCTGTGGTGTGACAGGTATGTCTCTGCATTTATATACACTGGTGTAAAATGCATGTTTTAGTAAGTGTAATAACTTTTGTTTTTCTAGGTTAGTGGATGACCGGTGTGTGGTTCAGCCAGAGGCAGGTGACCTTGCTAATCCTCCAAAGAAGTTCAGAGGTTGGTAACTGGGGATTCTTTTTTTTAAATGAGTGACTGATGCATGTTCTAACTCCTTGGGCACTTCACCTTACCAGACATGTAACTTCTCAGATGCCTTCATGGTTTGTGAACACATTGCTGAGGTTTCAAACTGGAATATGAATGCCAGATTTTGAGAACTAAATAACAAATCAGCAAAGGCACAAGGGGTGGGTGGAAAACATGGGGAAAGGGACTAGTTTTCTTGTAGTCCAGGAGTTGGTTGCTCTGCTTTGTACACTGAACACTGATTCCCCCACTGTGTCACCAGCTCCTTGCTTTAGCCTTGCTCTTACTGTAAATGGGAAACAAGCTTGTGATGTTCAAAACTACTTGAGCTGCTGGTTTGTTTATTTTTTTAAAAAGAGAAGACAATATTTTAAGAACTACCCCCAAATATTTTATTGACTTTTTGTTTTGCTTAAAACCATATCTGATGTTTCTTGACTTGCTTAGATATGACCTTGTAGATTTGGATAATTTTGCTGTTCTGCTTATTGGAAAAATAACAATGCACTGACAACATGCAGTTTCTAATTCTTGAGTGCTAAAAGATACTCCTGTGGTATCAGCTGTTCTGTGTGTTGATATGCAGGGAAGGAAATAAAACCTCTCAGTCTTATCTGTACTTGGTTTAAGTGATTGGCTCTAGCTGTGACAAAGTAGAGCCTTACTAGCCTGATCCAGACCTTTTGACTTAAATGATCTTGGATTCACACCTGTTATGAGATAAAGACAGTTATGGCTTGGCTGGTTTAGAACAAGGGAAATGTATGTTATGGCTGCTTGTATCTGTCTCAAAGGGTTGCAGTGACATTCTTAACCATATTAATACATTTCCAGGATTTATGATACTGTTGTATGTATATGCTATTATTGCAAAAAAAAAAGTGGTGTTTAAAATATTAAGAGACTGAAGTTTTGCTTTCACAAAGTATTCAAGATTTTTTCCATTATATATTCAGGAAGCATCAGCAGTTCCAGTTCCAGCTGTGAGCATTCAGCACATCAGCAGATCTTGGAAACTGAGAAAGTGAGGATGTATATTTAGAAACTAGTAGTAATAAATTCCAGTCACTTGCGTGATGTCACAGAATAGCTTTGTAGCAGAGATGGGGATAGCATCTAGTTCTCCAGTGTGGCTTTCAGGCTAGCTAACTGTGATTTCATCCTCTCACTGCCTGCAAATACATGTTTAATTCACATCTTCTAGGTTGCACAGAATTTCAGGTGGAGGCTCTTTGGACAGTATTTCTGGCACTTCACCACCCTGATGTGTTCCCAAAGTAGAACATGTCCAGATGAGACAGGAGTCACTGGAATAGGTTTGCATGCAGTAGCATAATTGCAGAATACATCCAAATGTCTAGCATCAAGGAGGTTAAAAAGACAGCCTTAACTTTTTTCATTGTCTGATGTTTGAAGGCTTGGTTTTATAACTTCAGTACAGTTTATCACAGTTCTGACATGTTCTTTCCTAACTTGAAAAGGCAAAGAAGGGAGAAGTTGAGTGTTCTGTGTTTAGGGTTTTTTTTAAGGGAAAAAAAAAAAAAAAAAAAAAAAAAAAAAAAAAAAAAAAAGGTGATTTCAACAGTATCAAGAAGTCTGGGCACTTTGATCCAGGGTGCAAGGTTATTGAACCCTCAGCACTACTGTCATGCCATCAGTGGTGGCAGGACTACATGTGTAGTAGGTAGATGAGATGTCAGAAGGGGACAAGACACAGGCAAGATGTACAGCTGATTTCTGCTGCTGGGGGAATGTACTCCTGAGTTACATCCCACCTTCTGTAGGGGAATGTTTTCTATTAATTGTAGACAGTTTTGGCTTTGTTCTCTATTGCAACATCTGTCTGTTGCTTGCATAACACATCCCTTTATTTCTAGTTTCCTCTGTTCCCTCTTCCCCACAGTATCTAGCCTTTCCTTTTCTCTAACTCAGATCATTTATTTCTCCCTTTCCTTCCTTGCCCCAAAATTTGTTACTAGCTACTTTCCTTCTCCTCACTACTGACTTTTTAGCTCCCTTTGGCTCCAGCTGCCTCTCCTTTTGTCACTCCTTACCTCTTTTTGATTTGGGATGTATATACCTAACAATTTTGAAATGGCTTGCTTATCTATTTTTAGCATTGTGGTAGTGTGAAAATTTAGATGAAATCTGTCTATAAGAGAAGCTAAATTAGCAAAAAAGTGAGTTTTGTCACCTTAATTGATGCAATCCACTCACTATGCTATAACATCATGATTATATTGTTAGGGGCTGCATCTTGTGTTTTCATGCTGCATCAGGTACATGTAATGAAGTGGCATTCAGGAGAATGGCTAAAACAAAGATAAAAACCATTGTTTTGTTGTTTTCTCCTTCATATTACAAGTCAAATTCTAAGTGTGAGAATAGCAGGGGTTTTACTGAGAACACAGCAGAAACTTGCTCTCTAATTGGGATTTAGTGCCTGGTACTATGGAGGTGTCTGTATTATGGGAGTAATCAAACCCACATTTCTGCCCTAATTGTTAAATATCTTAGCTCTGCTCAAGAGCAACAGAAGAGTTGCTGGATGTTGTTCTTATAACCAAGAAACATGGGAAAAAACATCCTCCCCTGAATCTTCTGGGAAATAGCATTCCATTAAAATGGCAAAGTTAATAAAACAAACAAAACCTGCTTTGAGTAGGTTCTTGACATAAAGAGAAGACATAGGCATAAATGATTAATTGAATGATTAGACATAAGTAGGAAGAGTAGGGCCTCTCTAGTAACAGGAACTGCTGTCTGTATGGTTTACAATGTTTTTATCACTGATAGCTGAACTGGCATTGGTTTGAGGTTAGAGCACGACCTAAGAGTCAAAGAAGTATGAGAAAGGCATTTTTCTAGCAAGATGTTTAGATTCCAAGGACTGACTCTAAAAATCAACATCAGAGAACTATGTTTTCTCTTTTTTGGTAATATTTTATTAACCCTTTCCCCAACAGAAAAAAACCCCAAAGGACTGTGTTTTCTAACTACTTGTATCCGTCCTACAGAGTTCATTCAGAGATCAAATTTAGGTACTGAGCTGTTGGCCTGAACTGAAAGCCTACATAAAGGGGGTGCCTCAATAGCAGTTTTTGGTTTTGTTATGTGTTTACTTTTTTTTTTTTTTTTTTATGGATGTAGCTATTCTAATTGTTTCAGAACATCCTACAAAATTGAGTATTTTTAAGCTAAGGAAATCTGTGGTTGGTTTTCATTTTGTGTCCATACAAAGAAGCTATGGTCCAGATTTCCCCTTTAGTCATACTGCAATGAGCCTGGAGTGGTTCTGTGTCCATCAGTGTGAATATCCAGATTTGCATCAGTGCAAAAGAGGGCAGAATTGGGTCCCACACATGTTTCCTGAGGTATGTTGAAAAAAAAAAAAAAAAAGCATTTACTGTTTTACAGTTGAATTTAAGGGATTGATCAAGCCAGGTGCTTCTTGTCCTAATTCTCAATTCCATCTAGTGTTGTGATGGAAATGCTTACCCCGCTGCAGGGCCAGGTTCACAGAGGGTAGGAAGAATAATAGTGTGTGCCAGAACTCTTGTACCTCTGAAGAAAAATCACATCATGAGCAACAGAACTGCAAGTTTTCTTAGACTGTGATGTTAAACACACTTTGGCTTGTTGCTGTTATCTTCAGTGGGAAACACTTTCAGCTCCCAAGGTGTAAAATAGCATAAATAAGACCTGCTTGTTGGTCAAATTTAGCAACGCTGAAAAAAGGAGCACAAGTTTCTCTTCTATTTTAAACATAAAATGACCTAAGTTCTTAAACTGATTTAAACTTTCTTACATTTTATACCCCTTTTTCTTGAGGCATCTGTGAGGAAAGTGATGTCCAAGTTCTTACATATTGTCCTCTTGTCTTTCTCTCGATTTTTTTGTCTGTTCTAAGATTTTTCTGATATTGTTCTTTCCTCTTCTCTCCCTTTCATTATGTTCCTCTGTGCTCTCTCTCCTTTCCTCCTCCTACCCTTTCCTCTGCTATCTGCCATTTTCCTTTTTACTTGCTGCCTTCTACACCATTTTGGTTTGTCCTTGTGTTTTCTTCTTGTTTCTCTCAGTTCCATAATTGCTTTCATTTTATTCCAACTCCTGATTGCTTTTTCTGCTGTCCTCCTTGGGACTCTTCATTGCCCCAGTCCTTGCTGCCTCACATTCCTCCCTTTCTTTGCTTGCTTCAGCTCTTTTTTACCTTTCTGTGGTTTGGTTTGTATTTATTTTTTTTTTTTTTAAACAGATAGGTGTGTACACACCGTGATTCCATAGCCCTATCACTTTCACTTACTCATTTGTCAGCCTGCTGTTTTAAGTAAAGCTGTGTGATGTGTTTCTCTATCACAAAAGTCTTCAATGATGGGCAAGAGTTGAATTTCTAACACTTACAAAAAAATAGAAGGGGGGGCAGGGAGAGAAAGCATCTGACAAATACTGTTCTAAGCCATCTTTATCCAATATCAAGAAACATTTAAAAGGCATAATATGAGTTATTTTCCTTTTCAGACTTCCTGAGCGTAGTTACTTTTTTGCTCAGAGGATGTGCTGTGTGTGGTTGTTCCACCCACTGTTGCCTTTTGAAGACCGATGTTTTGTGCACATTCGTAGGCTCGGGCAGATGGTCAGTTCTGTGCTCAGTGCAGCCTCTGTGGATTGTCTCCCGCACACTGGGAGTTAATGCATTCCATCTTTTTGATTGTTCTGATTAATAAAGGTCTTTTTCCCTCCCATAAAATGAGTAATTGATATGTGCCTCAGCACTGATAATTTGTCGTATTTCCTTCCTTTCTAATAATTCAAGGTATAGTGTAGGAGGTTAAGCCTGGAGTGTGACCAGAGAGAGCTCCTTTTTTTCCATTTTGTAAAGAAAATTGAAGTGATTTGTATTGTTTTAAAAATGTGCATGTGGGCTGTTGTGGGCCATGTTTCTCATTTTCATCATTTCCACTTCATGCACAAGTAATTGAAATTTTGCCTGGAAGATTTTGTGGGTATGAGAAAATTGATGAAACTACAGAAGCTGAATGCATTAGAGTGCAGTAAGTGAAACTTGCTGATGCTTTTAAGCTATTTGTTTTAAAGCTTCTTGTTTACCTCTGGTAGAGCCTACTTAATTCCTCAGGAAGGGAAGCATTTAAGTAAAACTAAAGTAATGAGTTAGGAACTAGTACTATCCAAGAATGTCTGGAGAAATTAAAAGAGATGGTCTGTTTCATGAGTGGGTTGCTAAACTGACCTTCAAGAGATCTGAGCTTTTGATCTACTGTGTGTGCTGGAAAATTGCTTTATAATCTTATGCCTCAGTGTCTCTTTTTTCCTATTTATTTAAACTATAACTTCTCAAGGGCAGGCACTGCTTCCTTCCTCCTCCGATGTTTAGGACCACAAAGCTTGCATTTATATAGTATCCTATTGCTACTCTAATAAAAGTGATTGGAAAAAAAACATTTAAAAATAATGAGATGACCTATTATTAATGTATCTGGAATCTTAACAAAAAATAGGGAAAAGCTTGTCTGGAAACAAAGCATATGGGGATTTTTTTGTCTATAAATTGAGGAAAATACAGTTGAAATACTTATTTTAAAAAAGTTATTGGTAGTTAAGCTTCTAAAGCACTAGATTGGAAATCAAGAGAGCTGTGTCGTGTAGCATAGCTACAGATGTGTGGTGGCTGAGGTTTTCTAGCGCCTGCTTTACATTTCCTCTTCTTTGAGAACTATCATTAGGAAGAATTCACCCCCTTTTGGGAGGCAGACCCACACAGTAGTGACTGCACATCTTGCATTTCTCTGCTGTGTGGTAACACTGTGCTTTGAGACTCTGCGTGAGGGTGGGAAGTGGTGTGTTTATTCAAGTAGCAGGATGTGTGGAGAGTAACTGATAAATGAAGACTAGTCCTATGAAAAGAAGGTATTGTTATGTTATTGTAAATTTGTTCTCAAAAGAACTCTCTAAGTCTTAGACTGTCTGCCTTCTAAAACTTCAAACTTTATTGCAGCGCTGGATGCGTGGGGGTTCATTCCACTTAAAGTGCATACACTAAAACAAAAGTTCGTCCTTTATATACCTTAAAGACATGAATAGTCATACCTTTTCCAAGAAATCTCCACCTTTCTGCCTATCTACTATATTTACATAGCGCTGGTGTTGCAAAACTACACTACACATGCATGGGGATCTAGGGTGGTTGTCAGTGGTCGTTTGGGGAGTTAGCCATCGTCTCCTTTTTCCCTTTTATGGTCATGAGTCTTTGAGGACAATTTCTTCTCCTTGGATGTTGTCTGGCCAGGCTGTTCCTTCTTATCTGCCTTTTTTGAGCATTTCTGCCAGGCTGTATCTATTCTCAAGATTAGGATATTTTCTCTGTACATCTTAATCACTCAGGCTTTGTTAAATACAAAATTAAACATTGTTTGGTAAAAGAATTTAATATTTCCCCCTTTGAGACTTCCAGGTATACACAACTAGGTACAACATGACCACATAAGGTATGATGGAATGCTTCTCTTATCACTACTTGTTACAGGCCTCAGCTTGCAGGCACCAACTGCTTGCAAGCAGCAGCTAGCACGCATCAGTTACTTCCCAGAAATAAGTGTTTCATGAAGTCTCCTGAGAAGGCACGTTAATTATGGATTCTTACAGAAAATAATAGCAGAGATTTTGTCTTATGAGCTGAAATCCTGATACTCAAAATTAAATCTCCTACAACATACAGCATTTTGTAATTGTTAGCTTTTTTTTTTTTTTGGTGTCCAGGATATTGTAAAAGTTACCTGTAGTTATGTACTCTAGGTTGTATGATTTAGTTCTCATTGTAAACATTCCCTATTGAAATGAAAGTAAACACCCTTGCAATGTGGCTGTATGTGCTTTGATAAAGATTTGCAATATATCCTAGGAACAGCAATTTAGGGCTGTGATAAGGGAGCAAATCAATGAGGCCTTTAGGTCAGTGCCAAGGAAAGTTCTACCACTGATGGTGGTTTTTGTATGAACAAGTTTTGTCACTGTGGATAGTAGGGGAAGATCAATGGCTATGAAGGGAAGAGGCAATGCAATGGAAAGCTTGCTATAATGATGGCCAATACATGAGAGGCCAAATGTCATATTTACAGAATTAAAAGCTTTGCAGTTTAGTTCATGGCTTGAGAGCCAACACTGCTGCAAACTGTCAGCTCTGGGGATGCAGGTGGTGGGAGGAACATGTGTCATGGTGTTACTCTAGTGGTTTTGACAACACTAACATCAACTTAGCTGGGTCTGATTGTAGTTGAGAGAGCTTCCCGGTTTATTTTAAGTAATGAGAGTTCATTTTTACTTAGGAAAGGCAAGGCCTGTCTTCACACTAGATTTCCCTTTCCTCTTCTGTTTTGTTACAAGAGGTGTTCCTACTGTAACATGGTTTCAGTAACTCCTCACAGGCTGTGAGGATATGGGTATGTTGGATTTACCTCGGAGGAACAAAATCTCCTCCTTTCCCCCCCTTTGTGAAAGACTAATTCCACTGTATTGACAGTGTTGAAAATGAGAATAGGATATGCCTTGGTATCTAGCATCTTCTACAGAGAGGTTGTGAATTTGACACTGAAGGAAACGTTTCTCACCACAACTTCCCACATGTGCTGTTGTGGATTGGAGAGCTGGAACAAGTCCTAGGTACTTAGCAACTGCAGATGTTAAACTTGCTCTGGAAATTAGATAGTGAGTAGGACAGCACCATAAAAGTTGACCTGATTCAGTGGTTAAAGACCCAGACTATGACTTTGGGATAGTTCCTTATAGCTTACTGTTTTGACATTTTTTTGTGACAGTAATGGGTGAACAATGAGATTAGTCTGTATTTAAAAATGACATGCAAGGTTGGTGAATTCAACAGGGTCACCTATGCATTGATTCAGTGTGTAACTGAAACGTCTACTTAGTATTGATATTGCAGTTGCTATTTCATATTGCAGCACCTTTTGATAACAAAGATAAGGGTGGCTATACAGTGCTACTGGAAAGGAAGTCTTTGGAGAAGGCAGCAGGAGAGCTGAGTGTAGAGAGGACTGTTTTAAAATTATTTTGTGCTATGTGATGTGTATGCCATTATGTTGGGTGTGGTAGTAAATAAGCACTTCATGTTGACCACATGGAGCTAGTATGCTTGTTCTTTTTCTTTTCTGTATTTTTGTGAGTAGCACTGTCTGTGCTATACTCTGTGCAATGTAGCTTCCCAGTGGTGTTGCAGTCTCTTCATGGGAAGGTTGCTTGATGACCAGCAGAGAAGTGATCTTGCTGATTCTGGCCAATTTGGGGTGTCAGGGTCTGCGAGATGTGCTTGTGGGATCAGAAGAGAAACTTCTTTATTCTTGGTCCAGCCCTGGGGCAAAACCTCTTTGAAGTAGGATACATTGCCACTATTACCTGACTCTAGCTTCTGCTGCAGTTGGGTGGCTGGGAGTCAGGTAGGAATAGTTACTTACCTGGACAAAATTCTTCAAAGGTTGTTCTCATCTGGGGGTGGATTAGTCTGTGACAGTTAAATATGGAGGGCTAACAGTTTGGGACAGACCTTTCTTTGACATCTGTAAATTGTACCACATGTTGGGGAAGAGTTTCACACAATAATACACATGCAGTCCTGTATGTTCTTACTAGTCTCACAGCAAAAGTCTGATTGCTAATTAAAACTTCCCTGTCCCTTCCTCTTGTCAGTTGGTACACATGGGGTGTGAAAGGACAATTACATCTGCCAAGTAGAATGTCTTTCAAGCCTAGCTTTTAGAGTAGTTGATTGGGACCATGCAAGACTAGGTGTTGTTTATCACTCTAAATGTAGTTGGATTTGGATTAATTGTGAGCCTCTATTTCCAGTCTATAGGACTGTCAGTGGCCCAGAAAAACCCAGAAGTGCTGAGTCAGGGAATTTCACAAAATTTATTTATTGCTAATTAACATTAAATTATTGATTCTGATATTGGGAAATAAGGATGAACAACTGAACAAGCACTTAGGGAAGCCAAGGGATGCTTCCCAACAGACACATCACTCCCTCTTCTCAGTCCCCAGCCCCATTGCTGCACGCTGCATGTTGTCCCTGCAGGGAGGTGATGAGGAGGGGATGGGGGTCAGTGCTTTGCAGCTCACTTTGCTGCTTCTCATTTCCGACTCCATGGTTCCCTCATTGGCTGCAGTCTCCTCAGGGTGTACCTCCTCCTCTGTCCTCAGTCAACTCTTCTCAGGTGGCCTTCCCTTCCTCCTTACCTGTTTTTTTGCCTGGTCTATTGGATGGTGGTGGTGGTCAGTTTGTGTCACTTAGTTGTTTTAACATTTTTTTAAAATCAGTCTTAGTAGACCTGAATACTGCATTAACCTCTTTGGTGGCTTGCAGCTGAATGCCTTTGCAATCCTTTGTTTCAGCAATGCCAGAAGGAGCAGGGCAGCCAGTTGTATGGCATACAGAAAGCAGGACTGTTTGTTCAGGGTTTTGCATGTCTTCAGTGTGTTTCTAACATTGTGCTGCAGCAAAGAGCACTAGTAAAGCAGCAGGAAATTTTGCATAGGCCAGGCTCACAGCCTGGGATTCTGACAGAGTTGCAGAGTGGTTGCACAGAGTGGGCATGTGTGAGGCATTGAAGGCTTTAGGTTCAACTCAGATGTTCTGCACCCTGTTCATAATATTATTGCCATGAAGCTGTTTGGTGACTATGTTTAAACACTGATATCTAGGTGTTTCTGGAAAAAGAAAACCAACCAAAGCATACTTAAAAATTAAGGCAGTGTCTTTCAGTGTTACTTATGAGTATTTCTTTCAATCTTCCGCAGACTGCCTTTTCAAGGTGTGTCCTATGAACCGATATTCAGCTCAGAAGCAGTACTGGAAAGCCAAGCAAGCCAAACAAGGAAACCATACAGAAGCAGCACTGCTAAAGAAACTTCAAGTAAGAGACATCTGTATTTGTAATCTTATCTCAATCTGCAGGCTGTAGAATTACAATAGAATGAGAAAGAATAATAGTAAGTGCATGGGAAACACCATGGTGGGTATTATTATGCTACCATAGCAACTTCATATTCTCCTTAGCTCTCCTACCTTCTGACTGTCATTATTGCCCCGCCCTGTTTTTTATCTTACTTTGGGTTGGGGGTTGTGCCTTTGCTATAGGTAAAATATACTTTCAGAAGTTTTAAAAGGTAAAAATTAAGTTGTTAAAATTAGGAGTGGGCCCTGATTTACATCATGCTGTTATTTTTGAAGTCCTTTCCAGGAGTTAGGTGGAAGGGTAGATGAATGTTTTCAATGCTTTTGTCTGAAAATTCCTCAGAACTGCAGTTGTTTTTGTTTACAGTCTAGGTGATTCTTCTCTGAACCATTGGGTAGATTCTGTTTTGCATCAAATACAGTGTGGATAGAGCAACTTCTCTGTCTGTGAAAAAGAGATGGCCTGATGTTATAATTCAGTTAATAAGACTAAGTGAAAACAAGGTCATGTCAAACCCAGCTGATAGTTTTATGTGCAGTGGAGAGGCTGCCAGTGCTTCCATTTAAAAACAACGAGGAGGAAGGCACATTGTGTGTGGCTAGAGCTAGCTACACGGCAATTGGAGCTACGAGCTGAGAGTTTGTTCTGTGGCTGTGTTTGACCCAGACTACTGTGCTTAGCCATGATTTTGCAATGTGTGACCTACTAGCTTTGTTTTGTTATATATAAAGTCAAGGTATTTATATGCAATTGAAAACCCAGCAAGTAACAGGAATGGTGACAAGGAAAAGCTAATCATCGGCCCTCTTTTTCTTTCAGGATAAAATAAAGCACTTGGAATTAATTTTCATGCTTGAAAATTTTTAAAATAGCACGCATCCATAAATTGTGGCTGAGTTTCTATTCTGTGTAATAAAAAACCAGAATCACTACACAGGGTCTGGGTGATTACAGTTCAGAAAATTATGCTGCAGCAGGATTCAGGGGATAATATTTTCGGTGCAGTAATTCTTGCAGGGTGGAGGAAACGTTTTAAATGTGATGGCATTTCCTTTTTACACTATCTATTCTAGTAGCTGAATACAGTACTGAATACAGTACTGAGTACTGATTTTGTAAAGTTTAAAGAAATAATCATTCTCTTGCAGCATGCGGCAGAACTGGAACAAAAGCAGAATGAAAGCGAGAACAGAAAGCTGTTGGGTGAAATTGTAAAATATAGCAATGTCATACAGGTAAACCTATTGAAATCCATTTTCCTTCTCTCAGAGCTGGAAAGGAAATAGTTTCATTTCAAGGTTACAGTGAAAATGAAACTAACTGCTGTAATCAGGATTGTCAAGGGTCAGGTAAACAGAACTTGGTGAAGTTTACAATATTGTGTTTTTCTGTCTGTTTTAAAGCCTACCAGAAGTGCTCTGTATTTATGTTTAAATAATAAGTTGTAATATAAATTTTATGTGTAATTTTTGCTGCTGCAGTTTAAAATCTGAGTGCATATATGTATCTTTTATTTTCAAGATTTATTTCAAAATCATATTATAGAGGTGCTGTGCAGCTTCTTTTAAGTCACTGAAGTAATTTGTGCTTCATGACATATGAAACAGATGTTCTTAAGGGCAGTACAGATTTCTTGTAATGGGTGAAATTCCTGAAAGTAACACTGTAAATGGACCATTGCCCTACCTGTGTAGTATATTCTGTAGAATTGATCACTGACACATTTCTCTCAATCTGAGATAAAATATCTGTTTTCCTAAATAGCAGTATATTTTGATAACTCTCTCCAGTTTTGTCTTTATGTATGGTATGAATAATCACTACAGTGTGAAAGCCTATGCCTCCTCTTTTGACTGAAGAGAGAAAAAGCAACAGCTATAGTATTTTTTTAAAATTATTGTTTGTTCACAGCTACTGCACATAAAAAGTAACAAGTACCTCACAGTTAATAAGAGATTGCCGGCTCTGCTAGAGAAGAATGCTATGCGGGTGTCTCTGGATGCTGCAGGGAATGAGGGATCCTGGTTTTATATCCAGCCGTTCTGGAAACTGAGGAGTGAAGGTGACAACGTAAGTAATATTGAATGTGTAAGAAGGAGAAGGCAGAAAGTTTCTACAAGATACATGATTTCTTTTCTACCGGCATAAATCATAGTGGATTAAGAAAAAAGTATTTTAAACAGTGCTTGGGACTGTTAGCTTTTATGTTTAAGTAGAAAGTGTTACCAAATTATGTGGTCTTGAATCTGAAATGTTGTCACATGCATATGAGCCTCTGATGATCTATGTTGGGGCATCTTTGCTAAGTCCACCTGCTGTGTCCAGGCTTACAAAGCTGATAATAAGTCATAGTTTACACTATTTTTTTTTTAATTTTAAAGGGTTTTTTTTTTTTAATATTCTGGGCAACGTTTTTTTCAAGAGGTCAGCAGAGAATGTCTCTAGGAAATACACCAGCTTTCTTTAAATCTGTATCACCCCTCTATGGTCAGAATTGGGTTACATAGTCTGGTGGGTCTTCTGGGTAGGTTTCAGTAGGAGCCTTGCATGCTGGTAAGAGGGAGAATACATATGAGAGCTCTTTGCTACAGGTCTGAGTTGTGCCATGAGATCAAAACTTCATTTGGTTATGTCTTGGTTAAGTGCCTGCTGTCGAAAATTCAGATCTGCCTCTGGGAAGGCCACATGATGAACTTGTGTGGTTTTATATTGTAGACCTGGCTGAGAATGTTTGGCCACGCCCCTGTGAAGTAATCAAGGAAAGAGCCCTCTCAGGATCTCAGACAGGAATGCCTATTTTCTCATATATTTTCTTTCATTAGCTCTGTGGTTACCCAGCTCACCCAGGATGAGTGTTGTTGCCTGCAGCTCCTTTTGGAAATCTGTTGTGGGGAGGGGAAGGACTGCATTCCCAGATCTTGGTCAGAAGTCCCTCAAGTCCTAGTCTTTCCCTGCTCCACAGAGTGATCAAAAGGGTATGTGAAAAGCTCCCCTCTTCTGCAAGCCTGTTGCAGAGAAAAGCAGCAGATGTGAGTAGCCCTCTGGGGCACCTCTGCATGGCTTTTTAGCTAGGGAAGAGCAGTGTTGTGGATCAAACATAAACCTGGTATTCCTTTCTCTCTTTGGAAAGAAAAAAAGGTGACTTTCTGCTTTAAGGTTCTGGCTCAGTTTCTTAGAATAACATTGGCTCGGCATTTTCTTAATGTCTCATGCCTGGGAAATAAGTGCATGTCATGCTCTCCAGAGTGAGGACCTTGGGTTCCCAGATTGTGATCTCAAAGCCATCATGAGCCTTTATAGCTGAGAGGAGCAGACTTAAGCCCTATAAGTCATCCTCAGTACTATAGAGTTTTTGATTCAGTTTTGCACTATTGTGAGCACATAAGAGTTTGGAAGCAGTTTTGCTGATCTGAAAAGTTTGTGGGTCATCAGTGATTGCTGTAACATTCCACTCTACAGACCTCCCTCACAGTTTTTTCCCTGTGGGGCTGTATTTGACAGGCTCTGAGCTACAAGGGATGTGTGGGAAACTGTCAGGTTTACTCCTAATTTAGTAGTCTCCTTTGGAACCTACCTGCTGCTCATTTTTTGTCACCAGGTGTTGTCTTTCAAAACTGGGAGCTTGTCATTTTATTTTACAGAGGGAAGTCTTGAGAACCAAATTTTTCCTCCTTTACACTAGGCTGAAGCATATGTGATAATTTTATTTGCAAACTTCCAGTGCTACACATTAGTCCATTGGTGACTTTCTCATAACTACTCTGGCACATTTCCACCCCTTCAACAGTTATTGAAACTAGGCAGCTGCTGTAAGGGGTTACAGGGGTAGCAAGTGATGGGGGAAATCCTTCATTTACCCCTCACAGACAGAGAGATGCTCCAGTCTTGTTTCCCAATTCTTCCCTCTCAGTTATTCCCAGACATGTGCCCATTAAAAGGCTAGTTTCTGGGGAACTCCTCTACAAAGCCGAAGACCACATAAGCTGGAGCTAGCTGCTTTACCCACTCACTAGGCTAGCTTTTAGAGGGCTTTATATCTTTTTGTATGCTTCAGTGCATGGAGTTAGCTTGGTATATCAGGCCCTTATTCTGTTTGGAAATGTGGGGTTTCTTTATTTTCAATTTCTGTGCTATAATGAGGAAAATCCCTAAGAAAACACATTTTAGAAAGTCTGTAGAAGTGAGTATTGAATTACTGCTTGGATGACTGCTACAGTGTCAGATAAGGCAAGGTAGATCCAAATATGCCATATATCCTAAAATGAAAGAAGGTGGTTTACTCTGGAGCAAGCTGAGATATAGGAAGTCATGTCTGTGACTGTCATCACAGTTGTTTAGCCTTGTGAAATATTTTAAAAACTAGTTTTTGGAAGGAGGCTTAGCTTAGCTTCATTAGCAACTGAGTAGTTATGCAAGTCAATGAAAGTAATGAAAAAATATGGCTGAAAATTTACAGTAATTGGCACAACTGCAGTTTTTTATTCAGACTTTTACCAAGCGTATACTAGCTCTCCTTCAATGGAAGATGTGATTTAGGTTAAAGCTGGTTCCAGTTCAACTCAATAGCAAAATGTGCACTGACAGCAGGATTAGATGTGTGGATTGCATTTTCAATTGTCTGCCGATTTAGTGGTTTGAAAGCTTGATCTTGCAGCATGCTGAGGGAGGTGGTCTTGGACTTGGGGAATGCCCAGCCATCTGTGGGAAAGTTCTGTTAATCCTCCTGATATTTGAAGTGTGTGAGCAGTGCCACTGACAGATGTAGTTATGACATACAAACAGTGGAGGTGGAATACCAGAGCCTTCAGTGAGCCCAGTAACCTACTTGGATAGTTAGTCCAAACTGAAAATGCTGCTACTGCATCTTCACAGCTAACATAACCTTTTGTAACTGCCAGTCTTTATGATATACTTTACTAGTATTCGCTCCTACTTCTTGATTGTAGTGTAGATGTGGCTGTCAGGTGGGCTTACTGAGTTTATATGAACAATAGAATCACTCTAAGTGATGACAGTGGTGGTCCCTCCCCCAGAACACAGTCAGCTTTGACTGTGGCTCTTCCCACTCTCAGTATAGCCTCTCCACTAAGAGATGGACAAGTAGGGTTGCATGAATTTAGAAATTACCTTGGTCAGGAAGAACTACACTGCATCCAAGACTGAAAGACCTTGTAAATTTCTCTTGAATTTTAAAGCTGAATTCTCACTGGCTTCATAATGAATTTAATAATTCTTTGCAAGTTTGTTATCTAGACCAGAAAGGGTAAGAGCTTTGCAAAGCAATCCGGAATGAAATTCTCAAAATCTCTGTGTCTGATGCAACTTTAATGAATCCATGTCTATATGCAAGGAAGAAGTCCCAGAGACCAGTCAGACTATTACCTGCTGCTGGTCTACAGAATACTGTGGATGGCTGTGCTCAAGGGTAGCTAAAGGAAGAGCAGAAAGAGCTGGTGTCAGTTTTAATTTTGCAGAGCAAAACCTTGGGAATACATTGCTCTGTCTTCTGTAATCTCCATCTAGTACAATTCTACAGGAGAAATATGGACACATGGGCACACAAGTGGTCTGCCTCCAGTCTTTTGGGCATGCTGGGGCATTATTTGGAGCCAGAAATCAACTAGGTAGAGGACAGGAGGAACTCAAAAGAGCAGACTTGCAACTTGTCCCAGGTAGCCACATATAAGAGAAGAGGATTCCCTTTTCACTTTGCTTTCATTTTCTGCATCACTGATGGAGGGTGTATAGGAAACAAGCTCTGCGAAACTGCCTCTATCCCTTCCTTCCCAGCCACCTGTGGAGGTCTGAAGAAAGAAGAAAAAGAAGAAAGGGGAAGAACATAGGATAACTCATTGTTTCTATGACAGCTGGCAGAGCTGGCCAGTGTTGAGGACAGGTTACTGATGGGGACTTGGAGCAAGGCAGGAGTCTGAGACAGAAACAGTGACCCCACATAACAGTTCTTCCTCAGATGTGTGCCTACAGCAGAGTAACCACGTACATCTTCTTTCCATGGTAGTCACAGGCTTGCATTCAAAGATACCTTCCTCTTGCCCATCCATTTTTTTCTTTTTAAATAAGATGCTTAATTATGTGCTCTCTTACTCTTATAATTAAGCTGTTACAGTCCTGGTATACTTGCAATAATTTTGAAGTCCTGATTCCACTTTGCAGGATGCAAGCCTGATGGTTTTTTGCTTAATGAATTGTCTGATCATACCTTCTTGAAATGGGCTGTAATAATATCTGTGTGAAGCATGGCATGCAGGAATGTATTGCATAAGTAGTGTATCTTAAAGGTGTCTTGTCATTATTTCAGTCCCATTAGTGAACTTTTTCTCGTTACTTGGATCAAATAGGATTTCTACTTGTAGTCTGAGTATGAGGAAGCTGTCTTTTGCTACTGTTTATTTTAGCT
This sequence comes from Athene cunicularia, assembly GCF_003259725.1. Taxonomy (NCBI): domain Eukaryota; kingdom Metazoa; phylum Chordata; class Aves; order Strigiformes; family Strigidae; genus Athene; species Athene cunicularia. The sequence continues at coordinate 29,656,447 of NW_020799092.1, forward strand.
GTGTTGGTAAAGAGCTGGCAACCTCCTTTCACCTCTGCAGTAAGTGGGTCAAATTCACCTGTGTTGAAGTCACATGAGGCTGAATTGGGCTCTACTTTTTCATAGGAAATGTGCTGATCAGTGCAGAAAGCATTTTTGTCTATTTGTGTTCCAAAAGAAAGCATGGCTTGTGCAGCATTTCATACAGCAAAAATCACATGTAGCCACTTATCTTCATGTGTCTGTGTGCATAAAATATAGGCAAATCAGGATCCAGTGCCAACCAATCTATGTGGATTGATTTTTTATTTTATTTTTTTAAAATTGTTTCTTTTTTCCTCCTCTCCCAAGTATGAATTGAGTTCTCTATATGCAAGTTTCAAGCACTTTGTAGGTCAAAGACATTTTCATAGATTGTTTTTCCCTGTCTATATAGGTAAAGAATTGCAAGGGCACGGGAATTTGCTTGCAGGGAGTCAGCTAAGAATTACTCTGAGAGAAGGTCTCTCAGCTGATGTAACTGCTGCCTATGCTGAGGTCCAAACACCATTTAAGGAGTAACAGCAGAGAGGATGGAGTGTGTTTGCCTCTCTGAATTTCCAGTGATTTATGTTCCTTTCCATATTGCAGTCATACACTCTAAATTGCAGAACTCCTGAGCCTATGACATTTGCCAGAAGATGGTCCACAGAGTTGGGGAGTCACTGGGCTAACAGAGTCTTGTCACAAGCAAATTTTTAAGGCTTTTATGAAAGACACATTGGTGGGAGAAGCTTGGCTGAAAGCAAGGGAGGGAAAGGAGTTTTGCTGTCTGACTACAGATTATTTTCTTAGCTTTTTCTGCCTTTTGGCTGGTGGTATATGTGGAACAAAGAGTAGTTAATATAACTTTTAGATGAACTGAACTTCTCTTGGAATTCATAGGTTTGTATCTATTCCATGATCTGAAGTTTCTGCTGAATCAGGTGAGGTGCTTACTGACAATGCAAGGATTCATTAGTATGAAATCTTGAACACAAGCAATTGTAGAGGCACAGGCAAACAGCTGATGTGTGAATTGTCTTCAAATAAATTCACTGAGTGCCAGTCCTGAAGCATTCTTTTGGGTAATTTTCTAAAAATGTAACATTACTTCATTTTATTGGATAATTACATAGGTCTAAATTGTGTTTTATTTCTGACTTTCAGGTTGTTGTGGGTGATAAAGTTGTTCTCATGCCAGTCAATGCAGGGCAGCCTCTACATGCCAGCAACATTGAGCTTCTAGATAACCCTGGCTGCAAAGAGGTGAGTTTAGTGAAGCGAGGAGGAGGGGTAGCTGCTGATCTTAGTTAGATGCATTATGTATTGTTCTCTACTGGTAACCAGAACCCATCATGGGCTAGATGCCAGCTTCGCCTCAAAAAATTAGATGAAATATACTTACTCTTGGCACAGTTCTGTCTGGCACTGAAAGCTTCTTGAGGTTTGCTTGAGTATCTGAAACTCTCACTGAGGTAAGAGTACGTCCTCTTCCAACAGCTCTTTAGGTTGTCTTTGGTAGGCTGTCAACAGACAGGGTAGTGTTTTGCCCAGTGAATCTTCTACAACATCAACATCATTATTATTAATGCTTCAGAGCTTCAGGACCCATGTTAGGCACAAGTATGTAGCTAAGCCATGTCCCCTGCCACCCTAGATGTAGTGTGGTCTTTTAGAAGAATAGAATGTCTCAAAAAGAGAAGAACACCCCTTAAGACTCTAATTGTGTTGTGTTTTGGTTTTTTATCCCAAAGGTAAATGCTGTCAACTGTAATACAAGCTGGAAAATAACTTTGTTCATGAAATTTAGTAGTTATCGAGATGATGTACTGAAAGGAGTAAGTATGATTTTATTAATTCTTTTTCAAATCTGAAAAATCATGCCATATTTGACTGTAGAGAAATATTACATAGTGAATAAAAGAAGAAACGAGGACTTTGTCAAGCTGTTGAGGATCCCTCACTACTGTCATTCAACAGCCAGAATATTTTTCCTTTGTGTTATTATCATACTAAGTGAAAGCAGCTGCTTTGTGCTAGTTTCCAACCCGTTTCCAACCCATTTCCCCTCCCAAAGTGACTGAGGATCCATTAGAAAAGATGAAGCCCAATATGATGAGGGCTCTGTACAGAATAGCTGTGACACTTCAAGTTTATGCCAAGATGCTAAAAGCAGGTATAACAAGCTTACAGAAAGGAACAACGCATGAAAGATGATGAAAGCTGTAGTAAGACAATGTAACTTTAAATGCTAGGAGATTGGACAGCTTCATGCCTCCAGATCACTCCATGAGATCAGTTACATTTTCATTTTAAATAAATATTTCACATTAGTCCTCACTTGTATTTTAATAAGTCATTAACAACTGGATATTTTTCAGTAGGTATCAAGGTACCAGCAGTTCTTAAGGAAGAATTTGAAAGGGGAAATGGTATATTTGTGTAGACCTGTTTGGGGATAGTGTTTGAAGCCTTGGGAGAGGCCAGAAGGAAGCAAAAATGATGCCAGCAGAAGAAATAAAGAGGGGGCATTCATTTTGATTGCATAGTAGAAGAGGTGAGATAATACAATGTCAGAAAAAAACTATTCACTTTCCCTAAATATTGAGAGATTAGAAATAAAAAATTCCTTTAGTAAAGTTAGCTAGAATTTAAAATCACCTCTAGGTTAATTATTGCCCACTATTCATTGCAGTGCTCTGAAACAAGTTCTGTTTTCACAAAAGTGCATGAGTCTCCTGCAGGATTGAATTGTCTCATTTGATTTCCAGACTCAGTGCCAAGATTGTATGCTCCGCACTTGGCACCTGCTCCAGCAATAGGAAACTAATAAATGTTTTCTTTAAATCAGCTATGTTGACATCACTGGAGCTAGTACAAATATAGAGGATGAGTCTAGTGGCTTTGCCTACCACTTAATAATGCTGCTTCTTCATATTACTTTAGGGAGATGTTGTTAGGCTGTTTCATGCAGAGCAAGAGAAGTTTCTGACCTGTGACGAATATGAGAAGAAGCAACATATTTTCCTTCGTACTACATTACGTCAGTCAGCCACTTCTGCAACAAGTTCTAAAGCACTGTGGGAAATAGAGGTATTTTTTTTTCTTTTTGTAAATATTTTAGGCCCTGAAGGCTAGGGTTCAGTAAAAATACTTTACCACAACATGAATCATTCATAGCCTCTCATATCATCATACACCTCCCCATAACTATTATTATTTTATGAAGGTTTGTGTAGGAACACTGAAGAGATACTTTATTGCTGTGTCTGTGTGGAGAGATGTTTTCTTATTATATTTACCTTCGCTAAAATGACGAAGAGTCAAATTTAGACTTGATGTAAATAGTGCGATTTTATCAAAGCCAATCAAATGACATGTATCCTGAGTTCTGAGTGTTTATATTTGACTTCATGTGCAATATAGAACATTGAAATTCATGAATGATAAGAAATCTCACAAATGTGATTGAGTCCATTCTTCTGCAACGGCACATGAACATCTGTTTAATATTAGGATTAATAAAGATGTTGCTGAATGGATGTGATTTTTGAGAAGATGACTAGCAAATAGATTTTTTTGTTTAATTAAGGAATGTTGGAAACTGGTATGTCTCAAACCCTTGCTGTTACAGAAACTCCTATAACACCTATTACTCCTGTAACTCCTATACCTGAAAGTTCTTATGTACTGAACAAACTTTGTGCATTTAACGCGCAGCTCCTTGCTCAGGCAAATGATTGATTGTTGTCTGAGTAAGGACTGTATGGAATACAGTATATTTCACTTGTAGTTATTTGAGTTTACTCCTTAAGAGAAGAGACACTCCTAGGTTTGAAGGTAGTAATTGACCTTCAGCTGAAACAGAATTAAATTGGGATATTTCAAATGATATGGGGATATTTTATCACTTGAACACAAACTTATTGGAAGCCTCTAATGTTGTCAAAAATGGAGCTGGTATAATTGGTGAAACAATGTAAGAGGGTTTGAGTTTTGATTTTAAGTAGTGCTTATGTAAGTGTAGAGCAGCTACACTTACTTTTCTTGAGCTCCAGGTTCACACCATGTCACTTAAAGGCAAAATTTGACTTATAATGTTTGCAGGGAGTATATTAATGAGAACATGGAAAGTAATAGGAAGAGTATTTCCTGGTATCTGGCAAAAAATAAAAGTAGTTGTTATCTATGGTGGGCTTAGTGTGAGCACAGAATTCCTCTCTGTGGTAGACTGTAATTATGTCATTTACATATTTTTATTTGGAATGAGTTGTAAAAAATGTCAGTGATCCAAGTATGATCTTGAGTAGCTTGATTAAAATCTGTACTTCTTTTAGGTTGTCCATCATGACCCTTGCCGGGGAGGGACAGGACAGTGGAACAGCTTGTTTAGATTTAAGCATTTGGCAACTGGAAACTACTTAGCTGCAGAGGTAAGAAGGTTAATTAAATACATTTGAGTTGGTTCTGTGCTGCCTAACCAAGTACTATATATGTCCTGCTAATTCAGAACTACCATAGTAGGTATGTCCACAGTGTAGATCTCTGAAAACATCTCCCACTGGGTGTGAATGGGGAGAAATGGATATGCACTGCTCTGTCATGCTATATTGCTGTAGCTAAGGGTTGCAAGGAAAATTTTCTGACCTACAGGACACTAGTAGGTGAGCTCAAGACTAACCTTAATATCAACTGTGCTGTTGAATCTTGAATCTACTGTTGTCATGACAGCCAAGGCAAACATCACTGTTAAATATCCACCATATTTACACTGAAAACCCCTGGATTCATTTATATCTCTCCTTTTGTTTGCACTTGATTTTTGGAGTAGTGTTGTGATCAGTCAAATATTATTCTTTGCTGGCTCAAGCAGCCACATACAGACTGAAGCTTTTAGAGTGGAACTGAATGCAAGCTAATGATTGAGCTTGATCAGAGAAATCTGTATGCAAGTACTGGAACAGATACTCTAAACTACTCTAATTCAGGAGTTGTCATTCCTTTTTTTTTTTCCCTGTAGGCTCTAGACTTCTTGAAAAAAATGTTTCTGTGGTGCTGATTTCAGTGTATTGATCTCTGCTAGCCAGCTCGTGGTCCAAGGCATCTCTGTGTTCTGTAGAAACTTGAAGAATGACAAACTTATATATTGGTGTCATGACTATTGTGTCATGTGAGTGCATTGTGATTGTAAGTAGGTTGTGGTGTTATGCTATTGCACTCCTGTCTTTTGATTAAAATTTGAGTAAAGAGGTCTGAGGAAGTCGTTTACCCTTTTGGTGGAACAGAAGGTCCAAGAGGAGAAGGAAAAATCTTACAACTTGTCTGGTTATTATCTGGTACTTTATATTAAGGCAAAATAGTGTTGTGACTCCCCAGAAGAGCAGCATAATACCTTCTAAGACCCATAACTGTCATTAAAAATAAAATAGGGCTCTTGACAAGCTGGAATAGAGCAAATAATACCAAGTTTATGAAATGGGACAGCCTTGGATTTTTCCCTGGTTGCAAGAAGCTCTGAACTTTTAAAGTCTTATCTAATCTGTATTAGAACGGGTCTGAGTCCAAGTTATATCAATGAATGAAAAGTATGGGTTTTTTCTACTGATTTCATTAAGTCTGTGCAGGATTGCTTCTTTTGACTTATGCTTGGAAGTATGAGTGTGAAACTTCACAAGAGCCAGATATAAATCACTGTATGTTAGGGAATCCCTGAAAAAAGACTTGCTCTAACTGGATGGAGTTACATTTACAGCAAGTACAACTTCTGTATGCAGACAACTCCTTAGTATTCCCAGGGTGCTGCTTTCACTTGCCAGCTTCTGTCACAGCCTGCACTAATTTCAGAGTAAGAACAATCAGGACCTATCAAACCTTTAGTTATTTCTAATGATGCCAAAACCAGTGTCAAAACATAAAACAGTGGACCACCAGGACAGATACTGATACTATTTTTCATCTAAGACTGAATGTAATTTGGATCTTTTCAATGGTTATAGCAGTAGCTCACGGTGTAAGTTAAAAACCTGATGGGCCTGAGTGGTGAAGAGCATCATGCCTTTGAAGGCAGTGGGCCAACATGCCCTAACTACTTTGGTCTACACTGCTGCCTCCATACTACAGCAGTACTTTAGCTTGTGTTGAAGCCAGCAGGCTTTGTGTAGTTAATATTGGTTAATAACAGCTAATTTTCAAGAGGCAACCAGTACTTCCACTGAAGAGATGGTTCCATTTTCCTCTCTACTTGCAGTGAGAGATGCTCCTAGTAGAAAGATTTTATTCAGGCTAGCTAGGCTGAGCTAAGCTAACTTCCTAGTCAGGAAAGATATCAAGCACTATGACTGATGGGCTTCCTTCTTCTGCCATACCTCATCACCTCAGATGAAGAGGTGTCACATTACACTGAATGTCGAACTTGAGCTTAGGTCCTTTCTACTGCTGGAAGGGAAATCCACATCAGGAAGACTTGTAATATGGAGAGTACAATTGGCACAGTACAGTGAGAGCTGGAAGAGCATTTGATTTAAACAGGGGTGATATACTGTGACTGGAGAGCAGTATTAGCTACTGTATCTATGAAGTGTAAAATACATGCTGCTGGAGATATTAAAGGTACTGCTGTAATAAAAACCTGTGAACTGTTCATATGTGCCTGACATATGAACTACACAGTTCATATGTCAGGCACAACACATCAGCCAGACATACATGTCAAAGATTTATGAACAGGTGGACACCTAATGTGTGTGAACTAACTTTGAATCAATTGGGCACGGCTTACTGAACACTTACGTGTGCTCTTGCAGCATGGGAGGATTACTCATGTTATGGATCATCAACAGAATCACACATTGCCATGACCTGCTTTTCTTTAAGCTTCCATGATAAAGATATCTAGAGTAGAATAATAAATACTAACACATAAACAAAATTATTGAATCTTTTAAGCATTCTATTGTTGGCTAATGCTACAATTTCTGTAACAGTTTGATTATTATAAATCAGGATTGATCACTGTTTATAACCACCTTTTCCTTACTTCATCCTTCCATAAATCAGCTTGATGTGTACCATGGAGACTTCTGCAGTGGAATCTTACATGGGTCAGGTCTCAGACAATAAGCAGAAGTGTCCTTCACCTGGGTATCTCCTTTTGCTTCTCTGCAATTAAGCTTGTACTTTGTGTGAGCAGTGGTGTGCCTTCTCTTTTCCTTTGAGGCTTTCTGTGCCAGATGTAACTGGTCAGTCTCATTTGTGACTTGGTGGGTCACTACTGACCCATATAGTGAAGGATTGCCACTGCAGCTTGTTAACACCAGAGGATGATCTGGGAACTAAGAAAATTCAAGACACTTGCCCCAGAGAATTCAGAAATTTAAAACTAATAAACCTCAAGGTCTTTTAATACTACAGTAAGTAAGTTTAAAAAAAGTGTGAGGCAATACAGTTGTTTAGTAAGCAAAACATATAGGTAAAAGTTGTAACTCTAATTCTTATAGACTTGAGAGAATGAAGTCAGGTAGTGTAAGTCCTAAATTCCATGTTCCTGAGAATCACAATCGGTTGTCCTGTTTTTGTTACCTTTCAAAGACTAAGGGTCCTCTGATATCTCTAGACTTCTGACACAGTTGCGAGTAGTACCATTTCCTTCAATCCTCTTTCCGCTTAGGCTAATTTTCATTAATATACTTTGACATTGTCTAAGACCTACTAATACTGTAAAGCAACCTAGACCCTACTACTAGACTATGGGCTGAAGGTGAGCCACCCTGAAAGACCCACTGCTGATGGAGACCCACTGGCACATGTTTGCTAATTGCACAGAGCTGCATTGTCATTCCCCTATTACTGTGCACATCCTGGGAACACAGTCTGACATATCAGATGCATGAATGTTCTTATACAATTACTTAAGGCATAGGAGGTATATGCTGAAGAAAGGGTTTCACGTTTGGTGGTAATACTTGGGACATCTGAAATCCGTATAGGTGGTAATGTCTCAGACATGTCCAGCATTTGAAAACCTGAAGCCACTGGCTCAGACATTCCAAAACACTGAAATCATAAAAAAGTGGAACCAAATACTCAGCTGAAAAATTGGACAGAGAATTTCTTTTCTTTGTAGACAGTGAGAGTTTTGCTGTTAGTGTCAGAAGGGCTTGATATCACCCAGAAGAGCTGAGACAGTTCCTTAGCAAGAGATTTAAACACTAAGCCACCAGCTAAGATCCAGGCTGCTGAGTTTTATTCTCATCTTCAGAGTCAGCAGTCTTTTAGAAGAAGTTTTGTAGAAAATTCTTTTTTTAGCCCTTGTTACAGCAAAATGACCCAAGTTATTCTGAAGTTTTATATTTATAAAGAGAGGCTGTAAGGTTGGGTGAAGGTTGAATGCTTCACAGTAACAGAGACTTTTCCTAAATTTTTTTAAAGTCTTTTCAGTGAATGTATCACATGTAGAACGCATTCTGATCTATCTGTGTGTGGGAGCGAGCTTCAGTTTACTTCAACAGCCTTTCAGATGATGCAGGTTGGGACCACACAGCTGTGCCTTTCTCATGAGCACACCTAACCTTTTCAATATTATAATTGCCAGGAGAAAAGTCTCTTTGAACTGAATATCAGCGTATCAATTGTGCTGAACCAAAGCATGCACCTTTAGTATTGTTCTCCATGTGTATAGCAGCTCTAGTTCTGTAATTTTTAAACTGGGTAATCTATACTGAAACTGTTAACAGTTGCTGTATGAGGATGTTAAATATGTGTGCACATGCATGCCTATATGCACATAAAAGAAATGCAGAATGTTTGTAATTTCATATTAAACTTCTTAGGTGATATGGATATTGCTAAAATAATCACAAATACATATGCAAATGTCACAAAGTCTCACATATTGCAGTAGACAGTAGGTTGCAGTACCTGGCTCATGAAATGTGAACGTGGACATAACTGCAGTTCAGAATTTGTAAGGAAAAATCTGTGATAATCCTGTTTTACTTAGTTGAATACACTAAGCCAAAGTTACGAGACGTCTTGGTCAAGATTTGGCAGTAAATCTGGTGAGGTAATTGTCTTTAACACTGAATTAACTAAACTATACTAAATTAATTAAGATAATGCAGGTAAGATGGCAGCCTTAATGTTTACCTTCTGTGATTCTATAAAATTGTGGTCATAAACAAGGGTTCATATTATTATGGTGTCTTCCAAGATAGCGCACAGAGTACTGATGTTGCTCCAAAAAGTAATCTGTGCCCTGAAGTTCTTCTAGACAAAAGAGAAGAGTGAGAACAGGCTGGCCAATGCAATAGATTGAAGCAGTGAACTCAGAGGTAATGGCAGAACCAAACGTACTTTTGCTGACTTGTAGTGTGCTTCAGTCATGAAACCAAATTGTTGTTCATTCAGTAAAGCTCTCAGGAGTAGCATTGTCTTTGAAGTCAGTGGAATCATGAGTATTTATGTGCTCAGGGGTCCAGGGTGTCTCAGATGCTGACCTGATGGGTTTGGACCTCCTCTAACAGTTTTCACTTGTGCAGCCACCTCCTGGACTTCTTTGACCATTGTAGGACTGAAGACTCCACAACAGCCACTTCCACCTGTGAATATACTTCATAAATGGCTTGTATAGAATGATTGGCATGGCAAGCTCTTTAGCACATACTCTGATGGGCAAGTCACTGAGATGAAGCTGTCCACTAGCTAGCTGCTTAGGGTGGAAGCAGCAATCTGATGTGCATTCCTGATGCATATCCCACTGGAAAATGCCTCTGGGTTTCTTACAGAGTTCAGTTTCGTCTTTCTGCAAGAGTGAAAGGGCAGGGTTTAAGCTGTAAAATAGATCAACTCTGATCAGTTCTAAACTCTTGTTAAAATCCCATGTGAAACATATGGCCAGCTTTGGGGTTATTTAAAGACTAGATGCTCAGTGGAGTTTCTTTTGAAGGTAAGAATGATTGAAGCCAGTTGGCCTGAGCAGCACAGGTTTACATGTGCATGAGATCAAATTAAAATTATATGAATATTCTAAATTGAACAGGAAGTCCAGTCCAACTCACCTAGGATGTAGTTCAGTGGTAAGAGTACTTCAGTGGCATTGTAGGCTTGCAGAAATGTGTTCCTGCAGGTATTTGATTGGAGTCCTGTGACACAATGTGCTATCCCAGAAGTGGTGTTGGCATGGGCTCCAGGGTGTGGAGAAGAAGGAATAGCCCATGCTTTAGACAGGGTCACTAAGCTAAGGCACCAGGGGCACAAGTGGTTGGGGTCGGTTAACAGGAACTGCTGAAGCCAGCATCAAAGGCCTTGTGGGTCCGTCAGCTGGATTGCACCTTGTGGTGGTGTAAACCACTTTCTGAGAACTCTTGAATCAATGGCAAATAAAAGTTATTTATATTTCTCTCATCCTTCTTAAATAATTTCTTCCCATATTATTTCACTCTACTTTTCTGTCAAAGTTGCCCAAATTTCTTTTCAGAAAAGCTTATGTACATCATTCACTTTAAATTGAGAACTGCTGTTACTCTTGGTTTACATTCTTTTAAATGGATTTCTGTTATGTCTCAGTATTAAAAATATTAGCCTGCCATATGATGTATATTGTTATAATAGGCATTTATCTGGGCGAACAGAGCCATAATGTTCATAATAAATTTAATCCTATTGTAATAATCACTTGAATTGTATCATGATGAAGGTAGTTGGAGGCATATTCAAGTTCTTATTGATAGAAAATAATACTTTCCTGCCTTCTGAATAGGATGTAGTAAAAAAGTGGAACTTGCTGCCACAAGAATAGAAAACAAAGCATTTAATGAGATTTTAAAACAGATTACATATTTGTATGAGTAATAGTATCCTCAGCATTAGCTAAGGCTAAAAAAAAAAAAAAAAACATAAAAGGGAAATCAGTTCTTAAACTTGAGACTATAAACCAGGATTAACCCTTTGGAGCCCTGGAGAAACTTTCTCAGTAGTTTTATGCACTTACTTTTCTTTCACCTTCTTAAACTGCTGTGGAAAATGGAATACTGCAAATGATGTTTTATTAAGGCAACTGAGACTGAATATTTGAAGGCCATAATTTAGACCTTCTGATATCCAGGTTTTGGAAATTGAACTACTGACAGAGATCTTTCGTGTTCAGGAAGCAAAAAGGGATGACTTGTTTGCCAGTTATTTTTTGGGGTGACATGGAATCAAGCCTTTGCAGAAAAATTTATTCATCCACTGATCATACAGCTCATGCAGAGGAGGAAAGCACAATGGTAAATGCTCTGTGGCTCCTTCTGCCTGTAGAAACATTATGGCAAATAACTGGATAGAAATGGCCTTGTTTAACCGAGATGTACAGGTACCTTTTGCGCAAGGATAGCAGTTAGCAAACCGGAGAAGGTACCAGGAGATGGCAGCATCCACCAAGGCCTTCACACATCTGCTCACACATTTAATTTGTTGGTATTGTGGGACCTCCTTACCTGGACACAGCTTCAAAATCTTACCTTTGAGTCTTTTTTTTCCCAGTCTCTTCATTAAATGTTAATACAGCATTCTGATTAGTTTCTGTCTCTTGGGCTCAGTGATTGAAGGTTCTTGTACAAAAAAGGACTTGCCAGGGTGACAGGGTGAACTCAGCACCATAAGCCTTATTTCTATTTTTCACTATCTCATAGGAGGTGTGGGGTTTTTTTTAAAGCTCTGTAAGGAGTGAAGGATAATTTACAGCTATGGGTGAAGGGATGGAAGAGAGCCAGAGACCAGAGGAGGAGGATGGATTACTGATTTACAAAGCCAGTCTGACCTGTTCCACAGAATTGGATGTGGCTTTTTAAAGTGACAGTTTGAAGCTGTATGTTTAGCAAAACCCAGAGCTAGATTTTCCACGGTTTTTAAGAATCTTGAGAATGTAGCTAAATTTCTTGACCTGACCTGTCTTGACTTTAGGGGAAGTTAGGAGCAATATTTGCATCTGTTGGTGCGCAAATACCTTCAAAAATCTGGATATCGGAGGAAGGATTTTTTTTCCCCTCAGTCAACTGGTTTTCCAGTAGTGATCTGTGAGACTGTGTTCAGCTAGGCTTTTTCAATCCTGTCTGAAGTTGGCTGTGTTTGAGCCGTGTTTGTATACAGACAAGCTTTAGAAGGAAGGGAGGTGTGAACCATTATTAATGCAGCATTTATTTTCATTTAGTCGTAAATAACAAAATGCTTCTGTTATTAAAAATACAGCACCTGCTGGTATTGCATTTTGACGTGTTCCAAAACAGGAAATGGAGACATGTGGTCTGTTTTTTAGTGTGGGGTTTTTTGCTTATTATTTCAAGATTACTTGAGAAGGTTTTATTCAACTACAGTTTTGCCTTTCTATTTTTGATGCTTGATGGAGGTTTAGAAGGCTTCCCATTGTTTTTTATTGCTGGTGTGTGTGTGTGTGTGTGTGTGTATGTGTGTTTTTAACGGTAGAAATTTCAGTAATGTCTATTTTAGTCATAGCTAGTTGTTTTGGGGAGGACCACTGAAAGGCATATGGGATATTAATATTTAGGATATAACTGTTGAAGATGAGGATGCTTTTTCATATAGCACATGTTGGCATGGAGCCACTGAAGCTCATGCTGAGATTATGGCCCAGCATTCAGGTTAGACTAAAGGATCTCTTAGACATTTTTCTTTCTTTTTACTTCCTCTGCAGAATGAGATATGGCTGTGTGGGACAGAGCACCAGGCATTGATGGGTGGTCAGGTTCTCTGCCCTTGATCACAGTAGAAGCAAAGGGATTTTCCAGTCACCATTCTCTCCTGGCTTAACATATTGCTACGTGTTGCGGCAGCTCCAGTTTATACTGCTGGTGTGAGACCTTTAAGTCAGTGGTAATATAGGCATGCCAAAGCACTGACCTGCTATTGTTTATACAGCAGCTAAAAATCCCATCAAGAGGACCTATCCTTTCTTCTTATGACAAGGGTGAATAATTGGGACAGGAAGATGTTGAAGCTGATTTTCATTCCTGTTTTGACTAGCAGGTGGTTCCCCCATGCAGGGGTGGCTGTCCCTGCCCACCTCACACTGCCTGGGCTGCAGCAGGGGCCTGAAGCAGGCAAAAGGATTCAGCTCTCCCAGTGCTCCCTGGCAACTCATCTGGTCTGCTAAGGCATGACTCGTAAACAAAACAGCAGTGAAATACAATCCTGAAATAAAAGGCCTTTTAAGATTTTTAACCTTTCCTCAGATGGTGATTATAAGGAATTTTGTGCTGATGATGTGATAGTGTTGAATGGGTTTTATTGAGGTAGAGTCAAGAGCCAGTATTTCTCCAGCAAGTTAATAAGGTGGCAAAAGTCCTTCAAATACCACTGAAGCCTCTGAAACAGTACAAAAATCCTTTGGATTTATCAAAATCTAATCAGTATGACATTAACAAAAAACAAAGCAAGCCTAATGAAGATGAAAGATTTGAGAAGTGGATTTTTTCTTTTGTGCTGGCTTTTTTCCCCTCAAAACATTTGCTTGTTGATTGGGTACTAGGCTATGTGTTAACAGGCTGGTTATCAAATGAAATGGAAACTGTTTACTGTTTATGTGTGTTGAATTAGATCCTTTTATTCTTTGTCTGTCAGGGTTTCCTTCATAAATGTGGGTTTTAACCAAGTCATTAAAATGCTCATTTAGCTGAAATTTGGCAAACTAATTCTTTCCCTGATGAGATGTTTTAAATATCCTTTACCTAGTCAACAAAATTTGATTAAAATCAGCATGTTTGTTTTTTTTTTTCCCAAGCTCCTTTCTCTCCTTCTTATTTGAGTGCCCCAAAATAACCTGTTTGGGTACTTTCCATACATTCCTCTAAGAAAGCAGCATTTGGTATAAATGTAAAATTCTGAACAATTTGTCCACAGTATGGTCTGAGATTTATAATTCAGTTGTCGGACTGTAAAGCATATCTTACTATGTGAAGATGCAAAAATAAAATTAAAGCCAGGAATAACGTGTTACTGAAATTGTTCTGCTAAAGAGTAGAACCTCAGGACATTATGTAATGTGAAGTCTTATGTATTGAAAACTTTAAGATGTAGCTTTGACTAGCTTTAATCAGTAGAGACATCATCAGTGGAGGTGACAGAGGCTGGAACTTCTGGCACTCAATCTAGCAGAATACCTTTTAGGATTAGCGTGGCATTTATATTCTCTGAGTACCAAATACCAGAATTAATACACACAAACACACACACACACACACACACACACACACACACACACACACACGTGAAAGTTGTATTACTATTCTGCAGGCTCTACAGGAGGATGATCACATCATGAGAGCACTAGGCAAAAATCCAAGAATGAGATTCCTTGTCCTTCCAAATAAATTTAACCAGAAATAGTTAAAAGTCTATACCTCAATTTTTACACCTGTAAAAGCCCCTTCTCTTAATTGTTTGTCACAGTCTCTACTGGAGGGCTTCTGGGGCTCCCACGGTATGAGTATATTGGTATATTGTATCTTCATACACCTACTCTCTTTACATATCACCACGTACAAAGGCTGAGCCTGAAATCTGGCTGAGACATCAATTTTTATATACTCAGGAGGACTACCCGCAATGCTGACCTTGACCTTCAGGCTCTTTCAGATTCCCTGTGTAGATCATGAGTTGGGAATTTGGCTTCTTAGAAAAGTGTACAAGTAAATGCTAATTCTGTTTAGCGGTAAAAAGAATGTATTATTTTCTCTGTAGTTGCAAATCTTTCTATAAACACCAAAATAGTCAATGATTTTAGTGTTTAAAAATATGACCTTGTGTGTTGGTGGTGGCCTTCTCATGATACTGTCTTTGCTGACAAGTTTGCTAGACTGCTTCCAAGCTCTGTTTTCCTCAGCAAATTTGGATTCCAAGACAAGTTGAGGCACTAGATACTTCCTGTGAACCATACTGTGCAAATTGCATTTGCAGGTACAGTGGTACTTACCTGTTGATAGGGCCTTAGCCGAAGGAAAAGCTGATGCAACACCTAAATCAGTACCCACTGTTAGCTCTGTGTGTGTCATAGTTTGAGCCCAGAGCGCAACTGGGCACCATGAAGCCACTCCATCGCTCACTCCTTCCCTCAGGGAAGCTGCTCCGTCCTTCAGGGACGGAGAGAAGAAAATAAAACAAAAGGTTTGGAAATCAAGACAGAGAGGGATGATTCACCCATTATGATCACAGGCAAAAGACATACTTGTTAGGGGAAGAAAAAAGAACATCAATTTATTTTAAACACCATCACCACTTAATTTTCTAGTCAGAATAGGACAGTGAGGAATACAGCCAGATCTTCAAAACACCTTCCCCCCACACTTTGCTTCTTCCCTAGCTCAGCTTTGCTCCCAATTTCTCTACCTCTTCCTCTGCAACAGCACAGGGGATAGGGGGTGCAGTTAGTTCATCACCCATTGTTTCTGCTGCTCCTTCCTCAAGGGGAGGACTCCTCACATTCTTCCCCTGCTCCATCATGGGGTCCCTCTCATGGGAGACAGTCCTCCACAAAATTCCTCTGACATGAGTCCCTCCCATGGGCTGCAGCTCTTCACAAACTGTTCCAGCATGGGTCTCTCCCATGGGCTGCAGTCCTCCCATTATGGGCTTCCCTCAGAGCCCCAGCCTTCTTTGAGTACAGCCACTGGCTCTGACATGGGGTCCTCCACAAGCTGCAGGTTGGCATTTGCTGCACTGTGGACTTCCATGGTGGCAGGGGCACAGCCTGCCCTCTCACCATGAGCTGCAGAGGGATCTCTCTCCGGCCCACCGCCCCACTCCTTCTTTCTTCCACTGACCTTGGTGTTTGCAGAGGTATTTCCCTCACTCCTCCTCCCAGGTTCCCCTTCTTAAATACATTACCACAGAGGTGCAGCCCCTGTTGCTAATTGGCCTAACCTTGGCCAGAGTCTGGTCTAACTTGGAGCCAGGAGACCTTCAAGAAGCTTCTCAAAGGAGCTACCCCTGTAGCCCCCTCCCCCATTACCAAAACCCCACCACACACACAGACCCAACACAGTATGTAAAACCATAATGTCTTCATGGTGCTGTGATGTGAAAGAAAAGTTGGTGTGATAGCCTTATTTTCTGGAGTTTAGGAGTCTGGAAGATGTGTAGAGTTTGGTCTGGGTTCATATGTGTAAGCAACTGAAAAAGATGAATGATATGTGGTGTCAATAAATTGTTGTCACTGTAGCTGAGAGCTGATTACTTCAGCCTTGCCCAACTGCAAAATCCTCACAAAGCTGCCTACCTACATGGTGGTGGAGTGAAAGACAAACACAACTACTATCAGGTGGCCACTTCACTGATATGAATTCTCCTTTGTCCTTCCCTAGCTGTTCTTTACTAGTTCAGTCTGTGCTACTTGATGTAGATTGCACCTCCCTTACCACCATACAGTGATTGCCATTTACTCATGCGGTTAGGTTGTGTGTCCTTAATGTAATGGGCAATTGTTGGGATGTTATAGTGAATCTCATGAGATTGCCATAACATTAAATCAGTTGCAAGGTCTTTGATATTGTTTAGTTTTCAACCATGAGGAAACTGAACTCTCATTTTGTGATACTTTTTTCTTTCCCATCCATGAAAGGTAAAGAATGGCTGTGCATAATTTTGTAGAAAAACAATGAGCAATTAGGATTTCTGAATTATTCTGCATCGGAAAAGAAGCTGTTGGAGATAGGCTTTAAAAATATAACATATATCAATCTATTACAGTAATGATTTATACAACCATACTTGCTTGAGCTCTGCAGTTTACAGTGCGTTCTGTTCTTATTGCATATTGACTGCATGCACCTTCCAGTGGTGTTTTACAGAAATATATGGTACAGTATTTCAGTCATACTTCAGTAACATTGCAACTTCAGTGCATCCAATGACACAAAAGAGCTTGAAGACTGTTAAGCTTTAATGGGGCCCATTTTAGCATAGTAGTCTTACTTTCTAAACACCTGGAAAGGATTTTACTTTATTTCATTATCAACAAGGAAAAAAATGATTAAGTTGTTATTTTCAAAGATTCTTTTGTTCTGGAGGCTTATTGAAGAACGTCAAGGTGATACTGAATAAATCAGAAAAAATAATAGATTTTGGAGTGTTAAGACTGTCACTGTATCCTTAACTCATTCTGTTGTACTTGGATGTTGAAAAATACTCAGAATAGGTCTATTATGACATCCAGCACTATATGATTTATGCTTCTTTACCTGGAGAATCTAGTATGGGATAATAGCTAATACTCAGATTTTCAGAGATGCTCAACACCAACAACCATAGCTGAAATGAAGATGAAAGTGGCAGCTGCTCAGCACAGCTGAAAATGGGGCCATGAATGTCATCCCTAAAACTGCCTTGCATTGTGTTTATGGTTTAATATCAGCACCTCAAAACTTCCTCTAAACAACATCATTTTAGTTTATTATTTCTGTTACAGTGGGGCAAGAAAAAAACATCATTAAGGATACACTTCATTTTTCATTTGAGCCTTCTGTCTCCTTCAGCTTCAGTCCACAAGTGAACTATTTTGGAAATCTGAAGGCAGTATGCTTAGTCATTTTTAAAGTAGGTAAGAAGTGGTGTGCAAGAGAGATTTTCCTATTTTCTCCTGTTGTTGATATATATATTTTTAAAAGCATCGTTATGTTGATAGCAAGCAGCTGAAGAACAGCAGGATTCAAGGCCCAATTCATACTGAGTAGACAACTGTATTCACTCAGGCCTTTCAAGACAACATTTATAGATTTATTCCATATGAAGATCTAGTCTTTAGTGCATGGTTCTCTGTGCAGAGTCTAGTGACAAACCTGACATGACCCAGACTTTTTCTCGCTTGCTTACAACCAGTAGAATCTGAAGGTAGGACAGAATTTAGCCTTTCTGTACCTTCTCTGCACCAGTGCTGAAAGGCCACTGTGTATGGCTGTCACGAGCCATATGTCAGGAGCACTGCCTGATAATTTTCTGTGTTATTGATGACCAAAGGTAGAGAGCTCAGCTTGGCTGTTAGAATGTGCAACTAGAATTATTTTAAGGTGTTAGGTGAACAAATGTAATGCTGAAAGAAGTGTGAGAACTCAGAAATAAAAACTACATGAAAACAGTTACATATATATGTATACATAGATGTATGTATATATGTTTAACATATATGTATGTATAAATAAATTCTAGTTGTCTGTTTAGTGTTCATCTCCCATTCCTGTTGCTATATAACAGAAGATGGGAGTTGGAGCTAGGACATTGTGTGAGAATGTCATGGAGGAGCAAAATGCAAGATTTGGGATAGGTGTCAATGCAGGCAGGAAAGTATAAAGTTTCGAGCACAAGTATAGTGAAGAGAGGATGGAGTGTCTTTGTGTTAGAATCAGGAGGAAGGCCAACAGGGCAGATGTCATAGTGGGAGTCTATTATAGGCCACCCACTCAGGACAGAGAGTTGGATGAAATATTCTATAGGCACTTAGGAGAAATCTCATGATCACTTGCCCTTGTTCTTGTGGGAGACTTTAACTTCCCAGACATCTGCTGGAAATACAACACAGCAGAGCGGGACCAGTCCCAGAGATTCCTGGAATGTGTGGGAGATAACTTCCTGACACAGCTGGTGAGTGAAGCCACCAGAGGAGATGCCCTGCTGGATCTCCTCTTTGTGAACAGAGAAGGACTGATGGATGATGTGGTGGTTGGAGGCTGACTAGTGATCATGAAATAATAGAGTTCTTTATTTTTAGGCCACGAGAGGGGGAAGCAGAACTGCCATCCTGGACTTCCAAAGGGCTGACTGACTTGTTTAGGCAACTGCTTGACAGAATCACTTGGGAGACAATCCTGAAGGGTATAGGGGTCTAGGAAAGCTGGTCGCTCTTTAAGAAGGAGGTGTTAATGGCTCAGGAGCAGGCAGTCCCCACGTGCTGTAAGAGAAGCTGGTGCCAGTGAAGACCACCCTGACTGAACAGGGAGCTTTGGCTGCAACTCAGGGAGAAAAGGAGAGTTTACAGCCTTTGGAAGAAGTGGCTAGCCACTCAGAATGATTACAAAGATGCTGTGAGGCTATGCAGGGTGGAAATCAGGAGGTCTAAAGCCCAGCTAGAAATTAATCTGGTTTCAGCAGTCAAGGATAACAAGAAATGTTTCTATAAGTAAGTAAGCAGCAAAAGACAGACCAGGGAGAGCCTCCATCTCCTGCTAGGCACAGGAGGAAATATGGTAACAAGCGATGAGGAAAAGGCTGAGGTGCTTAATGCCTTCATTAATTCCTTCTTTGCCTCAGTCTTTAATAGGAAAACTAGTTGTATTGAGGGAATCTAGCCTCCTCAGCCAGAAGACAGAGACTGGGAGAATGACCCCCCCGCAATCTAGGAGGAGATAGTCAGTGACCTGCTGCATCACCCAGACACACACAAGTCGATGGGATGGGATGGGATGGGATGGGATGGGATGGGATACACCCAAGGGTGCTGAAGGAGCTGGTTAGGGTGCTTGCCAAGCTGCTTTCCATCATTTACCAGCAGTCCTGGCTGACTGGTAGATACCGACAGATTAGAAATTGGCCAATGTGCTGCCCATATATAATAAGGGCCGGAAAGATGATCCGGGAAATTACAGGCCTGTCAGCTTGACTTCGGTGCCCAGGAAGCTGATGGAGCAGCTCATCCTAAACACCATCACACAACACATTTGGGACAACCAGATGCTCAGGCCCAGTCAGCATGGGTTTATGAAAGGCAGGTCCTGCTTGACAAACCTGATCTCCTTCTACAACAGGGCGACCTGCTTATTGGATGAGGGAAAGGCCGTGGAAGTTGTCTACCTTGACTTTAGTAAGGCCTTCGACACCATTTCCCACAGCATTCTCCTGGTGAAACTGGCTGCTCATGGCTTGGATGGGCACCCGCTTTGCTTGGTAAAAAACTGTTTGGATGGCCGGGCCCAAAGAGTTGTGATGGAGTTAAATCCAGTTGGCGGCCGGTCACGAGTGGTGTCCCCCAGGGCTCAGTTTTGGGGCCACTCCTGTTTAACATCTTTATTGATGATCTAGACGAGGGGATCGAGTGCACTCTCAGTCAGTTTGCAGATGACCCCAAGTTGGGTGGGAGTGTTGATCTGCTCGAGGGTAGGGAGGCTCTGCAGAGAGACCTGGACAGGCTGGAGCCATGGGCTGAGGCCAACTGTAGCAATTTCAATAAGTCCAAATGCCAGGGGCTGCCCTTGGGCCACAACAACCCCCAGCAGTGCTACAGGCTTGGGGAGGAGTGGCTGGAGAACTGCCAGTCAGAGAGGGACCTGGGGGTGTTGATTGACAGCTGGCTGAACAGGAGCCAGCAGTGTGCCCAGGTGGCCAAGAAGGCCAATGGCATCCTGGCTTGTGTCAGCAATAGCGTGGCCAGCAGGGACAGGGAAGGGATCTTACCCCTGTCCTCGGCACTGGTGAGGCCGCACCTCGATTCCTGTGTTCAGTTTTGGGCCCCTCACTACAAAAAGGACATGGAGTTACTTGAGTGTGTCCAAAGAAGGGCAGCGAAGCTGGTGAAGGGTCTGGAGCACAGGTCGTACGGGGAGAGGCTGAGGGAACTGGAGTTGTTTAGTCTGGAGAAGAGGAGGCTGAGGGGAGACCTCATTGCCCTCTACAGTTCCCTGAAAAGAGGTTGTAGAGAGCTGGGGATGAGTCTCTTTAACCAAGTAACAAGTGATAGAACAAGAAGGAATGGCCTCAAGTTGCACCAGGGAAGGTTTACTGGATATTAATATATTTTGTAATTACCTCTGTTGACTATTGTTTTAACAGAAAGCCACGGTTTAGCCTGGATATTAGGACGTATTTCTTTACAGAATGGGTTGTTGGGCGTTGGAAGGGGTTGTCCAGGGCAGTGGTGGAGTTCCCCATTCCTGGAGGTGTTTAAAGAGTCTGGTTTACATAGCACTGAGTGATATGGTGTAGTTGAGAACTGTCACTGTTAGGTTAATGGTTGGACTAAGTGATCTTCAAGGTCTTTTCCAACCCAGATGATTCTGTGATTCTGTGATTCTGATTTTGTGAAAGCAAGCTCTAGATTTGTGAGGGTAACTGTGGCTGAATACTGAAATGAAGACAGGAGAGTAAATTTTTGGTCATTCCTGTGTTAGCACATCCAGTCATGACACAGGGAAAATATTTTCATCAATTTTAGTAATATCTAAATGGATTCCTCCTTTCTTCAGGTTCATGATGTGAAGAGGAGCTCCCTTTTTTTTTTTGCATAAAGGGTTATAAATGATACAGCATTAATAAAACCTTATAAACTTAATAAAAGCTCTTCATAATAGTTGTTTATGTAATGTTAGATGTATGGTGATGTAATATTGGACAGTTTTACTGGAATTCATTCAGCTTGCCCTATGCAATTCAGATCTGGCTCTTCCACAATGGTAATGTTAAATTCAAGCCAAGAAAATTACTGTGCTTGTCTGTAAAATGTATACATGCTATTGCTTAAGAACTAAATTATAGTTAATAATTTCACTTAAGCATGTTCGACACTGATGGTATATCTTGTGTCGAGGAATAGGGTAAATATAGAGGCAAAGTTGTTTCATTATATAAGTCAAATCTTAAAAGGTTTCATGTGCAGTCAGTGTGTGGGTTTATGTGTGTTTGTTTATATGCCTACATAATCGCTCATCTTCTAGGCTACGTATTTCCCTTGTCAAAAGTAAAATCACGTTAAACACTTTTAAGTACGCTTATTATATAGTTTCTTTCATCCAGCCTTCTCATGCTACTTTAGTATGCCTCATAATCCTTGTATGACAGAAAATCCATATTATTAGTAGTTAAACAGAATCACAAGGTAATTAAACTTTTCTATATTGGCACTGCCATTCCTGTTTCAAAGATGTGTTTATTCTGAATTCACTATATTCCTGTAAAATTTCAGTAGACATGAAAGCATATTAGTTTCTATCTCAATATATCTGCTCAAGGTCAATCCTGGAAGTGGTTGCATGTGTATGTGTGTGGGTGACTGTAACTTGCTGTGCTTAGGTTAGTAACTGTCTGTGCTTTCTTCATCATTCTTTTTGGGTTTGGTTATTTGAGATTCCTCTCTTGAGTTAACAGGCTTGATTGCAGGATGCACTTTTTTAACTGAGGATATAGCCAGTTAAGTCAGTCAGAATTTGACTTTGTAATTCTTATACTCTTGTTCTCATACTGCTTCTAAATATTCCACTGTCCCTTTGCAAGGTGGATACATAATGCAGAACTGAACCAAACTCTCTCCCCAAGTTCTGAAATGTCTAAAAGCTATCAAGATAGTATTTGACTTCTTTTCTTTTCCAGCTTAACCCACACTATCCAGAAGGTAATAATGAAGGAAAAGCTTTGGTAAGTGGAATTTATATGTTGCACATAATCTGGAAAATACTGTATCCTTAACCCAGTACAGCCCAACATATGAAAGACATTCATAGCTTTCCTTTTATTTACATGTTACAGCTGCTGCGATTGTTTTCCATAGCCTGTGTAAGCTAGGGTGCAACTCAGAACTGGCATTACAGAAAGTTCTCTCTGGTGTCAGGCAAACGATGGGAAACTTACTTAAATTGTCATTAGCTGGAAGCTGTTCTGCTGACTGCAGATATGAAATGTATTAATTCTTCTCAAATCAGATGTATTACTTCATGGCAAAACCCACTACCCTCTTTAGCAAGAAATTGAGGGACAAGCAAGTCTGGTTACTTATGTGCCAGTATCAATTCAGAGGCTCTGCTAGTGAAGGCAAGCCCCCTTGGGGCATGTTTGTCAGTCAAGTGTAGCTCTAAATATAAGAACATGCTGGGACTCTTTTTATTGCCTATATTGAATACATGCAAGCAGGTATTCAGGCACAGGCTTAGTCTGAGGCCTGCCACGCTTCAGGCAACTCTATCATGACATCTTTGCAAGGATCCAAGTTGTCCTTGCTGCAGTGTGGATGGGTTGGATAAAGGCCTTATGCTTAGAATGCAACAGCCTTTGCCTTGTACAATATCAAGAGCATACGAGCTAATTCTAACTAGCGAGCCAAGGGCAGATATGTTGTCATTTTTAACATTTGAAGGAAGTGGAGTTAAAACCCTGTGGGAATCTTACAGAGGCAACAAATAGTCCAAAACCTAATCATTCCTCCGTCAAATTCATGAGATTGCCATGAAAAATGCCAAGATTATCTTTGAAAAAATTCAGTTTTATTTCTTTCTCTTTGCCTTCTGGCTTTTGTTCTTTTAGAGGACACATTTTCAAGTTTTTCTCTGCGTGGGGAAGAATTTTTTTTTCTTCAAGAAATGAAACCCAAGATTCTTACATAATCAGTGCCTTCAGGACTGCAATGTCAATAAAAATGGTGACTTTTGTAGGAGGTGGCAACATCAGTTTTCCATCTTTCCTGGTATTTGGTATTAATGGTAATATGGCAATAACAGCTAAGCTGTCCAGAGAAATGAGAATTCTCTTTCATGAATATAGGGATGTTTCACCAGTTGTTTCTCTTTTGTACTTGAAGCCCCTAGCTTTCGAATGGAAATCGAGATAAATTCTGGAATACCCCAGTGAGTAGGGTGCTTGCTTGAAAATGCTTGGGTTCATGCTCTTGCTCTGTGAACAGTAGAGCTCATCTCGTAGATGAGCATCTGCATTAACATTGTAGTTCACATCATGACAGCACTTCTGAATCAAATCTCCAGATTATTCACTATTTAAGACACTCCAGTTCACTTTGCAGAGCAATATCAGAGCATGTGATCTTATATTCTGTTGGATGGAAGTAAAAAGGTACACACCCCCCTGGAATGTATCTATTGTGCTCAAACCTTTCAGCCCAGAAAATCAGACTAGAACTAGTCTGATGTAAAACCTGTGAAAACATATATAGGGTAGATGCTAGGTCCCTGTCTCCAAGGATCCGATCTTATTGTACCACACTGTACTAATTTAGGTATCGTATAGGGTTTCCAGTTGAAGCAATTCCAATTCATCTAAATAATTAAATATTCTCTGGACTGGGTAATGAAGAGGGAGGAAGAGTAATCTGAACACGAATGTTAAAGGTGACTTCTGTAACAGTCTGGCTTAGTCCTCCTGGGAATTGGTTTCAGCTGAAAACCCAGACCGCATAAATCAGATTAGACATATACTTCCAATAAAAATTTAATCAAAACTGATTGATGATCGAAACTGATGCCTTTGTGGAAATTTTAGTTCATGCAGTCAGCACTTCCTTGTGAAAAATGTTCTGTGAAAGAACTCCTAACAATGTCTGGTAATACCTCCATGTAAATCCAAGTTTACAGGCACTTTTAGCATGGTAGAAATCCCTCTGGATCCTTCACCCTTTTATAGTCTTGTTGGAAATAGCATGAGTCAGCAGTGGCTATTTTAAGCCTTCAGCAACTGAGCAAAAAAGCTTCATTCATATCCCTGTGCAGGAGTTTCTTTTATGTTACAGTGATGCAGTGTTTTTGAATTATCCTTCAAAAGTAAAAGATAATATTTGGAGTTCTTTAAGGGCCAGCTATGTCAGTCTTGTATCCAATATGCACATAACCTAGAGCATGCATGCTTTCTTTGTTCCATGGTTTTCATCTAGTGTTTCTTCTGCCAGGTGACTGCCTAACTGCCTAATTGATTCACCACAAAGGCATCTCCTTTTTAATCTTTTGAAGCAATTAATTTTGAAATACTGCCCATGAGGTAAATCTGCTCTAGAGGGGGAGGTAAAAGTAGACCTACCAACAAAATTTGAAGTCTGAGTAGCAGGGAAATGGGAGATGCATACTTGAATCCTTTCAACTGAAAGAAGAAATTGAGCCTGCAGCCTGTGTTTTTCTTTTCTCTGTTACTCTGTTGGATAAAAGGGTACCAGCTCCTTCTCTGTTGTCTGGGTTTTAAAGTTGGCACAGCCATCTGTGCATTTCATGCCAACCCTTAACTCCTAAATAAGGGCTTCTTGTGCATGTTCACTGCCTGGTTTACAAGTCCTGATCACAGTTGCTTAGGCAACTGAATTTTAGGAAGCAGCAGTGGAGGATTTTCTGTGCTGCAGTAGGGGACATAGGCACCTAGGTTCTGCCTAAATGCATCTTTTCTATCTTTTCTGCCTTGCCTTAAATGACTCAGAATTCTGAAAGGGTTTGGCTCTAGAGAACGTAAATATTACTGAAAGTCACTAGGACTTTTGTACCCAAGCATTAAAGCTACATTTGGACTGTGGTTCATTGCTCATTTATGGGCTGCTGCTTGAGAATTCAGCCAAATTGTCTTGTGAAACACTGCTTTTAATTCTGGCCAAATTTGGCCTTACAATGAGTTGATTAATATTATACATATTTTGCTCACATCAAAACTCCAGAATTTTTTTTTTCAAATGGGAAGACCTTTCTGTGATTGAAAGGCCTTATCAAAAAAAGGCTTCTTCATCTCTTGAAATCTAGGAGATTATAGAGTACCATGCATCAAAACGCAGTGCTCTGCTACAGATCCCATTAAATAAAAAATTGATGTATTTTATGCCACAAAGTAGCCTGTTATTTCTAATCACAGAAATGTACAACATCCAGAAGAATTCTGTAAACATTGGGGAAAAGTCAAGAACAGCTGGAAACCTGGCATTTGTTAGCGCTTTTATAGGTCTTAGCTCCATCTGTCTGCATTTGCATGAGAGAGTGTTAGTCCTAACCAGTTCCAAACTGGCTTTTATTGTTGAGAATTTCTTAGGATTGAGACTGGTATGCATTTACTTTTCTTGTAAAGAAGTTTGACAGATCTACCATGGATTTCTAGATGCAATTTGATGTCTCTGCTTTGGCTTCTGTTTATCTAAATTTATGAATCCCAAACAACTCTGCAGTTCAGAGTTTTCTTTCTTGCTTCCAGCCCAGGTGATTTTTTTTTTTTTTTTTGTGATAAACACTGTAAATTAATTTATTTTATTTTTTTATTTTACTTTCCAGCAACTAAATTTGTTTATTAAAAATTTTATTATGTGGGACACAGGTGATGCAGTTTAAGCAAGTAGAATAAGCTTGGGGAATGTATTGTGTTTTTAAAGGCTTGGTTAGGAATTAATTTGGCAATAAACAATCTGAAAAACATTTAAAAAAAGAAAAAAGAAAAGAAAAATCAGCAGGTTTAAAATGGCAGTGTCTCTGCTTATATAAAGCCAGCAGTCAGACCACTCGAGAGGCTTGGGGGAAGAAGGGGAGACACGGATGCTGGCACATTATTATTATTCTGCTGCTGCACACAGGTCTGAATCAGCTCTGAAAACTCATATATTGTTTCTTACAGAATGTCTCTGGCTCCTAACAACAGAATTGCAACGTGATGTCTCTGCTAAAAATGCGATGACTCACAAATGAGTCAACAATGAAGGTGTTATAGGAGGCTAACTGCCATGCTGTCTGCCAGGGCTTCATAACATGCAGGAGCAAGGCTGGCCATTAATTTACTCGACTTTCTTTTCATATAGAATTTTAAAATCACCTAACCTATGGAGTTCTGCTCACATTACCACTCTCTGGAAATGTTGGTTTTGTAAGAGCTTCCTAAACTTGGGTTAACATTGAGATACCACTTTGTACTGGATTTAACAGGCATTTTCAGAACTCTGGCTGCTATTAAGTTTAATTTCTGCTGAAATCTGTTGTGCAGCTTAATGTATTCATTCCAGAGCAGAGCATTATCCTTGACTGTCTCTATGCCACAAAAGGTGTCTTTACCAATTGGAATTGTAGATTAGGTTTCTAAAAGAGAAGGTATTTCAGGTCTGTCATGTTTTTGTATTGCTTTTTGCAGTTGAAAGGAAGGCCCCTCCATAACCAAAACTCCATATAAATCTCCTGATTTAAGTTTGATAACCAGTTGAGGTCACAATTACAAGCAAATTATATTAAGAGATGTGAGGATGGGTTATCTGCTGGGCTGCAAGTCTCAGGAAAGACAAATCTGATTGTACCTGAGTATTTTGTCTCATTACAATATGGGATTTGTCTACAGTTAAATCTGCCCTTCAAATTGCAAACACCATATTATGTCTGTGTTGGATTTTTCCTAAGCCGCTTTTTAAATCAGTGTGATGCACTGCAGATCAGTGGCATTACTAGGAGTTACGAATCTTCTTGTGAGCCTGGATCAGTATTACCACTCCTCACCAAAATGACTTTGTTTTAACTGACTTTTCTGAACTCTCAGCCTTTGTTTTTCTAGATGAGTCCCTCCTGTAAGAGTGCCCTGGACACTGGCTGTGTGGTAGGGGTGTGTTCAGTTCCCCCATTCTAGCAAAGTCCCTTTGTGCATGTGAGTAGTGTGCTTTGCTTTACTGCTGCAGAATAAGACTGGCAGTGGAGGGCTTTACAGCTCTAGTCAGGTGGACGCTTAGGTTTTGTTAGGCAGAGTGGGATTACTCTGCTCTTTGTACCACCTGGTTTTTTTTGGACTGGGTTGTTCTTCTGGAAGGTGTCCAACTTCTGCCAGACAGAAGAATAGCTGAATGTGCATTTCCTTCACCTTGCAAGCAATATAACCTGTGCACGATGGAGTGAGATGATTCCACCTTCTTCATACCTGTTTTGATTTGTAATTCACCTGCTACTTTTTTTCTTTTTTTAAAGAAATCCTGGGAGTGCTTTCCTTGGCTGTCACTGACCACATCACCAACATCTCTGAAACTGTTCACTGGCTTCCTTTTCATACTGCTTTAAGTTGAATTTTCTTCTTTCTGCATTTGAGTCCCTTTACAGTTCTTTTCCTCCCTTCTCTTCACTGAATCCAGTTTTGCTGGCTGCATCTGCTCATATGCCAGTTTCTTACCTGAGCAAATGTCATCTTGTTTTCATCTGCTTAGGAATGCAGTGCTTCTCCTGAGCTGATCATATTGTCTAATTAATTTGAAATAGTCTAATACTTTAACTTCTTTTCATATCCTCAGACTCATCTGCTGATTCAGTAATGGCTTAGTTAAGTGCAAATTCTGATGACTGCTTACTATATTTAATTAATCATAAGAAACTTTCTGTGTCCAAGTGTGTGTACATTCTCTCTTTCTCACACAGAGACATGCACTCAGTCATAAACATAAATCCATGTATGTTCATGTGTAATTACAGTGTTCTCTCTCATGCTCTCCATGGATCTAAGTTGTTTCCAGAGCTGTCGAGGGTCACTTCTTGTTACAGATCTTTTCCATGACTGATGTTTAACACCCATAATCCAGGTTGGGTTGTAAGGTGTGTCTGAGATGCTGAAATAACATTATAAAGGAAAGTTCTCAGGTTTGTGCTGGAGTCCACTATGAAACTACTGTACAGGTCTTGTGAAGGTCTGATTTTGCTCAACTAAGCTTTGCATTGCAGTTAGTAGTATTACAGACACTTGCCCTCTTTTTAAGTGGACTTTCTTTTTAGACTGAATACCAGCTCTTGCTCATATGCCAGGTCTGATTTGACAACTGCTAAGCCTGATAGGCAGGATTTAGTCCTGATGAGCCAGCTCCATTGCTCAACTACATCTACACATTTAGTGAGTGGAGAGAGTCAGCCTCAAACTGCAGGATTATCTTCTCCACAAAGTTAATGGTTAGCGTGGACTACTACAGCACAGGAGCGCTGCCTTTGACTTTGTCTCCTGTCATAGAAACCTGCACATGTGCATAATGATCTATTGGAGATGATCAGACATTATATCATGAGTGAGTATAAAAAAGCTTTATTACACAGAGTAGAATATGGTTTCATATGTGCTTTCCCAGAGCCCCAGGGTAAAAAATACATACCACTATGAAGTATCCTGCTTTTTTATATACTACTATTTTCAATTTGGAAATTATAGTAGAGTGGGTAGTTTCTGGGAAGCCCTAGCTAGATTTGAATGTAAGTTATGGGAAATATCAGAAAGTTTGAATGCTGTTCTAAACTATCCTATGCTACTTACCACTTTACAGACCTCTTGAATTTTAAACTGGTTTTCCAGTTTTCCATTTTGTTTGGAAATTTAGGAAGTAGATCTTCATTTGATGTTAGACTCTGAATTACACATCTCAGGAGGATTCTCTTACAGTTTGCCTGCCATTTCATTTTGGGTATCATACTGAGCATGTAAAACAAAATATGTATGGAAATCACAAAAAATTTTGCTGTTTTCTCAATCCCAGTTAAGTTTTCAGTGTGATTTTGTTTAATATTTTGGGGACGTTAGGATATGGTAGGATGTGAGGACTGCCAGATGAGTTTACTCTTCTGCAAGACACAAGAGATGGTTGCCTTTTGCCTCAGCAAGCCTTCCTCTCAAAAACTAGTGACAATATGCTAATGACTAGATGAGCCTAAGAAAAACTTCTGGAAGGGTTTCTTCATGTTTTTTTCCTACTGCCTCTGTCCTTGATAGAAGTAATGGGATGGAAAGCTGGCATTTTTTAGGCTTGATAATGAAAAAAATGGATATTTTAAAAGGATTCAGAGTGCGCCTTGGAATGAGATCATAACTAGCTATTTCTTACACAGTTTCACTCATCCTTGTTTTTGTTTCTTTATCAGTTAGCAATATGAATAATCAAACCTTTGCCCTTGATTATCCCTTACAGGTTGGTTTTAATCAAGGTACTAATGCAAAGTGAGTACAGCCTAGACTCTTTACATTGCTTTGTACACCTCTTCCCTAGTGATGCATTATAAATCATTATAATAGTATTTCAGGTTTTCAGTGTTTGATTTTTCTCTTTTGGCTTTCTTCATTCCTTTTTTTCTCTCCCTCTGTGATGTATTTTGTGTATGTGAAGGGCCCTGGGCTGCTTGTCTCTTAATTGGTTATTAGTCTTTTGTAATATGTGTAACTCAGTGTCCCAGAGGAGCAGCTTTTACTTATGCCAGTAATTCTGTTGGTTGCTGTGTGGTTATGGGTGTAGACTCTGAATTACTCCTTCAAGCAAAGGTATG
This sequence comes from Athene cunicularia, assembly GCF_003259725.1. Taxonomy (NCBI): domain Eukaryota; kingdom Metazoa; phylum Chordata; class Aves; order Strigiformes; family Strigidae; genus Athene; species Athene cunicularia. Next base: position 29,686,410 of record NW_020799092.1, read on the forward strand.
TGCTTAGAGAAGGTAGCATTTACAGTATGTGAAGACAAAGGTATGTAGGTAACTAAAGATAAAGATGGCTGCTTAGTGGTGCTGGGTCACAAAATTCCCACAGACTTTCAGCGGATGGTGGGAGGAAGATTGCCACTGTAGATTTGCGTGCCTCTTCTGAGGCACCAACACAACTTTAAATCTGTCACTTGAAAGTTTGGCTCCTTGAAGGGAAAAAACTTCTCCAGTTGCAGTGGGGAAACTCAGACCTATGTTGGATCCAGCCTCCAGTGTGTTGTCAGCCTGTGCTAATCTAGTTTTGCAATCTAGCTTTGTTTGTCTCCCTTCCAATGACAAGTTGATGTTAGTGGAGCAGATATTGTGTCTCTTGCTGTTTGGAAAGTGTGCTGCTGTGATTCTGACCATATGAGAGGAAGAATGAACAAATAAAACAGCAGTGGATTTAGGCAAATTACTTTTTAAATCCTCTCCCCCCTTGGAAAAATCGAATTTTCATTAGTTCTCTTCTTTTAACTTTGGCCCTTTCCAAACCAACACTGTGTAGTTACATCTGTTGGGAGTGAAGGGTCTGCAATTACCGCAGGTTTTTTAAAGTTGTAGGGTGTCAAGTAGTAATGAATACAGAACCACAGTCTCTCTGTAGTTTGTGACCTGCTGTTGTTATACTGACTGTCTGAGGCCCCATGTGCCTGGTGCAAAGTGCATCCTTCGTGTTACACACTCCAAAGTCAGTCATGGTACATTCTTACTAGACTGTAAAAAAAAGTACAATTCAAATGTATTACTTGTCTGCAAGGTAATTGGAGAATTTATAATGGGCCCTGATGCAAGCAAATAATATTTGTGCCTAATCAGCAGAGAGATGGTGACCTTCCTGCTTCAAAGAAGAAACGCCAAGCAGGGGAGAAGATTATGTATACTTTGGTCTCTGTGCCACATGGAAATGACATCGCATCTCTCTTTGAACTGGATGCCACCACTCTTCAGAGAGCTGATTGCCTGGTTCCAAGGTATAAAAAAAATTTAAAAAGGCAAAATAAAAAAAAAAGCAAATAGTGCTGCATTGACAGAGTTTCTTCCTAGCATTATGCTAGTGTGTAAAGCAGAAAAAAATCAAACATGAGCAAGTACTATCCTTCATTCAAAATTTGAGTAGTGTTCATGGATAAACAAGGGATGTATAAAACATGATACTGCTGCTGTGACTGGGTAAAATAATTATAAGGATAAAACAAGTGACATTTAAAGAGAGTCTGAGAAGAGGAAAAATAATGGGCTTAATATTGCACAGATATATATGAGGACAGAATTGAGCCATTGTGCGCTGTTTGCAAAAACTGTACTACTAATAGATCTAACTGAATTGTTCCCAACAAAATAATGTGTATGGTGAACTGCGCTTCTGTTTCCCTGACAGATCATGATCCCACTGAACACATTTGTTATTCAAATGTATTCTGCAAATGGCTTCTGGGTTTTAATTGTGAATATTTGAAATTTCAACTGTGTTGCTTAGCCGAGATTGGCTAGATAAGTCATACGGGGTTGGTCGTGACTGAATGGGCATGCAGACACTTGGGGCTAGTTGTGAGTGTGGATTTTAAAGCTGGTTACCTGAAATACCAACATATGTAGCTTTAAAGTGTATTTGCTATGTTAAGTTTTGCCAGATAATTTGCTTACTTGAATACTCAAAAGTCCATCAGCATGAAAGAGAGTGAAGACCACAGTGAATATATTTTGAATGTATAATTCAGAGTAAAAATTGTAATTGATTTCTCAGCTCTGCTTTCTGATAATACCACAGGTTATTATATGGAAAGAATTTAGAAGTATCTCATGTCTGCTCTTTGTTCACTTGATTTTCAGTTAAGAACTGGTACTTTAAATGATTGCTCCCTGGCACAAGGGTTTGCAGATCATAATAATAAAGCTGTGAAACCATGGTCAGTTTTACCTTCTGGCTTTTGTGCTGTGACAACTTGAAGGGGTTCATTACTCTGCAGAAAGAAAAAAAAGAATTGGATTTATTCATGAAATGTATTTCTATTCAGATGGGATTTTATACATCTTCCTTTTAAATTTTTTTCTTTAAGGAATATTTTATTCCTAGACTTATATAAATACTTAAAATCAGCATTCTGTAATAAAAACATAATCCCAAGATGCTCTTTGTTCTTCTTGCAGCTCTGTTCTGGGTGAGAAAGAAGGAGACAAGGGAAAAGGGTACTGCAGTATCTTTTAGGTCTCCTTTACCTTTTTATTACAAGTGGCTGGTGTGACTCATGCCCTCAAGTCTCATGTCATGGTCGTGTGTTGTATTTCATCCTGCCTTGCCCACTTTAGCTCAGAACTGATCCATCTAACCTGTTGTTTGCTTTGTTCTCCTTTAGGAATTCATATGTCCGACTGAGGCATTTATGCACTAACACTTGGGTCACTAGTACCAGCATTCCAATAGATACTGATGAAGAGAGGCCTGTGATGTTAAAGGTAAACACATATATATCTTGGGGTTGAAATCCCAGGCTCATTCCTGAAGTTCTCTACTGGTGATCTCACTTCTAACATATAAAATATGCATAATAATTAGAATAAAGGTAAGAGGATCACTTACCCACATAAACCAAAAACTTTTGCAGATTGGGACATGCCAAACAAAAGAGGACAAGGAAGCTTTTGCCATTGTATCAGTTCCTCTGTCTGAGGTCAGAGACTTGGACTTTGCCAATGATGCAAACAAGGTTCTAGCATCAACTGTTAAAAAGCTGGAGAATGGAACACTAACACAGAATGAAAGGAGGTTAGTGAGTTGTTTTTTTTTCTTCCTCCTAAATTGGTGTTTGGTTGCTCATGACATCACAGTAATGGGTAAATTAGTAACATCTGTGTGGACACAGAGGCAATTAGGACAGGACACTTAAGTGATGAGAGTGGATTAGATTCCATCTCTGTCAGAGCATCCTTGCTGCACCTCAGGTTGGTCTATATACCTCATCTGTAAAATGGGGTTAAACAGCACTTCCCCAGCTCACTGGCCATATGAAAGGGTAGCTCCCTGGTCAGATGCAAAGTGTTTGTCTTCTTTCCTTTGATAATCCACTTCTGAGCTGTAATGTGGGGTTCTATTGCATTTGCTTCTCATGTACAAGAAAGCCATCTATGCAGTGGGCAGCATGGTAGGACTCTTGATTCGTGTGGAGTTCACTGTACTGCACATTCATGCTACAAGAGCTGTAGAAGGAGGTCTCAAAGTAACACAGAAGCTGCCTCAATAGTTCCTTTCCTATTTTTATATTTCTTTTTTGCATTTTCTGGAGGTAGAAGGAATTACTACTGCCTCTGTCCTTTCTAGCACCTTCTTCTGCCAAATTTTCTTTTGTGTAGCAAAGAGTGAAACAAATACAGTCATTTTTCAATAGTTTCTTGGGTCAGTGGGGAAATAGTCTAGCGGCAGAATGTTTTTATTCCTCTATTGAATCCATGTTGTGGTTTAAGCCCAGAGAGAAACTAAGCAGCACAAAGCTGCTCACTCAATCACTCCTTCCCTCTCAGGGGTGGGGAGGAGAAAATAAAGCAAAAGGCTTAGGTATCCAGACAAGGACAGGGAAGAATGACTTGTGAATTATGGTCACAGGCAAAAGACAGACTTGATTGAGGAAGAAAAAAGAAGATCAATTTAATTTAAATACCACCACCACAACCACTTAATTTTCCAATCAGGGTAGGACAGTGAGAAGCATTAACACATCTTCAGAACACCTCCCCCCACTCCTCCCTTCTCAGGCTCTAAGCTCTGCTCCCAATTTCTCTACTTATTCCCCCACAGCAACTCAGGGGAATGGGGGTTGTGGTCAATTCGTCATACATTGTCTCTGCCTCTCATTCCTCATCAGTGGGAGGACTCCTCACACTCTTCCCCTGCTCCAGCATGGGGTCCCTCTCATGGAAGACAGTCCTCCACAAACTTCTCTGATGTGAGTCCTTCCCATGGGCTACAGCATGGGTCCCACCCATGGGCTGCAGTCCTCCCAGAAACAAACTGCTCCAGCGGGGGCTTCCCTCAGAGTCCCAGCCTTCTTCAGGCACAGCTCCCTGCTCCAGCATGGTGTCCTCCACAGGCTGCAGGTCAGCATCTGCTCCACTGGTGACCTCCATGGGCTGCAGGGGCACAGCCTGCCCTCTCTCCACAGACTGCAGGGGGGTCTTTGCTCCAGTGCACCTCCCCCATCCTCCTCTTTTCTTCCACTGACCTTGGTGTTTGTATAGGTATTTCCCTCACTCCTCCTCTTCCTCCCAGGTTCCCCTTCTTAAATACATTATCACAGAGCATGGCCACCATCATTAATTGGCTTGGCCTTGGCCAGAGGCGGGTCTGACTTGGAGCCAGGGGAACTTAATGAAGCTTCTCACAGTGGCCACCACTGTGGCATCTCCCCTGATACCAAACTCCTTGCCACACACACAAACCAAACATAGTGTATCGTCTTGTTTCACAGATCCATGTCTGTGATAAAGTATAAAAATCTTTGATAGGCTGCATAAGAGTGTCTTTGTACTGTTCTTGGGCCTTGAGACCAGCTGGTATAGATTTTGGATTTCTGAATACTCTGCATCAAGGTAACATCCTGTATTTTTCTCCCTTTTTCTTTCTGGTTATTATTTAATGCCTTGGTAGACATCCCTGTTGATGGATTTAAGCCTCTGCTGAACCAAGGTCTGGAATCCTTAAATACATTTCAAACTTAACTTTGCAGTTATTAAGGTTCCATTACACTAAATAAAGGATGTTCTAAACGGTGATTTTCTTTCTTAATGAATCCCTAGCAAGTGTTGAATAACTGTATATAATAATGATTTGTCTATTCGTCCTAGGTTTGTAACCAAGTTATTGGAAGATCTCATTTTCTTTGTTGCTGATGTGCCTAATAATGGGCAGGAAGTTTTGGATGTGGTCATTACCAAGCCAAACCGTGAACGACAAAAATTAATGAGGGAGCAAAATATATTGGCTCAGGTATGTCCTACTGTATTAATAACTTGCTTGTATTTACAGATTGTAAGAGAGAGTGGTTTGAGAAAACATTATTTTTAGGTGACTTGGCTTATGCCATGTTGGGTTTGTGTCTGACTGGATTGGATAGATATAACACTATTTAGTCAAGGCCTTTGAATCAGATAAAAAGCATGAGGGGCCATGTCTGATAACTGTTAGTTTTGTGTGATTCTGTTGACTTTTAAGACTACATTTGATAGGAGATTGTTGACAAAATTTGAAGCAAGCTTGCAACATGGTCCCAGTCCTGCAGGTATTCTCCATATAGGAATAATTCTAATGCCCTTATGGATCCCTGACTTTGTTTGAGGGCCAACCTGCACGTAGATCAAAATTAATATTATCTTTAAGTAGCCTACTGGAATTAAAAGAAAAAAAGTGAAAAAGATGAAATTGGACAGCAGCCAGTATTGTCTTCCTTTTTCTTTTTTAATTTATCCAGAATTAAGGCACTTAACTAACAGTGTTTAAAATTGGGGATAGCAGTAAAGAGAAAGCAATGTCAGTCAAGTTGGTGGGCAATTGAAGCTATATGCATAAAGCTGTTATGTCTGAGATCACGCCCCCACTTGTATTTAGTCATATGTATTTCGTCATATCATCCCTTTTGCTGATCTTGTCAGAGACCATTTCCATTGACTGCTACAAGTTAAGCAAAAATATGGGTTTGATTTTCATTCTCAGTGGCTTTGATTTTAAACAGATATTTGGCATCCTTAGAGCTCCTTTTAAGGACAAAGGTGAAGGATCGATGTTGAGACTTGAAGACCTAGGTGACCAGAGATATGCCCCATACAAATACATGTTAAGATTATGTTACAGAGTCCTCAGACATTCCCAACAGGACTATAGGAAGAACCAGGTCAGTGGTGTTCAAGATAATTTTCATTCTCATTTCTATAATTATATATCCTGGGTTTGACATTGCTCTGCACTTAAAAGTGGGATTCTGTAGTAATGATAAAAGGACTGGGTTTTGTGTAAGTTAGTAGTAAGAAACCACTGTCATATACTTCCTCATGCTGAGGAACAGTGGTTTTGTTTTATAGTCGTGTATATGAATTGAATGATCAGTAATGAATATCATAGGTTCACCTTGTACTTTGACAGGCTCAGACTGAGATTGGGGTCCATTGCTTCATTCATGAGCTTTCTGTTATTAAAACTATGCACTTGGACTCTGGTTTATAAAGTGGGAAGTCTGTAAACTAACTGTTTCTGTTGTTCAGATATTTGTAGAGGGATGGCAGTGAATCAGACCAGAGGTTATTCTATCAGGTAGCTTGGTCTCCTACTGCTGGAGACTCCCCATGAGCAAGAAGTATTTCAGAACATGGTGTTGAGCGTTATGCATGTTGCAGCAGGGAAAAACTGCACTAACTTTATAGGACTAAAGGGAATAGAGATAAAAGACTTAACTGCTATGTGTGGCTTTTTGTTTTCTTTGTAATGTTTTGCAGAAATATTTCTGTCTTGGGGGGGGAGAAAGGGAGGAGGGAAAACTCAGGAAAGCAAGCTTCTTAAATGTTCTAGAAACCTTTTGGTTTTTCCTCTTAAAAATGTTGGTTGCCATTTCTTTAATTTTGTGTATATTATCATGGATTCCTTTATTTGGTTTATGAAAGAATAAGAATTACTCATCTCTAATAATGAATCTGTTTCTTGGTGTACGTATTTCAGGTGTTCAGATGTTATTTTGTTCAGGTTAGTTCAGAGAGGTAAGTTTTGAGGGTTATTTTGATTGCTAATTGAGCTGGATGCTTCTGGTTCTAAAAGAAAAACATCACTGCTTAACAGCTCATCAAGGGAATTTTCATTTTTTCAGGAATATATTGCTAAGAACTTCTGCATCATGCAATCCCAGATTGGTTATGATATTCTGGCAGAAGACACTATCACAGCTTTGTTGCACAACAACAGAAAACTGCTAGAGAAACACATCACGGCTAAAGAAATAGAGACATTTGTTAATTTACTAAGGAGAAATCGAGAACCAAGGTTTGAAGTGGTCCATGCAATATTCGTTTTCTGTATTTATAGGCTTTTATATTTGCAGTAGTTGTGAATCTGCCTGCTGTTTGTTGTTTTGTTGTCTCTCTCTCTCCCAGCTTAATTTTTTTTTTGTCCTGGCAGAAAAAAACCCACATGTACAGCATCATGCTAGAAAATATCAGAACTACCTGTAATTCTTGGGATTTGACCATATCTGCAGTTCAGAATTAGAGTTCACTGAAAAGTGGATTTATACTTCACAGGACAATTTTGGAAATTTGGTTTTAGTTCCGATTGGGACAAAGAGAAACAAATAGACATTTTAATTTCTCAGAACTCTGCAGTTTCTCTGTGAAACTGTCACTTGTATTGGTTCCCCTACTAATAATCTTGGTGCAGATTGCACAGATACCAGTTTTCCTGCAGGTTCAGATTCCAGGTCAGACCTGAAAGGGGCCTAGGGCAGCGAAGATCCCAGTGAACATATGTCTTAGACCAGATCTCCTTCCAGATGAAAAATTCTGGCCTTGAACTTCATTCAGCTGGAAATTATATTAGCTTTAGGTCAGAATATAAAGGAAATTGATTTTAATTTATTTTTGAATGGGGTTTTTATGTGAAATTTCTTTCATTGGATTTTCAGTTGTAAAATTACTGAAGTGGTACAAATAAAAGCAATTAATGTACTTAAGTCCAAATAATGTCCTCTGTAATTGCAAATACCATTTTTCTGTTAGTGATGAAAGCTACTGCTCAAGGCCCTGGTGCTTCACTGCTTCAATTGTTCTCTATATGACTGTAGCCATATTGTCTCACCCTGTAATCTCATTTCCTCTCCCATGCTAAACTGTGTTGGGTGTGGTCAGTATTAAATGGAAACCCCATGAGATCAGGTCTTTCTTAGTGCTGAAGGGTCCTAGTGTTTGTTGTCCGTCTCATGTCATGTTTTTGTGATGGAGGATGTCATACTATTTGTTGCATAACTACATTGTGCAACTACTATGTATTCATTGCTTTAAGGCTGAAGTCCAAGAGCCATAGATGTTTGAAAAAGTACACCTTGCTAGATAGGCAATTGGAACAGTAAAAGCTTGATCTTAGGACACTTATTTTCATGGAGAATCTTGTAGACTTCTGCAACACTGCTCATGTGAATAAGAATTGTGGCAGTATGCTCTAAAACACATGAGCTACAAAATTAATAACCTTCCTGAGTTTTATCTCCAACTAGGTAACTCCCCCAGAATTCAGTTTAAGTATGTGCTGTTTATTAACATTATCTTTGTGATGCAATATTGCCGTGCACTGTTAATTACCTGTTGCCATAAAGCTTAATTTCAGTGATGGGTAAAATTGTTCCTAAGTGTATCCTACAAATGCTTTCTGTACTTATCCCTTGCAGTTCCCAGACTTCTGTGGGAAGCGTGGTCTGTGCTAATGCAGACATGATTTTCTGATTCCCTCTGGTAGGATGATCACCTATAGAGGTTCAACTATTGGATCCTTGAATGGCTGATAGTAGATGGTCAGATCTTTTTACCTGGATTTCTAAGTGGAGTATATGATCTGTGTGTGTGTGTGTGTGTGTGTGTGCCTGCTCATATCTGCTTCCCTACCAGCTTTGAGCCTCTTGCCCAGTTTAGCTACATTTGCTAGAGGAGTGGTGGGCTCAGAGATACTCAATTTCTACATGTCATGAAAAGAAGCAGCTACATAGAGGGAAGAGGCCCTTACTATATTCTAGTGAGGCAAAGGCTGCAATATGGGCTACTGTTAATAGAGAGGAACCTATGAAAGGAGGACAAGAAGCAGATACCTAATGAAGGTCTCAATTTTGAGGAAAGCCTCAGGCTGAACCTTGTTAAACATCAGAAGACCTAAGTTTGAGAGACAAATTTATAGGAAACTTGATTTTCATGCAAAGCTTTTGTTATTTCTGCTTTATGTGGAATGACTTCTTTGAATAGAGAGGTCCTGTCTTCAGGTCCTGCCAGATCTTCACTCTTCACTAATTGTTGGCTGTGTCACTTCAGAGATTTCAAAATGCATCTTTCGAAGGTAGAGGTGTGGACTCCTCCAGTGCATTGGAGTTCCTCAGAGGGCAACACGGCTATCTCCAGCATAAGTAACATCTCCTTGCTACTTGGGTTAGAGAGGCATGTGTTACCTGGTGAGGAGGATGGGTGAGAATGTGTAGTCTTGCTTTTTGTTCCTGACAAGTATGAGTACCTTCAGTGGAACAGCCTCAGGCTGCTTGTAAATTCTGGTACAATTCTTTGGCCTTTGATTTGCTGAGGAAGTGTCACACTTGGGATATTTTTCTTTTCTCTCCCTGACTCAACACCATTCAGGGTGGCTTTCAAAGCTATTACTCATCTTTATCTGTTGTGAGTTGCAATAGTATGAATTGGCTAAGATCATATGTAGATAAATTTTGTGTTATATGCTCCCTTGAGCATATTGGTGATGAATGCTTTAGATTTCTACTGCAGTGTTTCTATGTAGTATTTTAATTCTTGTGTTCTGTTACATCTGTGGTTTTTTTGACTGCAGATTCTTGGATTATCTATCAGACCTGTGCGTATCGAATACCACAGCAATACCAGTAACTCAGGAACTCATCTGCAAGTTTATGCTGAGCCCAGGGAATGCTGACATTCTCATTCAGACCAAGTGAGCATCCATAAACAGAACATACCTTTTTGTTATCTACTCTGTTATATTCACAGCAGTTTGATAGTGGCTCCATTGTGAATGGTTTGTGTTTGCAGGCTGGTTTCAACACAAATGAACAATCCCTTGGAATGCCCAGTCATCTCAGAAGACATTGATGAAGAGGAAGTATGGCTTTACTGGATTGACAGTAACAAGGAGCCTCATGGCAAAGCCATCAGGCATCTGGCTCAAGAGGCGAAGGAGGGCACAAAAGCTGATTTAGAAGTTCTTACCTACTACAGGTAAAACTGCTTATTCAAATGAAGGAAAATGTAAACTCTCTGAAGACCCTCATGATGTTCTTATCCAGTTTATCTGCCAATACCAAAAAAGGAAACAAGGTCATGCCAGAACTGGGATTAAAAATTTGTTTCAGTTTTTTCCTGTAATAAGCACCATAATTTCTGCTGTCTCTCTATCATTTTGCCTCTTAGTTTTTATTTATTTGGCTTTATTTTTAGCTTGTGCTGCCCTGGAAACAAGGCATGCTCTGAGGAATGAGTGTCCTGAGGATTAGAGAGGAAATGGGATCATGGAATAGTGTCTTAAACTGATGAAAACAAATAGTCCAAATGCTTCAGCCTTCCACTGAACAATGCTTCCTTTGAGTTTCAAAGGGAGCCCAGTCTTCATGGCAGCTGGAGCATGATGTTAGCATTTGTAATGGCAAGTTTATCCCTTGCTTAGCAAAGTTGCTCTTGTTATTTTTTAGGATTTATATCAGAAACACTGATATCAGGCTTGTAAAGTGATATTCTGAAGTATGTTGTTTAATTTCCAACTGATTTCTTTTAATACTGTATGTAATTACCTCTTTTTAAGGTATCAACTGAACCTCTTTGCAAGAATGTGCCTGGACCGCCAATATCTTGCCATCAACCAGATTTCTGCACAGCTGCCGGTAGACTTGATCCTACGATGCATGTCTGATGAAAGCCTCCCTTATGACCTCCGGGCTTCTTTTTGTCGGCTGATGCTACACATGCACGTGGACAGAGATCCTCAGGAGTCTGTGGTACCTGTCAGATATGCCAGATTGTGGACTGAAATTCCTACTAAGATCACAATTCATGAGTGAGTTGAAAGTGTTTCAAACTGAAGTACAAAAGTATTTTGTAGCGGTTAGTCTCAGAACAATATGGTTGTAGATATCTAATGTTGTCATAACAGGCATCTGAAAAGGTACTTTGGTGTAGAGCACAGATCTAGTAATTATTGTTATTCTTGGAATCTTCCATGGGTAGCTTTACATGGAAATATTTCAGTTTCATTTTTCACTGTTTTTATAGGGAACAAGGTGGGGAAAAATGGAATGGCCTTTCCTCAGACCAACTGAACTTGAAGTAGTCCAATTGCATCTAACATTACAGGTTTGCTAGGCTGGAACTTAGTTTTATACTTCAAGATCAACTGAAAGCCACAGTTGGAAAGCCAGAATTTATAGTTAGGCACAGCTGTTGCCCCAGAAACAGTTCACAGAAACTTTGGCCTCCATCCAGCAAAGTACTTAAGCATGTGTTAAATTTAAATATGGGAGAAGGGCCCATCAGTGCAAAACCTCTCTGGCTTAATTGATTTGATGGAGCAGCACCGCTGGGCTAGCCCCAGACAGGGAGTATCTGGATGAAGAGACAAAGAGGAAGAAGTATAGCAGTGAAGCAGACAGTATTGTTTCTGGTAGTGAGATGAAGGACTGTTTTGACATACATGAAAAACTGGTCCTAGTTGGTAGTGCACAGGCGGAAGCTGACTGTCCCGAGTTTCTTTCCTGATATGCTGTCTTCCTTGTGGAAATGGTAAAATCTGACTGATGGGTAGAGAGGATAGCTGAAACTTAGTAACACTGAATTGCCACAGCAAAATATGAGTGCTTTCTGCTGGAAGCATAGTTCTTTCCTGTCTGTTATTCCCATTCACTGCAACCCTTCCTGGTACTGTTGGAGGGAAGGTTTGTGTATCCTCTTTGCGTATCTGTGAAGAATCAGCTGACTTCTACCCCTTCTCCTTACAGAGAGCTGACTATTTTCATACCATAGTGATTAGTTTGTTTTTCCTTTAGTGAGAGATGATCTTATATTAGAGTGGTTTAATTCTCCTTCCTTCTGTGCCTTGCATTGTAGGTATGATTCTTTCACAGACTCTTCAAGGAATGAAATGAAGAGAAAGTTTGCACTAACTATGGAATTTGTAGAAGAATACTTGAAAGAAGTTGTAAATCAGCCCTTTCCTTTTGGAGACAAAGAAAAAAATAAACTTACATTTGAGGTACTTCTCAGCTATCTGCATCCTACTTATAGTGTTCTTCCTCATTTCAGACAAGTTGAAATCAGTTCTTTCAAAATAAAGGTAGTTGCAGAATAACTGTTGGTATAAATGTCCTAAAGAAGCACCAATTCCTAATTCCAGTGTTCTTGGTGATGACTGTTACTGCAAAAAATAATATTACTGTCTGCTGTCACACAGCTGTAGTTTTCCTTCCTTCTTCTGAGATGGTTGCATTTCAGTGGCAGGAGGAGGGGTATGTGTGTGGGTGAATAGCCATGTGCCCTTTCTTTCCACATTAGTGTATTAGCATGCAGAGATTCTTCAATATAAGTACTATTCTCTGTGTAAGATATGACACTGAAGGAAATATTCTAAATTACCTAATCCCATGTTTTAAATATTGGTTGAAATTCCTGACAGAAACTTTAGATAGGTCTAAGTCTTCTAGATTCAAATAACATTGAATAAAGGGGAAATGCTTACAGCTTTTTTAGTTCTTCCTCCAATCTACTTCCCAAGCTTTTTCACTTCTGCCTCTGGTCGTCTGAAATCACCTCTGTTCAAACTTACCACAGTCATCTTACTCTTCTTCTGACTTCCATCTTCCCTACAGCTGCTGCCTCTTTAAACAATTTCCTGGAGTCATTCTTCTTGATCTTATGTATTTTCCCAGATGAATTGTAGTATTTCAAGCCTTCCTAAATCTCATGTTGATTTTGCTCTCGGTTGTCATTTGACTGAACAATTGTTTTGTCTGTCTCTGAAAAGCATTTAATGTCACTGGCCTTACTCCACAGCCTGTTTAAATCAGTGGAAAGACTTGTACTAATTGGAATGCACTCTAGATCTGAATCTCTGTGAAAGCTGCTGTGTGAAATGCACTGTATTGCACAGCTGAATACCACGAAGGTTGCCAATACTTCCTTCACTTTTAATTTCTTTTTCTCATAGGTGGTACATCTGGCTCGAAACCTCATATACTTTGGCTTTTATAGTTTTAGTGAGCTTCTCAGACTGACCCGGACACTGCTGGCAATTCTAGATATTGTTCAAGTTCCTGTATCATCATACTTCGAAAGGTTGAGCAAGTTTCAGGATGGAGGTGAGAGAAGCAGCAAAGACTGTTATTCCAGTGTGCAATTCATTATTTAGGATCAAAATAATTTATGGAATGTCTTATCAGTCTTTCGAAGTTTCTTATTCACACATAAACCCACCTACAGGAACTTACTGCAAATACATTAAGATGGTTAGCTATAAATTAACCTTTCTGAACAGAGTTGCAACCTTCATGACTTGTGGTTACTGTGTTGGTGCTGATGTTCTTTTGCTTGTTTGGAACTGAACTTTCAAATATAGATCCAAGCCTCAGTGTCCCTTGTGGTGAACATCCCAAGCAAGTGCAGGTAGTGTTTGCCTAGGCACAGTGATTATGATGGCTCATATGTGGCCCAAGTGTTTATTAGTCATCTTAGCACTTCAAGGGAGAATAAGATGTTACTGGTCCCACAGCTGCAGAAGCAACAGATGGAAGTCCAGATGAGGCCATCCTCTGCATGTGTTTGTCAGTTTAGAATATTCCTTTTCTTAACCCAGAGTGAGTGACTGACAACCCCAGGTCAATATTGCATGTCCCACTGCCTTTCCTACCATGACTTAAAACTGAGTTGAAAAATAAGCATGCCAGGAAGGTTCTGAAACTTACAGTTTAGTTTTCCTGCGTGTGTGGAAGAGAGATGTGACAGTCTGTGAGATGTGGGCTGAAGGTTCAGGAAACTGACCGATGGCAAATTCTATTTTAATATGTGGGTGGTGTGAGTGTCATTGCACTGCCAGCTGGACCACAGCATCAAAAAGGATGAGCTGTCTTGTTTGAAAAAACTATTATTTTGTATTTGCTGGGAGGCCATTTCCCAGCCTTGAGTTTTTCTAATCATCATTTTACTTAGTCACTCCTGCTGATGTCCTGTGTGTGAGTGTGCCATCCTTCATAACTTCTTTCTTCTTTGAGGTTCACACACACTGGAGAAGTGTGAACTAACATTGTCATGACTGAGTCAAGAAGTCTTATGCTTGGTTCTCTTGATCTTTCCTCCATCACTGCTGGTACACTTTACTGAAAGCCCTTGAAAGTCTTTCCTGCAATGCTGTGCACACTAAGGCATGCTATCGCTGGCTGCACTTCCTCTACAGCACTAGAAAAAGACTGTATGTTCAGACATTTGGAATTATGTTTCCCTTTTTTGTCCATGAAATACTGTACTGCAAACTCTCTTCTTAAATGGCTCTGGACACAGTTTGACTCCACATACAATGTGTGCATATTGACAAGATGGAACATACATGTGGTTCTTCCATTTAGTTCTCTCTCTGCGCAAGTCTTTAATCCTGATTTTATACATCTCATTTGGTGTTTTTACTCACCTTCATTACCCATAAAATTATGTCTCATCCTTAATCCCTTTTTATTTCTGTTGAAGGGTTTCCTTTCAGGCTATATAGGAGTGCAAACAGACCTGCTCACAGTTGAACTAATTTCCAGAGTAATTCCATGCAAATTAATGAATTTGCTCTGAAATAAATGAGTGTGAAGGAGTGCTGAAAACGTAACTACCATGCAAATGGAAGCTCAGTAGCCTCCTTCGTGACACTAAAGCATTGAATGGAGCCTTGTTGGAAACCTTTGTCACACATCTGTTTTTGTCTCACATTCTTTTGGAAAAAAAGGCACAGAACAAAGGTGGGATTTTTTTGTGTGTCTTAGATTAGCTTCGGCCTTTACACTCTTTCTTTAAATTTCTTTCTTGACTGTAGTTGTCTCCATGGATGTTTCTCTTTTAAACACTGGACCAGTTCAGGTCAGGATGTGACAATACACTCATGTTCTTTTGGGAATGATCTGTGGTCTGATTTTGTTTTTTTTTTCCTTTTCCTGTTAACTGTATGGTTAGAAAGCCCATTTCTTTAGAGAGGGTTTTTGCTAGCTCTGACTGTTGTCAGTCATGTCTGACATCTTAAGGGGGACCAGAGTTAGAGATATTTGCTGTGCTCTCTAGGCTTAAAAACAGGCATTGAAATTTTGCTGCAGAGAGATGGGTGTTCTTATCTTGAAATAGCTGTAAGACTTGCTGCAGAGGCCTTCTACAGTCTTTTGACAAAAGAAAAGGATGCCCATCTTTGGATGGTCATATCTTGTCTTCAGCCTCCCTCTTCTTTTCTGATTGACTGGTCATAAAACACATAAACTGCATTCACTTTGCAGTTGAGACAGAATGATCCTGAATGTTTAACTGCTATGCCCCAGCATCTTACCATTCCTCTTTCTTTCTCTGGAGGTGCATACTTACTTACCCATGGGCAGCATTAGGGTGTGAAGATGCATACATATGTCACAAGGATGCATAATTTAGAAGAAGTTTAAGCAGTTTCATAACTCCTATTCACTATTTTTGAGCACAGAGCTCATAGAACGTTATGCCCAAAGAACCTATTTCATGTCTGAAAAACATACTACTCTGACGAAACAGGGGAGTACTTTTCGTTAAGAAAAACCACACAAAACCCAGTCAGCATTAATTTTAGTTGCAGATTAAGATTAGAGAGGTAGCTCAAGAATAAAGCACCAGGTACTGTCATTGCTGATATTCTGGAGACAACTGCTGTGGCTGAAATGTCAGCTGTTTGTAACTTCTGCCTATCTTTGTTGCATGTGGAAGCCTGCTGCTGAGGAATGAATCGGACCATAAGGGCAGGAGTTTGGCTTGCATAAATTACTCTGATTCCTGGGGCTGTGAGAGTTTGTGCCAGCTGGGTATTTGGCTTCAATCTTTTTTTACTTGCCTTCCTGTTTTTTTTTTAAAAAAACCTTTTGTCAAGTAGCAGTCCTTTGAAACCAGCCCTGTGGTTGTCTTGCACTCACATCCTGATTATGTCTTTTCTACAAGGTAATGAGAAGTTTTGAGTGAGGCCCTAAACACACAGAACCCTTGATCTGCTTGTGTGCTCTCTGCCTTGCCAGGTATGAGGTGCGATGTGTTCACACTGAGGTCGAAAGAGCTCAGGGGATTTGCTGGCTTGTGCTGTAGTGTAGTTGGCTGCTTGTGTGTCCAGTCTTTTCAGACTTAATGAACTTCTGCTTGAACTCACAGTAAGGTGCATAAAGTGTTTGTTTTCTGTCTAAGTGGTGGTGATGATCCGAAACTTCTGTGCCTCTGCATGTGTTGGACTGTAGGTGATGCTAAGGATGAGTGAGTCCTGACTTGAGACTGGGCTTGAGTCTGTGTTTGAGTCTGTTTGACCAGGGAAACCTTGCTGTATTAGGGTTGCCGGAACAGGCCTGTGTATGGCATGATCATGTGTCTTAATGATATTTGTGTACTTTCTTTATCTTCTAGGAGAAGGGGAAAGGCCAGGGCTCTGATTCTACAGTGCTTTGCATCTTGTGTAGTCAATTCTACCCAAAGAAGTTTGACCTCAAAAGCACTGATGTTACCTAGGTCCTGTGGAGTCTGGATCCACCTTGTTCAAGATCCATTAGGGATCCTGAGGAACAAACAGGCCAAGAGAGAAATTGTTCTTGGGAATTTCACTAGATCCCCCCTCATTCTGACAGTAAGGGTTGTTCACCAGGCAAAGCTGTAGGTATATATTGTTTTTCAATTTTTTAGTACTTATAAGATTGTATATCAAAGGTTCCCCTCCCACTTTTACACAGATATTCTATCTCTGTGTTACAAAACTGAGTTGCTGAGAACGTTAGTTGTTTTATCAGTTACCTGTCTTGGCTTTTTATTGTCCCTTTTAACTTACAATACTGGTCTCTTAGGCTATTAAGTAAAAAGGATTACAATAGAAAGTAACTCACCCTGTTTTTTTGTGGTTTTTGAAAATGTGTTGACATTTTCTAAAATCAAGATGGTCTGTTGATCTTTTCAGAAAGTGTTTTCCTACTCATAACTTCCATAAAATACAGAGAGATGGATTGTTCCATGCCCTCATGCAGGATGATGGGAGCCCTCTCTCCAGTCAGTTAGGAGTGAGGGTGACTTCTTCCTGCCTTTAGAGGAGGTCATATTCTGCTCTTCCGTATCTCTCCAGACTGCAGACAAGGGTCTTGCTACACAGCATCCTCTCTGGCAGGTCCAATATTTGCAACATTCATATCATTCCTTTGAATGCAGACTACTGCAGGTAGATGTTTTTCTCCAAGACATTATAGGTCTAGGGATGTACAGGTTTATACAGCTGCTTCTTAAGGAAAGTTAGCTTCCCTGAGTTGCAAAACTCATTACATTGATGTTCTTTTTCTAAAAAAAAAAAAAAAAAAAAAAAAAATTATAAAAGTTGAGGGTTTTTTTTAATCCATCCAGTCAGTGATCACAAATGTCTAGGCATTAGCTTTAATTCAGTAAGAGCATGTATTTAGTACTTTGAGCTTAGAGCTTTGAAGTGTAACTCTAAAACCCAGTTTGACAAACAATGAAAGCCAGCCATGATGGGTGGGACTAATGGTTTAATGGTATAAACAAATGTGTTTAAATTTTATCAAGCATTAGGGGCTTGATCCTCTAACTAATGTAGGAAAGTGCTACTGAATACCATCTTGGTCTCTGTATATTTTAATTTTCATCACTATCTTATTGTAAATTTACATCAGTTAATATTAAATGGATATTTAACAGCAATATTTTGTCAATAATTATGCCTATTCTGAAATGCAGTTGATTTTCAGGTTCTAGGACAAGTGGCTTGAGAAGGAGTTTGACCAAATGGAAGAGTCACGTAATTCCTATTCTGCAGCTCTAGTAGATCCAAGGTCCAGCTCTATAAAAGTTAAGAATTTTGGGTAGGGTCTATTTATTTTGCGTGCTAGGTCCTGCATTTTAGTTTTGATTTCTATAGTAATCTCAGTGCTGAATAAATTTTGGGACACATAGGGTATACTGCCTTTCCATTGTTGACATTGATTTGTTCCAGGTCAGTAGCAACAAAAGCTTGCATCATCTGACTCCTATAATGTGAAGTTGTAGGGAATTGGTGAGCTTGGCTCTTTGCTGGTCTGGCTACTGCTCCACATTGTGAAAACTGTAGTCATAATTTTGGGAATGGGTAGAAATATATTAATGATGGGTGGAAGAATGAGCTGTGTTTTGGTTGTGGGAAGCCTGTCTGGAGTTATGCACCTCAGAATTGAAACAACAAGATTTACAGCCAGCAATCTGGAGTCTTCTTCCCTGTTTAATATTTATTTCTTAAATAGACCTACTTATTTCAGTAAAACTACTTGCTAAGTAAGGAAGTATATATGACAAGTGTTGAGCTGTTGAAGCAAATCTGCAAAATGGGATGTATTTTTAGGCTTAGGTGGAAGTTGCATGAAGACTTAATTAACCTTTTACCTCAAGATATCCTTTTCCATCCTTTGCTTAAATTTTGAGTCATCTTGATGGCTAAGGGAGTCCTTGATACTGTGTGTGAATTTCTCTATTTTGATTCTGCAAAGATTCTGAAAAGATCCTTACATTATTGATAACGTTACGCCTTACTTCCTTTAAAAAGCTTGATTTTAATGCCACTGTAGTTACTTTAACCAGAATTAAATTAGTGTACATCTAGTTTTCAAGTGTGACCTTATTTGATGAAGACAGATTGGGGAAGGTTGGCTAGAAACATTTGTGAGATAGGACCCTGGAAAAAGAAAATATGTATATTTTTGGAAATGCTTCTTACCTAGCTTGCATCCTAAAAGTTAATTTACTTGAAAATGTTGCAGCCAACTTTTTTTTTTCAGTCAGAGTGTCTTAACTTCGAATAATTTTTTGAGGTTATTTGAAGCTTCTGAAGAACAGAAATTCTTTTTTCCCCTTTCAGATTCTAAAAAAATGGGGCTTACAAAATACCTGCATTCTAAAGCAGCATTTTTTTACTTAAGGAGAAAGTGAGGACTTCATTTAATAGTGCTGTCATTCTAACACCTTTCAAGAACATTATAATCTCTTGCAGTTTTAATTAAAAAGTAAAGTCATTGCTTTCCTAATAAGTGCAACGTGCTGTATAATTCCAGAGTCAGGAGCCAATCTGCCTTGTCCAATACTGGTTATTTATTCTCTGTGAATTAAAATGCACATCTTTCTCTAGGTGTGATTTGATCTTTCAAATAGCTGATTTTAGTCAGACCATGCACCTACAGCATATGTCAGGTTCTGAAAGATGAAACATCATGGTAGTATTAGCAGGCAAGTTACACATTTGCTATGTAGCTCAGTGCTATTTAGTTAACATTGTTTGGGAATGGGAATAATGACATGCAAGGAAATACATCCTTGAGTTTAAGCTACATATATCTTGGGATGCATTTCATGGTACTGGGCATCAATTTGTAAAAAAGTCTCAGTGGTACAAACTGGGGTTATCTGCAGAGCATGTCTTTCCCTCAGGAGCTCTACATCAATGGCTACAATTTTCTGAGTCAGTGTCCACTGACATCAGTTAGAGTTTTTCAATTTAGTTCCACAAAGGAAGGCTATGCTCAGTCTTTCTGAAAAACAGGGTTTAAAACCTACTTATAAAAAGCTCCAATTACTCCTGCCTCTGTGATTCTCACATGAAATGTGTTGCTTATGACTGGCTCAGCAGATGCCTCCTTTTACCTATTCAAACTGGTAGCCAGATATCCCAGCTCCTTCACGTTATGTCTGGGTCTTTAGCTTGGTAGCATATCCCTCCTGCAGACCAAAGGGACTGAAGTTTTGTCCATAGGTGTCCTGAGATTGTAGAACATTTCTCTGAAATGTGTCATGAAAAGTCTGACCCATGTGTCATACTTCAAACTTTGCTGCTTTGTTGTGACGTACCCCAAAGGATTTGACCCTGGCATGGGGTCAGAATGGGGAAGCCCTTGCTTTCTCCTGAAGACTTCAGCACTGGTGGGCTACCATTTCTCTGCAAAGGCATGCTTGTACATCAGTCTGTCAGGGGACTCTCATTTAGTCTTCTGTCCCTTTGATAAATCCTGGCAGTCTGGTTAGCCCCTCAGCTTCAACTGAGCAAGATACGTAGCATTTTCTTCCAGTCCTCTTGGCTGCAAGTAGAGATTCTTAGAAGCACCACTGAGACCACTACTAGAACAGGGTTGGACCTGCCATTTCTGTTGTTCCTGTGGGTCCTATGTGATCAAGAAGGACTATATTTCATCCAGGATTATTAGAAATGACTGTATTTTTTCTCAGCCTTGCATCCATGTCTGTTAACTGCGCTTTTGTCTAGTTAACAATTTGAAATATCTTCTTGAGGCATACTTTGATTAGCAGAGCTAATGAGGCAGTGGCTGCCTGGCAGACTGAAGCAATAATTTATGCCAGCAGGTTTGGGGGAAAATATTAAAAAAAAAAAAAAAAAAAAGGTTTACATGAGAAAAAAGATTTAGCCCTTAGGAAAGTTAGCTGTGTTAGTCATAGATGTCTATAATGAAGCAACTACTGTTCAGTGAAGAATGTCCAACCAAAGGGGAAGCCAGTCTGAAAGTTTAATTCCCTGGCATGGACCATTTTTCTTTCCTCCTTACCTAGGAATCGATATCTGTTCCATAGACATAACTTGTTTAGAAGGCTTGATTCCTATGATGCTTTTTACCTTCAAGGCCAGCATTCTGGTGTATATATTTTTTCCTTTGTCTGATGTCCATGACATGAAAGCTGTATTTTTTGACACTGCTTTGTGGTTCTGAGGACAGGCAACATCAGCAGAACCCGCAGAATGACAAGACAAAGTGAGGTTTGGGGGAGTTTCACCATGGCTAGGTAACAGTGAATTTGTATGCCATAAGGGAGGGCTTGTGGATATACTGTAGGTAAGTGGAGGCTGGGATGGCCAGATTGACTCAGGGCAGTGGGTAGCAAATGTATATGCATTGCATATTGTGGGTTTTTTTGTTTGTTTTGCCTCATTAATTCTGAGGGCTGTATAAAACGTAGAGGTGATCTCACCTTCTGCCCTTAAAGTCATGTATTAGGTTTTCTGTGAGGCTTAACTGAGGTCAGCTAGTTATTGAGTGATGAAGAATGGTTTAATGAAGAAATAAAGAGTGATTCTTGGCCTGTTTATGGTAGGTTCTGCAGTCTTTATGAACAAATTCTGTGGAAAACCTGTGAAAATTAATACCTCTTTCACAAACAGAGCTGTAAGGCTTAATGCTTCTGGCAAATAATATATAGCTCTAAAGGGTTTGAAATGAAATGTGTTCCTTTAGATACTGAAGTGTTGTTATTGTATGTCTTAAAAATGGCTATAACTTTTCACACAGAAAATTAAATTGAATGTAGCCAAATCAACAAAAGCAAAGAAATGTAGAGCTAGAGCTGCCATGGGGTTTTTAATTTAGCCCTTGGTAACTAGACATTGCTGTGCATAGGGTTCCCTGTCAGAGGATCCTCAAGGATTGGTAGTGTTGCATGCTTTAAGATGTCACTGAAACTTTAAGAAGCTTATGGTGGAGCCATAGTGTAGGTCTCACTGAAATCCACAAAGTCAAGGCTGTTTGGAGTCAAGGCTCCTGTTTCAGCAGTCATCGGGAAAGTGACTTGCTGTTATAAGTACTGTCTTAAAACCTGGTTGAATGCACCTACACTGAGGCATGGGTTGAGGCAAGGTATGCTTTGCTGAAAACTGACTTTGATGGTAAAAGTTTTGGACTTTCAGCAACATGCCAGATATCTTGTAATGTAGCAGTGAGCTTGGAAACCAGCCTAAAGTTTCCACAGCACACTGGCAAAATTCAGTTTTGCTTCACCAGGGTGACAGTTGGTAAAAGTTAATTTCATGGGAAAAATGACAATGGCTGAGGAGGACTGAGAAGGTTTTGGAACTTCACTGGATTGTGAATGGGGAAGGAGGCCTGAAGGGCTTGGTGAAAGAAGTTGGCATGGCAGGGATGGGCTAAGTATGTTGGTAGCATGTGGTGTCTGGCTTGTGCCCTGCTGCATTGGAAGGGAAGTGTTTTCTAGGAGTTGTTTGGAAGAAGTTGAAGCATCAGGTGTCCTAGTCAAAAGCATGTTTACATTTGATGACACAGAGAGTTATCTCTATAACTTCATTAATTACAGAGACAATGCAAGAAATGACACGTTTTTGCAAAACCTTTGATTTGTGTGTCTGTGTTGTTGTGTCCCCCCATAAGTAGGATTGAAGAATGTATTGGGCTTTTATGGACAGTATAATGAAGTTGTTGGAGCAGTGGATGCATGTACATTTGTGTTTTCTGATCATTAAGTACCAGATTTCTTGAAGAACCCATCATATGTCAGCTATTTAGGTACTTAGTTTCCAGAAACATTGAGCATGCAGCTTCTCCAGTCCTTAATGAGAGCTGCCAGGTGTTAAAATCCTTTTGAAAATATAGGCACTTTTTACATTTCTGAGTAGGGAGATGAGCACTGTGGAGAACTGTTTGAGCTAAAACTGGCTGAGCAGTTTTGAATATTGAGTCCTAGACATCCATCTTTCCTATATCTGTGTTGAGGAAGACTGAACAATAATCTTAGTAAGTGCAGACTGTCCTGTGCCAGCTAGGGACCAGATCAGGTGGGTATAGTTAATTTTTAAATAAACAAGGCTGCAAGTCAGTTTCCAGGTGTCGGAGATATCCGTCGAGTAGAGGGCTACTCACTGTAACGGTATCTGCCAGCTCTGAAGCTGTCCATTGTGCCTTCACATTCAGCTACTGCGCAGTTCTGTGCTCTGTTTGTGAAATACCTACATTGCTGTGGGTACTGGAGAGCAAACTGAGGACGCTGCATAGTGCTTGGCGAGGAACAATTTGAAGAAAAGGCATGAATTTGCCATCTGTCTTTGACAGTTGTCTGTCTTTCTGAAAATGGAGTTTTGTTACTTACCACCCATACTGCATTACACAGTAGATTTTTGTTTACTTTTATATTCTGCTTTTAGAACTTTTGCAACCAGTAAATGACTTAGCAAGAAAATATGTTTATGTAGAAAATGAAGTGTCAGTTTACCCACTTTTTCGATTACTTGGGTGGTGGTTATTTTTTTCCCCATAATTAACTCCTCTCAAAAGTTGTCTTCTCAGAGAGGTTGCTGTGTTGTCAATCATGCCAAATTGTATGAGCTTATGTGCTACAGTTTTGGCACAGAAACTGATATTCATTAGGAAATTGTGATCATCGTGATAAAAAGGAGATGCACAGTTGTCTTTTCAAAACAAACATTCACATTCTCTTCTTTACTCTTCTTTCAGTGCCTGTCAATCTGCTACTCATTTAAATTACCACTTGTGCATACAGTGATTCCACTCTTCCATTGGCTAATCTCTTGAGACCATACAGTCAGCAAGAGGCATTTCTAATGGGTCCACTGCTTATGGAAGGTTCTTGGCATCTGACTTGTCTTGGCAGAAGGAGGAGCAGAAAATTGGGATGAGGAAGGGAAAGTTGGAAAAATGGAAGAAGATTCATGGAGATTGCCTTGCATTCTTTTCCTCTGTTGGCCAGTCACAGTTCCAAGCACTTTTGCAGTGGTTTGCTGGTGAGAGAAGTGGTTGGCTGCACCAAATAGCACCTTACAACATTGCAGTGACCGTTTTCTCCCTGCTACACTTCTCAGCCGTATATAAATGCTAATAGTTTGACCTCAAAGAAGACAACAAATGATGGAGGTCATCAGGTTAAGGGTGGCAGTACTATATGAAAGCACAGCTCAGGCTTCTCTTCACTTGTCTCTAGCAAAGTGCACACAAAAGTAATCAGGGTTCAAATCTACTTTCTAGGTCTCCTGATTTAGCTCAGCCAACTACCTGAGGCATTAATTTTTTCTTGGGCATTGGTAGTCAGGAAGCACTTTGGAGCTGTAACTAAGATCAGAGCTCCATTAGTTTAGTCATTGTGTGCATATGTACTAAGAACTTAAATCTCTTTTTTTGAGCCAGTGTATTTTGTCTTGGATTGTTGCAGGCTTAGCTGACATGCAGTCAGTCACTTTTTAAGCTGCAATAACCTTTCTGCATGCCTTACCTCAGAGACTCATACCCTTTCCAGCTGAGATAACTATTAAAGCCAAGAGCATAGTAAGAAGAAACAATTCACTAGCAAGACTGCTGCCGGCTGCTCATGTTTGTGAGTGACAGATTTAAAACCCTGCTTAATATGGTCTAGACTTCCAAGGCTGGACAGATAACACTGAACACCATGAATGCTGATTACTGGCGGATCTTTTGGAAGAGAAGCTGCTGCCCACTTTTTATGTACATGAGTGATCCTCATGGCTTCTTCCGAAGGATAGAGGAGTTCCTCCCAGTGTTGAGATGTAGTCAGCTGCCTCATTGACATGTATATGTGCTGATTGACTCCTGTCTATTTCGAAGAGATGGTTAAATTTCATCAGCACCCTACAAAACATAGTTGTTAAAATATCTTTCCTAAAAAGAATGCTGAATTGTTCCAGTTGCTGTATTTTTTTCACGCTGGGACTGTTCTTCCCAAGCCTGCTCTGAGTTAATTGAAAATAATAGTCAGCATCAGGCAGTTAGTGAAAAAGTTTTCTGAGATGGGTTTACCCCCCCCCCCAAAAAAAAGTCACTACTCATTTCAGCTGTAAATACCAAACTGGATTAAGTAGTAACTTTTCTTAAGTAACTTCTTTTCTTAACTTAAGTAGTAACTTTTCTCTCACTAAAATCCTTTCCTATGCATTAATGTAATACAATATGAAATAGCTTAATAAGTATCATTGTAATCCTCCTTTGCTTTCATGCCTCCAGCTCTTTAGATCAGTCACATGAAGGTCAATAGTAAAGGAATGTTGTGGACAAAAGGTCAATCATTGTTTACTGATGCTGTTGGGAAGCAGCTTCATAGCTACTACTCACTGTTTTGTACCATCCTTTACTACTGCTGATCTGTGGGTAAGGGGAGAGGACAACAGTTATCTCATTTCTTTTTATTTCCTAGATGCTTTTATAGGCTTTGTCATCACATTAGCTGAGTGCCTCCCAGTCTTTGTTATATCAGACCTCTCATTGTCCTTTTAAAAGGTGGAGAAAGTAGTCTCCACTGTGGAGGTGGTCCTGAAATGCAGAGAGAGTTACTAATTCCTTGGTCAGAGAGGGAGTTGAATCCCATCCCCTGTAGTGCCTGTGAAGCACCCCAGTGATAGCTGAGAAATAAGCAAGATGTATCCTCTAGGCAAAATCCCATCTTTCTTTCTCCAAGAACATGAGGTCCACTCGAGACATTGTCTGACTCCTTGTCTAAAAGGTGCTACCTTTTTTGTTAACTTTACACTAAGTGGACTTCATTCTTGAAGGGTGGGCAAGAACTTTTCAAGATAAAGTGGAATTCTTCTGCCTTATTTTGGACAAGCTGCAGGGTATCTAGTTTGTGAGAAGAACATCTGGACTTGTCTTAGGCTGAAGTGGTTTAATAATCAGCTGGTAACCTCATTGACTCAAATTGTTTAATAGACAATTCCTGAGCTTTCCAGATAGGAGTGCCTCCATTTATATCAACCTCTGTACAACTGAGCAAAAGGGATTCTGAAAACATGTTGTGAGAGGGAGGATGAGGACTTCTCAACTGAGATGTAAGACGGGGTTATTACAGGCCATGAAGCAGCTGCACAGCCTGTAGGTCTTGTTTGTGGGCTTATCAGTGAGAATTAAGGACAGGATGATATGAATGAGGTAATTTTTTTCACAGTTTGAAGATGAAGAAGATGCAAAAAGTCAGTTTAACTGAAGCTGCTTTAAGAAGGCCTTCGACTTAGTAACCTAGCTTTACATGGGTGTACTGAATGTTGGTCAGTGCAAATAAATGTTCAGCACACTGGGAGAAAGGGGGTGGGGAGAGGAAGTGAAAGAGAAAGATCCATACTATGTTATTCCCCAGCTGTTTTATTTGCTTTGAAAGGAAAATGCACCATTTTAATTTGCAAGAAGAAGAGTATTTTGAATTATTTCATTTGCTTTATGCTGGTGTAAGAATTTCGGAGAACTTTCTGTGCCTGTCTAATAGGAGGATAGTCCTTAGTTGGACTTACAGCTTTTTTTTCCTAACATCATGCAAAGTCAGAAAGACATTTTTTTCCACCTTTGTAGGGACTTGAAGTATTATTTTCAAAAGACCAATTCAGAGTAATTGCACACCTGACTAGATGTTGAATGGGACCTCAAATGTGACACTAATCTGCTTCATTCACTTTGAAAAAGCATATTCTTTGTGCGTTTTCCTTTTAAAATCAAGGCTGAAGGCATCCTCTTTCCCTGCTTGCAGTACTTGAGCTCTGTGGATTGAAGGAAGGGCATAAGAGGAGGATATTACAAACAAAATAAAATAATAGCTTTGGCATTTTGCAGCAGGTTATCTGGGAAGAGGGTCTCTTCAGTGTGAGTAAAACTTGTCAGTTGCATGGTGATTAAAGTGTACTAAAAGACATACAAGAACTATTCAGGCTTACCTCAACAAAGCTACATTTCCTCCATTCTTTTGTTTGCCTTTGGTGTAGTCTAAGTCTTGGCACTTTTTCTGTGAAGAGATGCTATCATTCCCTACCCTTCCTCCATTCATGCAGATCTGTCCTTTGCAAGAAAGGAAACTAATTCAGGTAGTCAGGTAGCATGATACTCTCGTTCTTTCTTCTCCCCACCTTTGGAAGAAGATAGTAATTGAGTCATTGAGATGCTTTTCATATAAAAATTCACTATAAAGAAAGACGGGTATAATCTATGGGAGCAGATGGCATTTCTTGGTAGATTTTGCTGAACTGGCATCAGTGATAGGTACCATTGCAACTAGACTGAATAAAGTTTTTTGCCACATGAGTGTAAAATAATTTTTTCCCCCAGATATGAAAGGCAGATATTGATCAGACTTGCACATCCTCAAATCTTTACTCTCTTAGCATGATGTATAAGATACTTGGATAGTCTCCTTCCAGTTTCTGCAGTGCCAAAAGTAACATTACTGTCAAGCACATATGATGATGTCCAGTCACCATGGCAAAGACATCAGTGGGAGCAGGTGTGGAAAATGAACTCCTCCATGTGTTTACAAAGCAAGGTCATAAATTGAAGCAACAGGTGATATAAATAAAATACCAACAGAAGTTTTCTAACAATAAACATAATCAAGTACTGGAATTGCTTGCCCAGGGATGCTGTATGATGTGTGATAGGCAATGCTTAAATATTCTTAAAAACAGGTTGAAGAAAGAAACTTCTTTCAGAAATGGTCTTAGATGTAGATAATATGCCTTCAGACAAAGGAATGGATTATGTGTACTACTAAGATTTAGTTTGTTCTACTTTTTTATGATTTCTTGAACACATTAATAGACCTGTGGAAATATTTTGGCATCTTTTCCATCTGTTGACCTGTAAGAAATGATCTCTTGGAAAATCAGTGTAGAAAATTTGCCCCTGAACCATTGGGTAATTTGTATAAATTCCTTCTCCTGAGTTTTGATCAAGAATTGAAGACTTGCTTTTCAATATGCCTGTTAAGACTGTAAAGGGGTTTTATGACATGGTATGTGTGATACATACCTTTGCAAGCAAGACTTACTCTTGGCAAATATATACGTGTTTTTGTTTAATTCATAGGAAACAATGTTATGAGAACCATCCATGGTGTTGGAGAGATGATGACCCAAATGGTGCTGAGCAGAGGATCTATATTTCCCATCAGTGCCCCTGATGTACAGCCAAGCATTCACCCAAGCAAGCAAGCCAGCACCTCAGACAGTGAAGATGTGATTGTAATGGACACCAAACTGAAAATAATTGAAATTTTGCAGGTAATAATGATGGATGCGGTTACATAGCAGTCAGTTCACAGTTCTTTACTTATTCTCATAGTGGCAAGTTCTGTCACCTTACATTCTTACTATTCACTGTTCATTGTAAAAATAATACTTCGATGTGGGGAAGAATACGACTCTGTGTGAACAACTGTCCAGTTGCGGTCCTCACTCTGATGCACCTACTTTACTTTTGAAGGAACTAGATGCTGCAGAAACTCCATACTTATAACTGTGAAAATGCAGAGCTTGTCCTTTAATCTTCCTCACTAACGTTTTCTGAAGACAGTGTGTCTGTTTCCAGTCTCATTAACACATTGTAGACTGGGGTAGCTTGCTTGACTTTAGTATTTAACTGTTCTGTTACACTAGTTTGATGAAGGGCGGAACTGGACATAGACCCACTGAAGTCATGCAAGACCATGCACTTTTGAAGTCTGTTTCAGGTTTCCAATGTTAAATTGAGAATAATCTGTGAGCTGCTGTGATTTTTCTCCCAGCTGAATTGACAAGCTATATGACACTAGCATGCCTCCTGAGATATAATTTTCACTTTGTCTTATTAGTAAGTGAAGTGACACATATTTGTTCTGTATTATCAGATCTCAGTTTCTGCAATAGTTATTCACTGAAAGAATGTTTTGATGTTTTCTATAAACTCTGTGGATCTCTGTGTACCAGTGTCATTTTTGAAGGATTCCATTTGTTCTGACTACTTAAAAATTACTTAATTATATTAATTGTCATCTGAAAGTCTATCAATTGTTAGACTATCCTCAATACTGCATACTTCGGTTCCAGAGCTCCTTAAGGCTTATGGTGAAGGATAGTGTTACGAAGTTGTATCATCAAAATAATACCATTCATGTGTATTGCTTCTCATTTTCATTTGGTTTTTGACTGAGTTTCTCTCCATACTATCTTGCTATACTGGTTGATGCCTAGGAGGATGATTCCAGGACATTAACCTTGTCCTGTGCATTCCCTGGCTGATTACAGGCAAGAGAACCCATTTTGTCTCATTCTTTCCTTTTTTACAGCATGTCCAGTGCAAGAGGAGCACCCGGGATTGGAGAGCATTTAATCCTAATTTGTTACTTAATCTGTGGTTTGTTAGTCACATGGTCAAATTACTGCAGATTAGCAAATTGTCATATGTTGGGTGAAACACAGTAAATGTGCACATATATGATTTTAGTTCACAAGAAGTACAAAATAATTCCGTTTCATTTAATATGCAATGAAGGAGGATTGATTTAAATCACTTTACCTTTCATTACTTTGCTATTACCCTAAAAGGAGAGTACGAATATTTTAGATTTATTGTATTATCATGCATAGCTAGTACAACGGTGATTAAAACTATTCTGTTCTAAGAAATGTGTTTAGAATAATTTAATTCTCAGTATATCCTCTTATTCCTTTAAGTAAAGGCATTTTTTACTTCTGCCATCAGCCAGAATTAAACAGATGGCCTGATAGACTTAGTTGACTATGCATGGACTTGAAATCTTTATTTTTTAAAAATCTTGCTTTTACAGTTATAGGGTAACTTAATCATGGAACCAAAATAAACCTACATTTTTTTTCTTTTTTGTTCAAAGATTTTAAAATAAAATATTTTATTTCTTAAACTATAATTTTATTTGCTTTTAGTTGACATAATCCTAGTGAAATCCTATTACACTGTTCTGGGTCTGAGAAGCTTTTCTGACTTTAGTTAGAGATCAAAGAAACAGGTTGCCATCATTTGCTAAGCATCACCTGTCACCTAAGTCTTGGCAACTTAGCATACGTGCTTTCACCCCCACTGATTGTAAAATATGTTAAATGATCTTAAACCTGTTTCATTGTATGCTTGCATTTGCTGTGGGCGAGGAACATAAGTATGGGAAACACTGACACACAGCTGATTCAGATTTCAGGCCTGTCAGCTTGACTTCAGTGCCCAGGAAGCTGATGGAGCAGCTCATCCTGAGTACCGTCACACAACACATGAGGGACAACCAGATGCTCAGGCCCAGTCAGCATGGGTTTATGAAAGGCAGGTCCTGCTTGACAAATCTGATCTCCTTCTATGACAGGGTGACCCACTTACTGGATGAGGGAAAGGCTGTGGATGTTGTCTACCTTGACTTTAGTAAGGCCTGCAACACCATTTCCCACAGCATTCTCCTGATGAAACTGGCTGCTCGTGGCTTGGATGGGCACCCGCTTTGCTTGGTAAAAAACTGTTTGGATGGCCAGGCCTAAAGAGTTGTGGTGAATGAAGTTAAATCCAGTTGGCGGCCGGTCACGAGTGGTGTCCCCCAGGGCTCAGTTTTGGGGCCACTCCTGTTTAACATCTTTATTGATGATCTAGACGAGGGGATCGAGTGCACCCTCAGTCAGTTTGCAGATGACCCCAAGTTGGGTGGGAGTGTTGATCTGCTCGAGGGTAGGGAGGCTCTGCAGAGAGACCTGGACAGGCTGGAGCCATGGGCTGAGGCCAACTGGAGGAGTTTCAATAAGTCCAAATGCCAGGGGCTTCCCTTGGGCCACAACAACCCCCAGCAGTGCTACAGGCTTGGGGAGGAGTGGCTGGAGAGCTGCCAGTCAGAGAGGGACCTGGGGGTGTTGATTGACAGCTGGCTGAACAGGAGCCAGCAGTGTGCCCAGGTGGCCAAGAAGGCCAATGGCATCCTGGCTTGTGTCAGCAATAGCGTGGCCAGCAGGGACAGGGAAGGGATCTTACCCCTGTCCTCGGCACTGGTGAGGCTGCACTTCGATTCCTGTGTTCAGTTTTGGGCCCCTCACTACAAAAAGGACATTGAATTACTTGAGTGTGTCCAAAGAGGGGCAGCGAAGCTGGTGAAGGGTCTGGAGCACAGGTTGTACAGGGAGCAGCTGAGGGAACTGGGGGTGTTTAGTCTGGAGAAGAGGAGGCTGAGGGGAGACCTCATTGCCCTCTACAGTTCCCTGAAAGGAGGTTGCAGAGAGCTGGGGATGAGCCTCTTTAACCAAGTAACCAAGGACAAGAGGGAATGGCCTCAAAATTGCACCAGGGAAGGTTTACTGCATATTAGGAAGCATTTCTTTACAGAAGGGGTTGTTGGGTGTTGGAATGGCCTGCCCAGGGCAGGGGTGGAGTCCCCATCCCTGGAGGCTTTTAAGAGTTGGGTCAACATAGCACTGAGGGGTATGGTGTAGTTGGGAGCTGTCAGTGTTGAATTGATGGTTGGACTAGATGATCTTCAAGACCTTTTCCGATGTAGACAATTCTGTAATTCTGTGATGGGCAGTCAGTTGTTGAAGTATGGGCTGTATATGTGTCAGTCCTTAAATTAGGACTAATGTTTCCAGCCTAGTTATTTTTCTCACCTTTCCAATATAAAAGCAGGACTTACGGCTCTGAATTAGGATTTTTCCCATATGAGTTTCAAATTTCACAGCTGAGGAACAAAAGGCACCAACAATTAGAACAAAGCAGAGTGTTGAGTGAGAGCTCCAATAAAATTACAGTGGTAGCTTCTAAAGGCAAAATTTTTTTTTTTTAATGCAACATGCTGGCAACACTGCTAGCAGCTCATGAAGGAAATGCTATTTGCTCCTCACATCCTCAGCTGATCATTAGCAATGTAACAAAAGACACCACCAGGCTTGTGCTTCACTTCGTGGGAACCAGGAGTTACAGCAGCACTGCTGCCCTTTGCTGTTGTGCATCTGAGAGGGTGAGCCTTGAGCCTGTCATCTTTACTCTGAGCCCCACTCCACTTCTTATCTTCATGGGACAATGGAAGTCCAGCTGAAATATTAAATAATTGATTTCAACATGGATTCGAATGTACCAATCTGGCTCACAGGCCATGAGGACAAGTCAGTATGCTGGAGCCCCTGGACAAATCCAGTCTGCTTCTTAGTATTCAGCAGTCGATAGGGCAGTATCTGCCAGAGTGGTTGGAGTGAAGAAAGAAATCACAGAAAACTGATGAATGTACTGGATTCTTTTTTCCTTGTGGACATAATTACTTAAAATAATTTACTTAATTTACTTAAAATAATCATGTATCACTGTACATTCCACCACAGAAAAATCCTAACCCATGTTACCAAATGGCAGAAGAAAATTCTTATTTAAAACTTCTTTTCTTGTAGTTTATTCTCAGTGTTAGACTGGACTATAGGATATCCTACATGCTGTCTATCTATAAGAGAGAGTTTGGGGAAAACAATGAAAATGTTGATAGCTCTACAACATCCCCACCTGACACACCAGGGATTGCCTCAGGTAAATACTGCTATTGTATTGCAATGTAAAATAAGTCTGTGTAGACTACTGCAAACAATGAACTTAACTATGTCAGAAAGATGCATGCTGCTTAAAGTTGAAAGCTTTGTTTGAAAGCTGAAAAATGAGAAATAAGGTATTTGTTGGCCTGTCCTCCTTTAAAAAAAAAAGAAATTCCTTTTTTCTATGATGTCAATTTGTTCTGTTATTTGTACTCTTCCCAAAACACTGCACAATGACAAATGTAGTAGAGGGTAGATCATGAAAAAAATTATTAGAGTTGCATGAGAACAGATTTAAGTGAGGTGAATGTGGTATGGGAATGGAGTGCCTTTCTAGGAAGTATTCCTGTGCACACAGAAGTGCTCAAAAGCCTGACTGCTTGTCTGCATGACCACCTGCAAGTAGGGGGGGAATTGCTTTAATTGGAGGTGCTGTATAATAGAGGAGCAGTTAAGGAATACTAAAGTCTTAAGTAGTAAGGTATATTAAAGCTATTCCAAAGCAAAATGACAGTGTGGTAAATGATTTGATTTAGGATAAATATTCTAAAGTTCATGTGTCTGTTTTGTGGAGATTGGCTCATGTAACAGAAAATGTGAAAGTTTTGTATTCTGTGTCATTTGTGGGTCATGGGTGGTGGTTTGTACAGCACCTAGCACCATGGGACTCTGGTTCATGACTACAATTTGGCTCTTTCTCAATAACTGTAATACACAATTTAACTCTGCCCCATGTCCTGTTTCTTCCATACTGCCCTTGCAGATAGTGAATTCTACCTAGTTGAGGAACATGTAGTTAGACCTTTACTTGGTAAACATCTACTTTAAAGAGCAACAGAGCTCATTTTGCTGTGCAGATTAAACAATGATCACTGGCTTTTTATTTTTTATTTTAATTTTTATTTTTTCCAGCAATTGTTCCTGACATAGATGAAATTGCAGCTCAGGCTGAAACCATGTTTGCTGGCAGGTATGTTCTCTGAAGTTTTAACCCTCTCTCTCTCTCTCTCTATCTATCTATATCTATCTATATCTATATATCTATATCTATATCTATATATCTGTTTTTTCACACTGGTATTTCTTATGGGCAATCTGAGTTTATTTGGTGATGCTTATTTTCATACCTCTTCCTTTGGCTGCTTCTTATTGCATATCCAATACATAGATAGAAAAGTGCCAGAAAAGACATAGATTTCAAACAAGCACACAGCCCGGCTGGTACGGATGGCTGTGGGCTTGGAAATGTCCACCCTCTTAGTTGTAAGAGAGTTGGTAGAAAGTTTTTGTCATATTCCCAAAGGCAGCTGGGGAACGGTATACAGGTGTATTGGACTAAACCACACTAATTACTTATTTACCTTATAATGCCTCACATGGGTGCTTTTAAAGAAAGACCTTTTTCTGGTGTATCTTATGGCTGTAGGCCCAGATTTCTTGGATCAGTAGGTTACTGTTGACTTTCAGTATTTCTCATAGACCACATGACCTGTTGTTATTGCACCTTGTGTTTGAACTTACTTAGAAAGTTATTTCAACAATAATCTCTTTCTTATGATTCCTCAAATCAACTGTGGACCACTTTCCATGATCATCTGGACCACCAGAGGCCTGTAGATACAAGTTATGCTTGCAGAGTTTTGGAAGTGATTTCAGCTATGGTGTAAACAAAAGAAAAAAAAGAACAGAAAATATCAATTCTGGAGAGTTATTACCCTTATCACTATATTGGTTGGATTTTATGGGTATAATTATAATTATACCAGCAAAAATGAATTCCATTTAGACAAGGCCATAGACTTTCAAGTATGTCTTGGACCTAGGGAGAAGGATCTGCAGAATGGGCACTCTGGTCTTTCCCCTTTCAGTCCCTTATGCGTTCTCAGTCTTTACCAGCACAAGCAATGCATCCTGTCCTCTCCCTGAACTCCCATAATGTAAAACATTGGATGACATCTGCATCTTTAAAGTAAACAGAGACTGAATGGTTTCTTGGAAACATTATTTCTGCTTTGATATGTTAAGTGTAACTCTGCTTTCTGCCATTCCAGATTATGAATGTGATTCCAGAAATATGATGCTTTTGGCAATTTTTACTATTTTTGAGCTTATTTTTTCTTAAATTAAATTTTAATAGAAGCTGAAAAGGGAAGGAGTTAAAAGGGCCAAATTAATCTCTGATGAACTGCTGTTTACTTCAATTAATTTGTATTGGGAATGAGCTTGACACAAGACATAAATGAATGTTTTTTCAATATGGATTTTAATCACAGTATTTGGCACATATTTTCATTCCATGGTGTCCATTCTGCAGAAGATTGATGCAACAGCATGTAACTGTAGCATTAAAGTCCTTATAAAATATGTTGAAATGATGTTTATAGTTCCATCCTGCAGTGTATTTTATTTCTTTTTAAGAGCTCTGTTAATTGAGGGTTGTGTGTACAGGCATATTTATGTCAAAAGTTTTTATTTTTTCTTATTTATTTTACTTTATTTGGTCCTTTTTTTCCCCGTTTTTATTGCAGAAAGGAGAAGAATGCTGTTCAGCTTGATGATGAAGGGGGCAGAACTTTTTTACGGGTCCTCATTCACCTCATCATGCATGACTACCCTCCTTTGCTCTCAGGTGCTCTGCACCTGCTATTTAAGCACTTCAGCCAGAGAGCAGAAGTTCTGCAAGCATTTAAACAGGTATGGATGTGCATAGTGTTATTTCAGGAAACTGCTGAGGGGATAGTCTTTTCAAAGCCTGCTTTACTTACCAAAATTGCTGGTTTTAGCATGACAGTGTTATATCCTTAGAGGTCCAAATTCAGCAGACATCTTTTTTTTTGTGTTAGAGTTGACCATATGTGCTAGTGTATGTTATAGTTGTAAACCCAGAAATAGTTATTTCTGGTATTGCATCCATTACTGAAACTGTAGGTCCATGGTGACAGCTGGGACACATCTCACAGCATGACATAATGCAGTGATCCCTCAGAGACAGAGTTAGTAGTTCATGTTCTTCAAGCAGTGTACCAGTGTCAGCAATAAAGCATTCCTGTATTCAGGTCTACTTAGACTGGGTATAAAGCTCTCTTGTTATTCCTGTGGTGTTTCTAGTTCTAATGCAAGTGTCTTTGCATTGTGCTCCATTGCATGATACAGATATGCCCAAAGAACAGGAAGAGAGTAATAGATCCAAGCATGATTTCAGCTTTTATTTTTTTCTGCTTGATAATGGTGCATGTGCAGGTTCCATGTATCAGTGGATTAGGATGGGGAGATTGGATGTTATGAAGCTGCATGACAGAGACATTCTGTTATGTAACCCTATATAATATATTTTGATAAGACCATTTGATGCTTATTTCAGGAGTTTGATAGCATGTTGTCTCCATGTTATGTAAGATGTGGAGGTCTTTCTTGTTTAAAAACAATTTGATGATAAAGACCTGGAAAGGTTTTATTTAATGTTTTTGCATTATGGCCTCCCACCAGATTGTTAACATTAGTCCATGCTGGTTAGTTGCATAAATGGCTGTTATTTCCAGGTAAGAAGGATTGAGCAGATTAACATGTTTTCATAAAGGATGAAAAAAAGACTGTTAAAAAACATGGAATATGAATGTCTGTGGATGGACAACATTCATAAATTCTGTAAAATAACAAGGTTTTACCAAGCTAAGATAGAAGATGATGAAAATTTTATATTACAAAATAGTGACTATTTGCCTGCATGTACTGATTTTATTAAAAAAAAGATTGTCTGTATTGGTATTCTTGTCTGCCATGTTACCTTAATCTTTTACATGTGTGATTTCTTAATAGTGCATGTTAATTTACTGTAAAGATTGTTATTTTTTTTAAGTATTATCTTCATTAATAATACTGGTAGAGCAAAGAGCATTACAAAGAAAGAAAATGTGTAGGTCATACTAAATCAAGGACTGCAAATAACAGTGAAAAAAATCCAGATAATCAGAGCAGTACACAAAAAGTGAGATTAATCTTAGTAAGAGGCAACCACTCAGATGATGGGAAATTACATGAACCTGAAAGTCAGTGTGAGCTATATTCCAACAAGTTTTTCTAAGATGGTCTAACCATGTTAAAATATGTTATTTTTCAGTATTTGTTTATGGTGATGTAGTTTGATCATTAAGGTTGCTGTCCATTCTGACTTTTCTTTGGATGTCCTGATTCCTCCTTTTTTTTCTTTTTCTTTTCTTGTGAAGAACTGCTATTTCTAACTGTATTGTTTTAATACCATGTAATTTTATTGTTTTAATACCCTGAGGATCATCATCAGTGCATCAGAGCTAACTCTGCATAGAACTCAAGAGCTTATAAATCCATGCTTGTGCTGAAGATGTTTTGTAGTGTATTAAAGAAGGCTAGAGAATGTTGTCAATGTTTTAACTATCCTGTTTTGGGCAGTTACAGTCTCCAGCTCTGTTAAAGGTTTTTGATGAATGGGGGCTAAAAAGCATGTGTGTGTCATGTTTCAATTTCATAGGTAAGGTTACACAAAGCACCTGGAAAGAAGGGCTTAGAATGGAAATCATCAAGCGAATAACCCAGGCATAAGTGCTGGTGCTACTGCTATAATAGCTTTACAATTTTCTGTATTTCCAGGTTCAGTTGCTTGTGTCTAATCAAGATGTTGATAACTACAAGCAAATCAAGGCTGATCTTGATCAGCTACGTCTGACTGTAGAAAAATCAGAATTGTGGGTTGAAAAGAGCAGCAATTATGAGAGTGGAGAGGTGGTTGACAATCAAACCAAAGGAGGAGAAGACCCAGTGGAGGTGGGTTAAAAGTCTTTGCTGTTAGATTTGTTTAAATATTGATTAATGAACAAGTGCAAATTGTCAATCAAAACAGCAAAGCAAGACTGTGCAGGATTCTGGCTGAGCTTTAGGAATAGACATAATAGGAAATAAAACCTCTTTTATCAATGTGTTTAATATTCTCTCTCACTGCTTTCAGCAACTGTGTTCTTATGTCACAGAGCTGCCTTCGTTTCTGGCAAGCCACAGTGTATGGCATCACTCTGTGGCCAAAGAAGTAATCTAGGGATCACGTGTTGGCAGCTGTGTTGAGCTGCTGGAAGAAAGGAGTAAACAGTATCAGTTCCTGCAACTAGGGGTGAGGACCCAGAGTTTCAAACATCATGAGTAATTCCACTCTCCACCAAAAATAATTTTTTTTTTTTTTTTTTTTTTTTGACCCTTGTCATACTACACTCCTGAGATGAGATATATTGTGATTTGAGAATCCTTATTTCTTGGGACAGTGGTCCTGCTCTTTCTCTGATATAACTTAATTGAATTTAGTGGTGTCAGAACTGGGGATGAATCTGGACTTTATGAGCATAAGTATGTGGGATTTCCTGCATTCTTTTCTCAAGCATAGATCTGGTAGGAAAAATATTCCTTTATGTATTTAATGAATGGAAAAGGTAAGGGGGAAACAGGATACAGAATTGCAGAAGGATATTTACAAGGTTTTTTAGCTACAGAACATTTTAAAAGTGTAAATAGATCCTTTTTATTCCTATGGATAGCCCAAATAGCAAAGAAACTGCAGGAAGAGGGGACAGAACAATGTGCTTGAAAGAAAAGTTCCTCTAAATGGGATATTTTCAGTGGGTTTTTTTGCCCCAGGAGGCATCTGTGCAGATCTGGAAGAGTACTGTATCAGAACAGTAATAAGTATAATAATCTGCACAACTGGTTAGATCACCTCACCTGGTGGTAATTCCATGAGAACTGTGCCAGGTTACAATAGCTCAGAATCTTGTCCATTAATTTTTTCCTTAATGTTAAATTATTCTTTAACAGTCAGGAAATGTTTTACTTGGCAAAACTACTTTAGATAGTGAATACTCTCTAAGATCTTGTCAGATGTAAGAGGTGAGGTGCTGGTCATAATCTACAGTGTGTGAAGCAGGTGGCTGGCTTCAGACAGATAAACATCCCTGTGAGATCCCATGCTTTCTTGGAATGGATGACGGGTATTCAGTACTGAACTGGATGAACCTCTAAGTCTTTAGGGAATATGCTTCATTTGCCTGTGCTTAATTTTTCCCAACCAACATTAAAGTGCATACAAGGGCTTAAATTTACATTCCGGAACAGTTTTATGTTAAATCAAAGTTTCTGTCCTCACCAAAGCACACTGCAAGATTATCACAAGAATTTTTAAAAATAAGATTTTTTGTTTTTTTTTTCTTAGGCTTCTGAGGCTTTTAGGGTAATTGTTTCTACCTTTCTATGGTAACCGGGGGGGCGGGGCTAGAAACCTACTTTTTTCCTTTTTTTCAGTTATATGACTCCAGACATGGGATTTGTAGAAAAAAAGGCCATGTTTTTCTAAATAAAGTATCCAGAGTTCTATGCAGGAAAAAGAACAGTTCTTACATCCATGCAGGATCATCTTCATAGGAACTGGAGATCAGAATTATAGGAGTGCTTGGAGTTAGGATAGGCAAAAATTAGACACCATATAGGATTAGGAAGAAATGCTGAAACTGATCTCACTTAACAGCCTTTCTTGAGAAGGGAAAAGCAGATAAAGTCTGTTTACTTGGTTATCTCTAGTAAGGGTGTTATGAGTCTGTACAGAAACCATGGACTACGGAAAGTGTGGTCTTTATTGTCCCATCTCTGGAGGCTTCATTGGTGATGTAGCACCAGAAACACAGGTCTGAGGAGGAGCAATAGACAGTCTCAGTGAAAGGACTCTCAGGTGAAGCTGGAATACAGTGCAGTGGCATTTATAGACCTTCTCATCTTCAGCACTCTTAAACTCCTGGTGGTCCCTTGCTCTCCTCCAATTCTGGTCTGTGGCAGTTTGCTTTGATTCTAGAAATGTTTAAACAAACATCTTCTGAAACATCATATATAGGGTGAGTTTGTGAACTGAAACTTCTGAGAGTGCGCCTCATTCCCCTGATAAGTAAATACGTCTTGTGGAGGGCAAAACTGTGCCAGCATTACATGACACTGCTTCGTGCCTTGCACAGCTGTCCTGCTGAGATAAGTGAGACGATTTCACTGGTGGGGAACTGCCTGGACTTAATGCTGGAATCTGGGCCTTCATTTGGGGGCTAGAAAGCAAGGATCCTAAGACTAATGCAACATGGTATCCTCGAAATTTTACGAATAGAGGAAGTAGTCTTTTTCAGAAAATATAATTTTCTAAAGGTGGGGTACTCAGATGAGAACCTGTCTCAGTGTGATCTCTATGACTCCCTGTCCCCTACAGAAAAGTGTGACAGACAATGTCTATCATGGGGTGTAACGAGGCAAGATATGCAACTGAGTGTCTCTAGTATCCCAGTCGTGTGATTATCTCTTGATAACTACTACATCCCTGGCATACTTTTATGAGTTCAATTAACAGGTTTTTATTTTGTTAAGAGAAAGGATAGATTCAGCAGTTTAATGCTGATCAGCACTTCCAGATAAGACATATAGTTCACATGGATTATAAAACTGCTGTGACTGAGGAAGAATGCTGATAAAAGTAACAGGTAAATTAATCTTGGTTAACCCACAGTCCCAGAACAGAGAAGGGTGGTTAATTACAGCAAGGAGATGGAAATATATTCCAAAATATTGATTCAAACAGCTAGAGAGAAAGCAGCATGCATCCTAACAAACTTAAACAAATAAAAATCCACTGTTGTTGCATAGATCAACATGACTGCACTGAACAGCGATGCTGACATTGTTGTAAATGGCTTCCATGGCCAAGTGGTGCAGCTGTTCTCTCCCCACTGGAAATTAAGACCAGATGGGATTTGTAGAACTCTTCATCTTCACCATCAGCTAAGAAAGTTCAGAGGAAGGTTTCAAGAGGTATAAATATTCAGATTGGCACGTATGTGTGTGTTCTAGTATAATTCTCTTCTCAAAAACAGTAGGAAGTTTGAGGACACAATGAAACTCAGAAGTGCACCTGTTTGGTTCATTTTTATGCTATTACACTGGTTTATATCCTTGTGGTTATACTCTGAGGCTGTCCTGAGATATGCTACAGTTTTTTCACATGCTTAATAATTTCAGCATCCAAAGTCCAATCTTTCAGTTCTTTGTGTTTCCAGCTAAGAAAGGCTTACTATAACTGACAGCAGAAATAAACCCCAACACTGCCAGTATTCTAAGTTGAAGTATTTGTGTAGATGTTCTTCCGTGTTTTGATTGACACATGCATGGATAGGTGTGTGGGTGTTAGCAGTTACTTGCTAACTTGATTTCTCTTATTTATAATACCCAGTTGGGGATTTCTAAGAGCTGAGGCCCAGACCATATGGCATCATGACCGGATGTTGCAGTTTAACATAAGATTCTCATTTGTTTTAAATTCCTTTCCTGCATCATCCAGAGATAAGGACAGAGTGTCCTCTTCACTGTCATGGTTTAAGCCCAGAGGGCAGCTGTGCACCACACTTTACCCCTCAGGAATGGGAAGGAGAAAATAAAGCAAAAGGCTCAGGAATTGAGACAAGGGTACTTGGAGGGATGACTCACCTGTTACGGTCATGGGAAAAAGACTTGTCAGGGGAAGAAAAAAAGGATCAATTTCATTGAAACAACAACACTTAACAGACAGAGAAGGACAGTGAGGACTATTAGCCCATCTTAAAAACACCTTCCCCCCACCCCTCCTTTCTTCATGGGCTCAGCTTTGCTCCGTTTCCTTCCTCAATTCTCAAGCAGTGCAGGGGCAGGGGATGGGGGTTGCGGTCAGCCCTGCTGCTCCTTCCTCCTCAGGGGGAGGACTCCTCACACTCTTCCCCTGCTCCAGCATCAGGTCCCTCTCACGGGAGACAGTACTCTACAAACTTTCTCCAACATGAGTCCTTTCCACAGGCTGCAGCTTTTCCTAAGCTGCTCCAGCCTGGGTCCCTCCCACAGGCTTCAGCCCTCTCAGTGCCAAACTACACCAGTGCAGCCATCCTTCAGAGTCCTGGCCCTGTTCAGGCACAGCCCTCTGCTCCGGTGTGGGGTCCTCCACAGGCTGCAGGTCAGTATCTGCTCTGCCAGTGACCTCCATGGGCTGCAGGGGCACAGCCAGCCCTCTCGCCACAGGATACAGGGGGGGGTCTCTGCTCTGGTGCATCTCCCCCCCTTCCTCCTCCTTTTTTCCACTGAACTTAGTGTTCGCATAGGTGTCTCCCTCACAACTCCTCCTCACATCTCCCACTCCTCCTCTCAGGTTCCCCTTCTTAAATATGTTATCAAAGAGGCACAGTCACCATTGCTAACTGACTCTGCCTTGGCCAGAGGTGGGTCCAACTTGGAGCTGGGGGAGCTTGAAGAAGCTTCTCACAGGGGCCACCCCTCTAGCCACCTCCCACCCCTACCAAAATCCTGCCACACACACAAACCCAATACATTAATGGAGGAAAGGAACATCTCTAATTTCCATGCACTACTTGTTCCTGTACTGCTGAGAACTCCACGCTACTTAACTACAGAGGTCATCTTAAGCTCTTTCTCCAGACTTTTTAATGTTCACATACACAGGCTTTGTAATCTTTCCAGTTGTATTAGAGGTTTTTGGAACAAGTGGTAGCTATTGAAATACACTTATGGTCTATATTCTCATAGTATCTAAATTCCTTGGCATGTCTAGTCCGTGATATAGGAACATATTCTTTTTTAGAAAGATCAGAATCATGAAGACATAGAATAAATGCCTCAAATCAAGTTGAAAATTTGTAACAAAGGAAGAACTTGAATGTGAATCTTTTCACTCACTGGACTGGCGGATAAAGAATAAACTAGCCTTTATTCTCTGTGTTATATCTGTTCCCTCTGAGCTGCTGTAATACTTCTTCACTTGCTGTTATTACATATAATTACTTGATGTTGAGGAAATTGCAACAGATCTTCACTTGTGTGTTCTTTGTTACAGGAGTCAAATATTTTGAGTCCAATACAGGATGGGATGAAAAAACCCCAGATAGATAGCAATAAAAGCAACAACTACAATATTGTTAAAGAGGTTGGTATATCTGCTAAGAATCTTGTTTGACGTATCTATTTGATAAGTAAATTTAGTAATGATTTTGAAAGAATGTATTTTTGTATGTGATATGACTGGTTCTTTGCTTGCTTGCATGCTTATTTATTTGTTTGTTTATTTATAGATCTTGATTCGACTCAGCAAACTTTGTGTTCAGAATAAAAAATGTCGGAATCAACAGCAGCGATTGCTGAAAAATATGGGTGCTCATATGGTAGTCTTGGACCTTCTGCAGATACCCTATGAAAAGGTTATTCTCATAATTTTAGTGGTAAAGAACATGAACTCAATAAAGGGAAAGGCCTCAAGAGACCCAAGAATCAATGTGATATTTTTTTTTAAATTCAATTCAATAAACTATGGTACAAACATGAAATGATGATGCTGTTTTCTACCTTAAGAATAATGGGTTTAGGCCTAAGTTTAAATATGACTGCCTGCATAGAACAGGTTTTATTAAGAACATAATGTTTACTGCCTCAGTACCTGGATGTCACTGTGCTAGCATCCCATTTCCATAGGCAAACCTTAGATCTGCAGTCACTTCACAGTAAGAAGTATTGATTTATTGGAGCTCCTAGCAGGGTATCTAAATTCCACTGTTGAGAGCTATTGTAGATACATAAGATGGACAAAAAGCTTTCAAGGATTATGTCTGGAATAATTTATTTGTTTCTGCAGTGGAAGCCTCTAACCTAGTTCCACTTGCAAGTTTTTCAGAAGACAATGTGATTTTGTACTGATTTAGTGGCACTGAACCTACAAATGAATGATCTAGATAGCCTTTTAAAGAGCACATCTTTCTAGATCTTACA
This sequence comes from Athene cunicularia, assembly GCF_003259725.1. Classification (NCBI taxonomy): domain Eukaryota; kingdom Metazoa; phylum Chordata; class Aves; order Strigiformes; family Strigidae; genus Athene; species Athene cunicularia. Next base: position 29,729,356 of record NW_020799092.1, read on the forward strand.
GGAAGTATTGAGAGGAGATAAAACCTCTTCTGGGCTACCTTTCCCTGAGTGTTACACACCAATATTATATACAGACATTGGGTTCAGCTGTCTTCAGTAAAATAGTGCTTGTCCATATAGGTGGTTCATCAAATCATAGTTAGAATACTATATGAGTGGAACATGAAATGGAGATGAAACTAGACATATATTTGCGTGGGAGTATGTGTATGTACATACATATTCGTGTAGGTGTACACACACATGCACACATACATCTGTTTCTATATGTAGCTATATAAAAGCCAGAGTTTTTCAAAAGCTTAAGATCAATGCAGGCTAGAGAGCTTTTTTTGAAAATCAAGCCACTTAGCACATTTTAAAACTAGGAAATTATAACTATGCATGAGGAAATCTTACTTTGAGTTTCTGCTCTTGCCTCTGACTCCCTATGGTCAAGTTGATTCAGGGTAAGGTACAGCCACTAATGGACTCTGAGGAAACTAGATCAGTTGCTTTTGCCAGGTGGATAATTCCTGCCTTATAAAGGCTCAGCAGAATTGATCTGTTGCTGGCTGAATTCATGTTCTGTGGTTTTAACAAGTATGTTTAGGTATGCCCAGCTCATTTTGTTTGTCTTTTCTTTCTGCAGAGTGATGAAAAGATGAATGAACTTATGAATCTAGCCCATACTTTTCTTCAGAATTTCTGTCGAGGAAATCCTCAGAATCAAGTTCTCCTCCACAAAAATCTCAACTTGTTCTTAACTCCAGGGGTAAGTATACCATTTTAATGAGAATTTTATACCTGCAAGTAAATCTGGACTTGCTGAAATATGACAGTCTTAAATAAATAATTTAATTAAATTATGCCTTCTCTGTCCTTGTCTTTTCTCCCTTATTGTTGCTCTTTATGTCATAGTTTTAATGTTGCCATTTTAAAAGTGGAAAACAGTATTACCTATGGGGTTTACTAGAAGTATCTATGAATATGTGTCACATAGTCACATCATGTTTAGCTTGACTGTGATCTTACTCATCCCAACTCACTCACAGATGGACCAGAAGTCAAGGTAAAAGATTCTGTGACTGCTGTCATGAAGCTTGTGAGACAGCAGAACCAGACCAATACCTTTTTTTTGATGATGCTTCCATTTGATTCAACTAATCTAAAATATTTTTTTTTATTAAATCATTGTCCTTACAATAAACCTCTTTGTCGTGGTTCCTTTGTGTATGTGTGCATTTACAGATACAGTCATATAGAATGACACCTTGCTCAGTGGCAGATCTACCAAGCAAAACATGCTTTTATTAGAAACAGTGTGAGTATTAGGATTGTAGACCTCTGGTCTACATTAAGAAGCATTTGTTCTGTTATTTTTTATTTATGCTTTTTTTTGGAAGTTAGTGAAAGGTGCTGAGCTGACCACAGTAGGGACTAGCCCCCAAGCCCCATCCTATCCAGCACTGACATAACTGGTGCCAAGTATCAAGCCTGCTTGCACTTGCATTTCTGTTCTTTTGAAGTTAATATTCTGATCATCTCAGTTACAGTGCTTTTGTTCATACTGTGTAGCAAACTTGGTGTGGATTCCTTTCAGATGACACTAAACAAAAAGGTATACTCTAGGAGCACACCTGACTCTCATGAGCCTTTAGTCCAAGGGACCAAACTAGAGCAAGTATGAAGCAAAAGCCCCAAGAATGCATAAAGTCAGGGTGCTGGGTCCTCAACAGTATCCCTTTCTTGCTACAGATCAGTTCCTCTTTTACTGTGCTACTCACTGATAGAAAGATAGCCTTAGGCTCCCTCTATAGTTAGTGTGGAAAGAGATGTTCTCTCAGAGAGTGATCAGACTGCATGTGCAATCATATGCCTAGAAATGTCTGCCTCTGTCAACCACAGAGGGAGACAGAGGTAGCTAATCATCTTATTTGGCTGACTCAATGCAAAGTTTGATGATGAGTGGGATGAACGTTGTCTCAGTTGTCTTATATACCAAAGTACCTATAGAGTGCTCTAGCAGTGCAGTGTGTTTGTGTCTTCACCTTCCACATGGTCACAGATACTGTTTATTCCCACTTTAGGCCCTAAGGTCACTACTTAATCACTGGGCTGGTACACATAGGACTTTTCCAGTTTCCCTTTACCAATGTGCCTTTCTCTAGTCTAGAGTCCTATGAATCTTTTAATCTCAAAACAAATCTGTTCTTTTCATAAGTCTGTTTTGGTTTTAATCTGTTTAGCTCCTGGAAGCTGAAAGCATGCGGAACATCTTCATGAATAATTACCTTCTGTGTAATGAAATTAGTGAAAGAGTGGTGCAGCACTTTGTACACTGCATAGAGACTCATGGCCGTCATGTGGAATACCTGCGTTTCCTGCAGACCATTGTGAAAGCAGATGGCAAATATGTGAAAAAATGCCAGGACATGGTAATGACAGAGGTAAGTGAAGGGTTCATATGTTAATCACTCGTGTGATGTCTTTTTAACACAGTAGTATTTTGAGGTTGCTTCTTCTGCTCTTATACCAATGAGATACAATGGCATCATAGCTTCAGAATTTTAAACAGTATCACAAATAATGAATATTTTAGCAGACAGTTTTGGAGAGTTTAATCTAATTTTGTAAGGCCATCTGTATAACTACTAGAAAGAAAACATGAGTGTTAGCACATTGATACAGAGATGTCTATTTGTAGATTATGTAGCATGGAAATCTCAAAGTTGCATAAACCTTCATTTTCCTGTACTGTAATTTAGGATCCCATCTACTCACCAGACTTGCTATATTGGGGCATGGTTTTGCCATATAAGAAGCTCTTACCTCTATGCATTTGTCTAAATAATGTTGTAGACCATTTTTTTAGTATGTAACCATGTAACAATTCTAGGTACTAGTTTCTGCTTTTGCTTCTTTTGTTCCAGAATATTTCTGTGAGAGTTAGTAGATCTACTCTAGCTTTAACTAGCTAGATTTGGAGTCTGACCCAGTAAATTCCACGGAGTAGTTTGTGGACAAATCTTTATGTCAATAAAGTTACTAGGAAAATACTTAATTGACTTCTCTGCAATTAGGATTTGTTATATAGTGTGCATGATAAATGAAGTATTCAACTTGCAGACACTAGTGCATTTAACTGTAATTATGTTAAAGAGTTCAGTGAGATTAATAAGTGGGTAAAGTTGAATACAGTGAAAAGTCTGGGTAAGAGCAGAGTCCAAGGAACATTCTTCTTTTCTTTACAAAGTGCATTTTTTTGGTTTTTTTGAAGAGACATCTTCACAAAGAAAACAGACATAAGCTCTAGTTGTGTTATAAACATAACTAAACCCTGCTGAATTTTTGTTCCACAGCAACAGAGGAAAAACTTCTAATTAAGAAAATAAAGCTTCAGCCTACATGGATAACCTTTAATGGAATCGACCTCAACCTTTTCAATATGACTGAAGTGTTTTAGCATGCAATATCAATTACAAGCCTTTGATTTACTTAATTCAAACAGTTCTTGTGCCTTTGTGCTTTTAGATTTTTCCCCTTCCACCACAGCTTCTTGTAGGTTTTTATTTTCACATCAAACAAAATTTTTAGATTTTTCTCAATTTAAATACATTTGTTACTAACCTGTAATAGCACAAAGATAAATTGCCATATTACATTTTCAAGCTGACTGCAAGATGAAAATCGAAATGAACTTGGATGTGACATTTACATCATGAGTCCTGCAGAAGTTTTCTGGGGAGAGTGTATACCCCTATTTGATGAAAGAGAGTAAGATGATGATCTGTTTTAAAAAGCATAGGAAATTGCAAGTAAGTAATTAAGATTTGTTAGAAAAGGATGCTAATAGTGAAATTTGTATGGCACTTGAATGGCAATGCAGTATGACGGAAAAAATGTAGCCAAATGGTTGGAACTTGCCATGGAGCCAGGACAGTTTCTTGGTAGACAACTGAGGTGTGCTCAGTGGCCTTAAACAAGTGGTGTAACTTTTCTGTGCTGTCAGATGGGTCATGTAAACAATTTACCACAAGACAAAACAGAGTATGATTGTACAGCATGCCTCAGCTACTCCTGTGTTTTCTTTTACCCACAGGTAGTATATTGTATCTTATTCCTATTTATTGGATGTGAGGGATAAACTGATCATATTTATGTCTTTTAGAAAGTGCATATAGATGGAGCACCATTGCAAAAGCATACTTTTATAAAATCAAACATTCCCAATCTGTCTTTTTCACTTGTTCTCATATCCTTGGTCCCTATGTCTGTAGAGTGCTAGTAATGATGTTTACCGACCTGAAAGGTTCTTTAGGGCATTTTCATTACAAGCATGCTTTGAGGTTCCTGGAAGAACAGAGCCTATCAATGCAAACATTATTACAAAAGGGAAAGCAGAATTTACTTTTGAACTAGATCAATGTGGCAGCAGAATTTTCTATTATCTATAGTGTTCTGGAGTGATACACTGCACAAGTCAACAGCTGTTCTGATATTGACCAACCTTCATTATACTTCCATAGAGTTCTTAACTTATTGAAAATATACTTTAGTGGAAGAAAATTCTGCTGAGGTTTTTTGTGGTTTTGAGGGTTTTCTCCCATCACTGAGCTCATGATGCTCAGTGAGAACTTTAGCTAACACTGGATGCTTCTCTTCTTTTTCTACTTTTAAAGGAACATAATTTTCTCTGTTCAGATCAATATTTGGACACCCTTCACAAATCACATTTAAGAATGTATAACTTGGGGAAAGTTGCATAACCTCTTCTGCCTTTGCATTTACAGTGATTACCTTGTCCCCCTTTATTCTTCTTGTGCAGATGCAACATCATCTGCTTTGGTTTGTCAGTATGTCACAAGCACGCCATGTAGCATTATGTTTCACAAGTTCACTATTTCCTGGTATTTCTTCCTCATTCATTAGCGATAATAGGTACATGAAAGGATGAGGGGTTAGTTTGACTTAATATGTGTCCTGGTTCAGCTAGGATAGAATTAAGTTTCCCCAGCAGAGAGGGGGAAGGGATCTCCAGGCAGGTTATTCATACCATGCTGACGTTAGGTCTGGTACGGGAGCGCAGGAACTTTTTCCTTTGTGGCTTGGGTCATGGGGAGCACAGGGCTGTCTGTTTGCGGTATTTTCTCTGTATATTTTTTGTCTTGTTTACTGCTGTTACTGTTTATTATTGTTATGATTGCTACTGTTGTTGTTCAGATTGTTTATTACACTGTTCTATTAAATTTCTTCTTCTTTTAACCCAGGGCTTGTGCCTCACTTCCAGCCTGACTGGCTGAGGGTGGGGGAGGGGCAACAGCAACCTGGTCTCTGGTTCCAGCAGGGTCTAAACCACCACAGCCTTTTTGGCACACCAACATGGGGCACAAGAGGGTTGAAATAAGAATCAAAAAGGGATAGACCCTTACCAGAGTGTGTTAGAGCAATCTGTTGGTGTCCTGGTTCAGCCAGGATAGAGTAAAGTTTTCCCCAGCAGAGAGAGAGAGGGGGGGAAGGGATCTCCAGCCGGGTTATTCATACCATGCTGACGTCAGGTCCGGGGGCGGAACCTTTTCGTTGCTCCTTGGCAGGTTCGGGAGGGAATTTTGCTTTCCGTAGACCAGCTAGCGGTATTTCTCTGTATATCTTTTGTCTTGTTCACTATTATTGCTGTTTATTGTTGTTACCATTGATACTGTTGTTATTCAGATTGTTCTATCACTCTGTTGTTTTAAATTTCTTGTTATTTTAGCCGGGGTCTGTGTCTAACTTCCAGCCCGACCGGCGTGGGTGGGGGAGGGGCAACAGCCATGTGCTCTCTCGTCCCGTCAAGGATTAAAACTTGCACATTTATTAATTGGTGCCCAACATGGGGCTAAGCTATAAGAATAAAAAGGGACAGACCCTGACCAGAGTGTGATAGAGCAATCTGTTGGGTGTAATTTTTTTTTTTTGTATTTGTTTGATAAGAAAATGTTTGCGATGCTGGCCCACATGTTTGGGTGGTGCGGCTGGATTACTCCTTATATCCAGTGTGTGATCCCTGTGGTGGGGTTTGTTATGGGTGGAAAATCTATAAAGGTTCTTATGTTGGTATACGGGCTATTGAACGCATATGCTGCCTTTGTATCGCTCTGTGTGTGTGGGGGTCGGTACCTGTTTGCCGTTTGGGCTTTTGTTAGGGGTATCACCCCCTCTGTGGGTGAGCCAGGGGAAGAGATCCTCTCGGCTTTGCGGCGGTTTAGCCCCCCCGGAGCCTGCAAGCCAGCGTGATTGTGGCACTATGCCTTCTGAATGTCTGCCTGATTTCGGTTTGGGCCATACGGCATTTCTCTAACAACAGCAGTGCCCGGAAACCTGCCCCGAGGTCAGATAATAGTGAGTAGCAAGGGGTGTGGGAAAAGATGGGCAAAGGCCTGAGTCGGTGGGCACCCCCAATGCTTTGGAACTTCACTCCTGAACAAATGCAGAGCCCTGAAAAGCTGATGGAGTGCTTAGAAAGGGTGTGCTACCAAACCGGCAACACCCAGGAGACACAAATCACTGCAATGTGTTGGGGACTTGCCCATGCATACCGTGTCCTCTTTAATACCACCCGCTGCCCTCAAAGGGAAGAAAAGGCCACACAAACAATATCTGAACTGGGGGCACAGGCAGAGCCAGACTCAGTCGCCTCCACCAGCACAGAGACTGAGCCAGAACGCCAGGCAGTGCCAGTGTCAGTCGCCCCAATACAGAAAACCAAATATACCAGAAAGTCTGTCCGCAGAGTGAGGGATGAGGATGAGCCAGGCCCATCAGGTGAACAGGAGGAAGGACCAGAGGTGATTGTCCGATCTCTGTCTCCGACTGAGCTGTGAGATATGCGGAGAGATTTTGGCCACCTGAGAGGCGAGCAGATTTGCACCTGGCTGCTCCGATGCTGGGACAATGGAGCTAGTGCTTTTGAGATGGAGGGGAGAGAGGCCAAGCAGCTGGGATCTTTGGCCAAGGATGCTGGCATTGATAGGGAAATAGGGAAGCAGACTCAAACCCTCAGCCTTTGGAAGCGACTCCTGTTCAGTGTAAGGGAGAGGTACCCCTACAAGGATGATATCCTATGTCAGCTAGGCAAATGGACCAGCATTGAGAAAGGCATCCAAAACCTCAGGGAACTGGCTGTGTTTGAGATGATCTATGGTGATTTGAATAATGAGCAGTCACCCATGGACCCAGATCAGGCCCCTTGCACACACCTGATGTGGCGAAAGTTCCTGAAGAGCGCACCAGAAGCACACTCGAAAGCATTGGCAATAGTGTCCTGGTGGACAGAAACCCAGACTCTTAACAGTGGATGGAGTGGTTGGCAAGCTCCGGCAATATGAGGGAAATCTCCCCTCACCTCAACTTTCCCTTATCTCAGCTGCGGAGGAACTGTCTCAGAGGGTTCAGAAAATGGAAGAGGACATGTCCTACATTCCACCTGCATGGGCTAATGTCTCAGCCATTAGAAGTAAACGTTTCCCCACCCAAGAGAAAGGCAGCAGAAGGTACACACCATGAGGCACCCTGTGGTTTTTCCTCTGCGACCATGGAGAAAACATGAGGAGGTGGGATGGACAGCCCACTGCTGCCCTAGCTGCACGAGTAGAGCAGCTGAAAGGGAAGACCACCACAAAAGGGGAGTCCTCCAAGAGGAATGCAGCTCCAGTGTCCAGTCAGAAATGTCCCCTGCAGAATAGAATGGTGAATGTTATGTCTGACCCTCTTGAGGGGACCAGTAAATCATTCTTGCAAGAAGTGAGTGATGATGAGCAGGATTAGAGGGGCCCTGACTCCAGCCAGCTAAAGGAAAGGGACAATCGGATTTACTGGACAGTGTGGATCTGATAACCTGGCACATCAGACCCACAAGAGTATAAGGATTTGGTGGACACTGGCGCACAGTGCACCCTGATGCCATCGAGCTACAGTGGGGTTGAATCCATCTGCATCTCCGGAGTGACAGGGGGATCCCATCAGCTGACCCTACTGGAAGCTGAAGTGAGCCTGACTGGTTATGACTGGCATAAGCACCCCATTGTGACTGGCCCAGATGCCCCGTGCATCCTGGGCATAGACTATCTCAGGAGAGGGTACTTCAAAGACCCAAAAGGGTACCGGTGGGCTTTTGGTGTAGCTGCTCTGGACGAGGTTGGACAGTTGTCCACCTTAGCCAGCCTCTTAGAGGATCCCTCAATGGTGGGGCAGCTGAAGGTTGAGGAGCAGCGAGTGCCGATTGCTACCAAGACGGTGCACCGGAGGCAGTGCCGCACCAACCGAGATTCCCTGGTCCCCATCCATCAGCTGATCCGTCAACTAGAAAGCCAGAAGGTGATCAGCAAAATCACTCATCCCTCAACAGCCCTATATGGCCAGTGAGAAAGCCTAATGGTGAATGGAGGCTAACTGTGGACTACCGTGGCCTGAATGAAGTTACACCAGCAATGAGTGCTGCAGAGCTGGACATGCTAGAGCTCCAGTATGAACTGGAGTTGAAGCCAGCCAAGTGGTACACCATGATTGACATTGCTAACGCGTTCTTCTCCATTCCAGTAGCGCCAGAGTGCAGGCCACAGTTTGCGTTCACTTGGAGACGTATCCAGTACACCTGGAATCGATTGCCCCAGGCATGGAACCACAGCTCCACCATTTGCCATGGACTGGTCCATACTGCACTGGAGAAGAGTGGGGCTCCAGAACACCAGCAGTACATTGATGACATCATTGTATGGGGGGACACAGCCAGGGAAGTCTTTGAGAAAGGGAAGAAAATCATTGAAATCCTCCTGAAGGCCGGCTTTGCCATTAAGCAAAAGAAAGTTAAGGGGCCTGCAAGGGAAATTCAATTCCTAGGAAGAAAATGGCAAGATGGGCGTTGCGACATCCCAATGGAGGTAATAAACAAGATAACAGCCATGGCCCCACCAACCTCTATTGCGACGGGCGGAGGAAGCAAGCAGTCGATTCAACGTGAATGATAGAGCAAGCTTCAACTTTATTGAAAGAAATCACACCTTATATAAGCGCTCTACAATAATCATGCATACTACTTACAAATCTATTGGATACATGTAAAAGCCTACATTATAATATCCCAGCCCCTTGTGGTATTTCAGGTATGCATAAACACCTTCCCTCTTCTGAACCTGTTTTTGTCCCAGGGCTGTTTTTTTTATCAACTCCAAGGTCATAATGTACCTCATTTTCTCTCTTTGTTAACATAACAGTCCTCTGTTAGCATAACTGTACCCTGGGTTTTTTCCTTTGTTTACCTCAGGTGGCTGTGACCAGCTCCTGAAGGGAGCTATGGCCTTGCTCTCTGCAAGCCGTTCTCCATTGTTGAATTCCTACTTTTTCTTTTTGTGCAGGCTGCAGAAGCATAAATTTACTAATATTTCTCATTATACAACTATATGCTATTTTAATACTTACTACAGTCAATAATACTATTCCTAATCACCGCAATAAACTGTTAAAGGTACCCTATTAAGTACAAAGCATCCCATACTACCCACATGCAAGGGATATGGCTAAATACTACAAAATAAACAGGAAGGAAAGTACAGAATAGCACACTTAATTAATAGAATTACTAACATTCAGATCCGCAATTGCTGGGGAACCCTGTATAGAGCGAGAATTTAGAGTGCCCTTCCTCACAAACTGGAAACCCTACTTGATGATCCATCTGTAGGTGAGGCACCCAAAGTCGCTGCAAGCAGGTCCAGCCTTTAAATCAACAGGCCAAAATAACTGGCAACTTTCTTTGAGCGGAAACATATGATTTCATCCTCCTGTTGGATTCCACCTGGAGCCTGGCCAGTACTCCAGGGGGAAAACCAAGGGAGTTTCTAAATAAGGTTAAATACTTGAGTTCTTAATTCTTAATATTACTAAACAAAGAAAGTTGAATACACACATTCTTACAGCATCTTACCCTTACTAATAACTATATTTTATCTAAAGTACATCTTGCATAAGTGACTAGTAAGCTTATATATTTCATCAAGAAGTTACTGTTAGTATTTTCTCTTAAAAGAATTGACAACTGTAGTGTAGTTTGTTCTGTTACACTAGCAAACATTACTCAGACATTCCGCTTGAATGATCAGTCGAAGAGATCACAAACTGTCAGCCCAGGGGCACTCACAGCACCCACAGCTGGATCCTGAGTGCTGGCTGTCTCTCACGCCTCAGGTGTGGTTGCACACACCTTGCTGGTGACCATTGGAGATGAGACCTGTGGAGACACAAGCATAACCTCTTCCCCAGGTTATTAAAAGATATAGTCCTTCTCAGTCCTCTTTCTAGGTTTTGTTAACCCTTGAGCTTTGCTCCGGACTTCTTGTTGATCTGGTATCTGTGATGAAAGACGACACAATACTGGTGGCACTTGTGAGACAGGGGAAATGTTTAAAATGTTCATTACATATAATGCCTTATTTAGCCTTTTGTGAGGTGTAGATTGGTATCTTGCATCTTGCCCCTTTGTTGTTGTTGTTGTTGTTGTAATAGATGCTTTAGCTTGCCAGGTGTATGCTTCACAGTGGCCTGACCAGCCCGTGAATGGGGAATGCAGGTCAGATGCTTGACTCCCCGCTGTATGACAGGATGCAAACAGTGCTCCAGGAAAGGTATTAACAGACACATGTACATATTTTAATATCTGAAATGCAGCTAAGTGAGTGACAACAGAATGCTATAATTCTGAGGAGGTGAGTCCCCAAGAGTTGACACCACTTCCCTGTTGAAGAGATGGAGTCTTTCTGGTATTCAGGGCAAGTTGCAATGAAGTCTTTAGCCTGATGCCTTGATAAAGAAATCTGGTTTTGTATTGCTCTGGCATTCTGGTGGAAAAATTGCATGCGTTTTACAGCAGAGCAAATGGTTGACCTGGAGACAAGATCTCTGCCCCCTTTTGTTTTTGCAAAAGCACTTTCAAGGTTTAGCGTGTTCTTTCTACGATGGCTTGTCCCGTGGGCGAATACAGTATACTTGCGATGCTTGTTGGCTATACGGTGAAGATCTTGTTTTGCTTCCTCTGTAAGTACTTTGGGTGATATCAGTGAAGGATCTTTTCAGAAAATATGAAATCAGCTATGCAGATCATAATGAGTCAGGCCTACAACGGCTTTATCTAATTTATGGTTCCTAACAGTGTCTGTAAATCTTTTAAAGTCTTAATAACAGTTTTAAGTTGTTGCAGGACAATACACACAGGTGATTCGGTTTACAAGGTTAGTGTCAGGGTGGGTTTCAGGGTGGGTTGTGCTACAGTGGTGATTAAGACAAATTTGATCCAATTTGAGTTCCTCATTGAGTCATACAGTCATGACCCCAAAATGCAATAGGGGTTTTCTAATATAAATAGGTGAATATTTGTTACCCAATTTTCTGGGCCTCTTACATGAATGAGATCCTTGCTTTAAATTGCTACAGCATGACACCAACCCTGAAAAGCATTTGAGGTACCAGAGCTAACAGCCAATCTGCTCACAGATATTATGGTTACATGTGCACCAGTATCTAAAATGCCTGTCACGTCAAGAGATTTTTTAGATTTAACGAGAGTACATTTTACCAGAAGTTAACCTTGTGTCACATTTAAGTCCAAAAATATTTAAGGAGTACCTGCTGAACCAAATCCTGAGTAATTGTGGCTTCTTGGCATAACATTAAAGGGAGCTGCAGTAAAATTAACAAGCTGAATAATTTTTTGATCCTTTTGTTACTGGTTACAGGGTTTTTTTTTGTTACAGGGTACAGACCATAATTTTGATTTTTCTCTTCATAATCAGCATCTACGACCCCTGGTAAAACAAACAACCCCTGTAAGGTTGCAGATAATTATTTTTTTTAAAAAAAACCCCAATATTTCCATTAGGCAGATGGTTCAGAGGTGCACTCTCCCCGCAGAGTATGCACCTAAATTCAAAACAACAATCAACACAGAATTACTGCCTCCTGCTAGAGGAGGTATTTCCCATGTAACACAGAACACTGAGCCCAAACAAATGGCAGCACCGATGACCCAGAGGGCGGCACTAGGACCCTGTAGTTCCTCGCTGGCTGCTCCCCTGGCCGGAGAACTCCGCAGCTGCAGTGGGCCGCATGTCACACACACACACACACAATCACACAACTACGCAAAGGAGCTCCTGACACTTATTACTCACAACATAAAATGACAAATATTACCAATATGAAGACTCTATTAAGAACATATAAAGCCTGTGCTGCTTAACCCTGCTGCTTTTGGCGGGGGGGTGCCGAGGGCGCAGTGCCGGGCTCAGCCGCAGGTGGCTGCTTCATGGCAGGGGACTCAGGGAGGCCCCGGGCCGCCGCCGCCAGCTCCGAATGTTGAGCATAGAGATCCACACCTCGGTTTTCCAGGTAGAGTACTGTGCCGGCGTGAATGCCGTTTGTTTGTTGTTTTTTTTTTCTTAAAAGTGTTAGCCAATTTTTATGGGGCCAGTCGATATCCCTGAGCCATCGCCTCCAGTACAGCTGTTGTCATCTGAGATTTTACAGCCCGTCCTTATTAATGCTTTTCTCTAAATCTTTAATAACAGAAAAATGCCGTTTTTCCCAACGTGGCTGATGACTCGGCTCATAGCTTACAGGAGTAAGAATTTTTCTTGCCGTGTCCATATTCCCTTGCGCCAATATTCTTTCGCTTCACTTTTACGTTTTTTTATTTTCGCCTCACTTTTATCTACGGATCATCCCCAATTAAGGGAGGACAGAGACCAGACAGTCCAGATTCTTTTTCAGGATTTACAGCATCAGGGTCTAAAAGATTATCACACCATTCTGCTTCTTCAAACAATAAATTTGGCTCTTTAAAGTGTCCCTTAGCCTTGCCCAGACCAATCAGCGCGGCTAAGTTTTTTATCAGACTTACTCCCCGCTTTTCTAAAAAGCAAAAAGTTTAAGGACTACATCTCCTGCCCGGGCAAAAATTCCTTAAATTCCTTAAAATGCTTGAACTTGTAGCTTAACGACCTTCTTTAACATCCGATCAGGCAGCCCACGACCAGTTTCCTTAATTCCTTAATTACTTAATTCCTTGGCCTTTCCTGGGTAAGTCCCCTATTGCAGACTTTCCGGGGTATCCCTTCTCGGAGCAAACACCTGCAGCTGGAGCTGAGGAGGTGGCAGCATTGCCTTCCTACTCCGAGTCTGTCCCTCCGCTTCTCGGGTTCCGTTCAGTGGAAAAGCAGAGTTCGGGTAACCCTGTTCGGTGCGCCACTTGCGACGAGTGGAGGAAGCAAGCAGTCGATTCAACGTGAATGATAGAGTGAGCTTCAACTTTATTGAAAGAAATCACACATTATATAAGCACTCTACAATAATCATGCATACTACTCACGAATCTATTGGATACATGTAAAAGGCTACATTATAATATCCCAGCCCCTTGTGGCATTTCAGGTATGCATAAACACCTTTCCTCTTCTGAACCTGTTTTTGTCCCAGGGCTGGTTTTTTTATCACCCCCAAGGTCATAATGTACCTCAGTTTCTCTCTTTGTTAACATAACAGTCCTTTGTTAGCATAACTGTACCCTGGATTTTTTCCTTTGTTTACCTCAGATTGCTGCAATCAGCAAGCCATTCTCCAACACTCTGTAAAGGAGACTCAGTCTTTCCTGGGAGCTGTGGGGTTCTGGAGGATGCACATCCCAAACTACAGCCTGATTGTGAGCCCTCTCTTCCACATAACCCATAAGAAGAATGATTTTGAATGGGGCCCTGAGCAACAGTAATCCTTTGAACAAATTAAGCAGGAGATTGCCCAAGCAGTAGCCCTTAGGCCAGTCTGGGCAGTGCAGGAGGTTAAGAACATGCTCTACACAGAAGCTGGGGATAATGGCTCTACCTGGAGCCTCTGGCAGAGAGCACCTGGGGAAACCCGAGGCCGACCTCTAGGCTTTTGGGAGCCTGGGATACAAAGGCTCTGAAGCTAATTACACACCAATTGAGAAGGAGATACTGGCAGCATACGAAGGAGTTCGGGCTGCCTCAGAAGTGGTTGGCACTGAAACACAGCTCCTCCTGGCACCCCGACTGCCGGTGCTGGGGTGGATATTCAAAGGAAAGGCCTCCTCCACGCATCATGCAACAGATGCCACGTGGAGTAAATGGGCTGCATTGATAACACAACAGGCTCGAATAGGGAACCCCAGCCGCCCAGGGATACTAGACGTGATTACAAACTGGCCAGAGAGCAAAGATTCCAGGATGTCACCAGAAGAGGACGTGACATGTGCTAAGGAGGCCCCACCATATAACGAGCTGCCGGATGAGGAGAAGCGATATGCCCTGTTCACTGATGGGTCTTAGCGCCTTGTGGGAAAACATCGACAATGGAGGGCTGCTGTATGGAGTCCCACACGACGGTGTCACGTCCCGCTCCAGCGAGGGGGACAAGTGACTCAGATTCGCAAATCTCCAATTGGAGCGGACAACAAGTCTCCAAGTTCAAGCATTTATTAACTACCTACAATGCACTAATTGAACACATGATAATTGCCTAAGTACAGAGCAAGCTGTGGCAATCAATATAATATGCTTTACATTTCTTAACAGAAAGAAGGAAAAGAGGGAGATAGAGGGAATGGGGGAGTACAGATCACCGGTCTGGGTTCCTGCGCTGCTCCTGCCGGCGAGGGTTCCTGGAGGCAGCTATCTTCTTCGCTGGCATCTGTCTTATTTGCTTCACTGCTCTCTCCAGACGGCTGGGGGGGGGCAGGGAGAGGGGCAGAGAGAGCGAGAGCCCTTTCTTCTCCCCTTTGATTTATACCCACTTTCCTTGGGTCCATCCCCTGGGTCAACCCACAGACCTACGTATCCCATGTACAGGGAGGGGTAAGGTGTTTCATGGGATGATGTCACTAGCATGATCATGACAGCCCTTGTTAGCATATTGAGGGGTGTCAACTTTAATATGCATTTCGTGGATAATGAAGCAAAGTTCATTCACCGGACACATGGCCCTTGAAATCTGCCCAGGTGCCCCAGAGAAGAGCCGTCCTGTCTCCACAGGGCTCTCTCCCCCAGATACATCGGGCAGCCTTATCAGCTTCGGCCTCCACAGAAAGCACCCTGTGACTCATGGTTTTGTCTTGGGAGTGTTTAAGGCAAATCTTCAATCAGCCTCAACTTTTGCTTTCCCAGGCTGTTTGTCTTAGTTTTTCACAGGCCTGGTTGCTCGGCTCTCACAGACGGGTCACTGAAGCTGCTGAGGGACAGGGTGAATTGAGCCAGTTCGCAGAGGTGAAAGCCATCCAGCTTGCTTTGGATATTGCTGAGTGGGAAAAGTGGCCGAGGCTCTACCTCTACATTGACTTGTTGGCGGTGGCAAATAGTGTATGGAAATGGTTGCAGCAATGGAAACAGAGCAACTAGCAACGTAACAGTAAAACCATCTGGGCTGCTGAGGTGTGGCATGTTATTGCTGCCCGTGTGAAAAATCTCATTGTGAAGGTGTGCCATGTGGATGCCCATGTACACAAGAGTTGGGCCACTGATGAACATCGACACAACCAGCAGGCAGACCAAGCTGCTAAGATTAGAGTGGCTCAGGTGGACTCGGACTGGCAGCGCAGAGGTGAACTGTTCATATCCCGGTGGGCCCATGAGACCTTGGGCCACCAAGGTAGAGATGCAACAATAAGGTGGGCTCGAGATTGAGGGGTGGACCTCACCATTGACACCATTGCAGAGATCATCGACGGATGTCAGACATGTGCTGCAATCAAACATGCCAAGTGGGTGAAGCCCCAGTGAAACGGAGAGCAATGGCTGAAATATAGATATGGAGAGGCCTGGCAGATTGACTACATCACACTGCCACAGACCCACCAAAGGAAGCGCCACGTGCTCACAATGGTGGAAGTAACACTGGATGGCTGGAAGCTTACCCAGCACCCCATGCCACCGCCCGGAACACCATCCTGGGCCTTGAAACCCAAGTCCTGTGGCGACACGGCACCCCAGAGAGAATTGAGTCAGACAATGGGAACCACTTCTGAAACAACCTCATAAATGCCTGGGCAGAAGAACACGGCATCGAGTGGGTCTACCATATCCCCTACAGTGGACTGTTACAAATCACATTGAAAGCACTGGGAGGTGGCACCTTCAAAGACTGGGACATGCATCTAGCAAAGGCCCCCTGGCTAGTCAACACAAGAGGATCTGCCAGTTGAGCTGGCCCGGCTCAGTCAAAACCTCCACGTGCTGTAGATGGGGATAAAGTCCCTGTGGTGCGCATGAGGATTGTATTGGGAAAAATGGTCTGGTTTAGTCCTGCGCCAGGCAAAGGTAAAGGTAAACCCATCCACGGGATTGGTTTTGCCCAAGGACCTGGGTGCACCTGGTGGGTGATGCAGGACAATGGAGAGGTCCGATGTGTACCACAGGGGGACTTGATTCAGGGTGAGAACATGCCGTGAATTATGCTGTACATTTGTTAATTGTTATTTTGTTATTGTTAACTGCTATTTGGCAGCTAGACATGATGCAGATGGTATAGAATAAAGGGGTGGATTATGTCCTGGTTCAGCTAGGATAGAGTTAAGTTTCCCCAGCAGAGAGGGGGAAGGGATCTCCAGGTGGGTTATTCATACCATGCTGGCTCCAGGTCTGGGTGTGGGAGCGCGGGAACTTTTTCCTTTGTGGCTTTGGTCGTGGGGAGCATCACGAGCGAGCTGTCTGTAACCATTGCGATATTTCTCTATATATCTTTTGTCTTGTTTACTGTTATTACTGTTTATTGTTGTTATCATTGCTACTGCTGTTGTTCAGATTGCTTATTACACTGTTGTATTAAATTTCTTCTTTTAACCTGAGGTTTGTGCCCTACTTGTGTCCAAGGGTTGGAGAGGGACAACTGCAACGTGGTCTTCAGTACCGGCAGGGCTTAAAACCATCACAATATGATAAAATCTCAAGTAATACTGGTACAGGTTAGGTCTCTGTACATAAGAGTGTAACTTTGGGGGAACCTAGAAAGAGTTGTCTTCCCTCTCCTCTGTGGAAAATGAATAATAACTAGGAAATTGGTGAACAACTTAATATAAAGTGACAGAACATGTACCTCCCCAAAGGGCTTAGTGTAGATTTTAAAAGGTATTCTGTATGTGAAATGTCTTAAGAGCATAGTATCCCAGACATCAGTATTAAAAAGTTTGGTCAATTTTCCAATGTTCTGAATGCTGATATTCCCCCCCCCCCCCCCCCCCCCCCCCCCCCCCCCCC
>NW_020799092.1:29746672-29757818 GCF_003259725.1 Athene cunicularia
TTTTTTTTTTTTTTTTTTTCCATTCAGTGCAATGAGTTTAATAGTATCTGGGTTCCTTTACTCTCTCCTTCCTCCTCCCCAAGCACTTGTCCCTTTAAAAACTTTTTTTTGGTACTGTGGATTGTTCAGAAAATGTCTGTTTTAAAAAGTCACAAGTGGAAAATTTTAGAAACCCAAAGATAAATTAGAAGTAAAAATTGCAGAAAAGACTGAATTCACAATTCACTCCATGCAATTGTCAACGTAAAAATAAGCAAGAAACGGGGAAAACACAATCAGAAAAGTTGTAAAATTGAAATTGGAAATGTTGGAACCCTGGCAATTACTGAAATGTTTCTTGACTTTTCATTCAGGCAGACTAATTTTCATTCCTGCTCTTGCTGCTTTCCCATTTCTCAAAGCTCCACCAACCTTTATTTCTACCCTTGAATTCAGTAAGCTAGGATTTCATGTCACATCTAGAGTTGGATACGTCAAGTACCTTATTCACAAAACATGTACAACTGTTGTGCTGCCAAGGTGCTTTCTGTACTAGGAAGGGTTTTGTGGGAACTTACTTTCACCTGCATTGAAGGTACATTAGGCTTAGTGATGGAGAGAAGACAGGACTACCGTCCTGTCCCCGCTCCACTCAAGCTCACAGAGCAGTGCTGACACGTATATTCAGTGTATTGGGCGTTCAAAATGGGGTTAGAGCAAAAGTTTTCTGTGAGATCTGCTGAGATGAGGCTGCCAGCATCCACCTTCACTCTGCTCTTGAGATGAGCAATGCACTTGTAGCAAAATCAAATATTTATCACATACACCAGTTCTGTGTTAAATTGAAATGCTGGCATGACAATGACAATGTCAAGACTCTCCTGCCAAATTTGAATAGGTTGGGAGGAATCATCTTTTGTTTCCGATGCTGAGCAAGGGCACAGAAGAGGTTGGTTAAATTCTGGGTGAGCCACAGGCTTTCTGTTTTGAGGTAGCACAGAAGATTTAATCTCTCTGCACCTCAAGTCCCTATCTATAAAACGGGGATAATAATACATCCTGGCCTTACAATAGGAGGTGAGGGTAATTAATTAACTTCAAACAAACGTTGAGATGGTAGAAATAACAAGGATGGCGTACTGTCTTAGGTAAGCACAGAGCTACATAGAAATTAAACTTCAGATTCACTTTGCATTAGCTCGCTGCTTGGTGAGCTATTCCAGATTTGTGCTTATGTAGATAAGAACAGGTTTGCCTTGGATATTGTTTTGACATGTGCACTTGGTACGCCACAGCAGAGTATTTTTATTTTTTTTTTACTAGACAGAATTCCATACTTAAAGGTAGAACAAAATAAGAAGTTAAGAACATCACATAATCATAGAATCATTTAGGGAAAGACCTTGAGTCCAAAATGACTGCAGTTCAGGGTGCTTAAAATTTGGATTATCTTTTTCAGCTGATAAATTGTGGTGAAGATGTGTTGATATTCTACAACGACAGAGCATCTTTTCCAGTCCTACTCCAAATGATGTGTTCAGAGCGAGATCGAGCAGATGAGAGTGGACCCTTAGCGTATCACATCACTCTAGTGGAATTGCTAGCAACTTGTACAGAAGGAAAGAATGTATACACAGAGATCAAGTGCAATTCACTCCTGCCACTGGATGATATAGTGAGAGTAGTGACCCATGACGACTGCATACCTGAAGTAAGATTCATGGAATGAGGAAGTTAATTTATAATTTTTAGAAAATCAGAAAATGTTTTGTTGTTTATATTATGCCATCAAGTTGAGTATTTATACAGAAAACAGGCTGGAAACAGGTGGTGTTCGTTAAGGTGAATAAGTGAGAAAGGATAGCCAGTATTTTCTTAAATCCTCACGCTTCGATTGTCAGCTTTTTGGGGCAGACACCTTGTTTTGTTTTTGTGATTTGTCCAGCCACTATTAGAGTTTAATGCTCTGATAACTTCTGGCTGTAGCTGTGAAGACTTAGCCAAGTGGTTAGTCAAGCCAATGTTTTGCCACTACCTGAATTTGTTGGAAATGATGGGCAGCATTCTAGCCCATCATGGGAGTTTTGGGTGAAGTCTCGTTTTATTAAATTCAGTTGCAGTCCAGCAAATGTTTTTATTCAAGGCCCAATTCAACAGCTACTATTTGTCATGCTTCAGTAGGACTGTGATACCTCACGCTGATCAGAAGGGGAATATTTGTTTGCACCAAACCTGATGTGATGAAAAGAAATCTTTTCACAGTCTTTGTAAGGAGCTTGCTCTTGAACTGTGTATTGGTCAGAGGGATTTCTGCAGGCAATCTGGTGGAAAAATGTAGCTTCTATCAACAGAACTGGGACTGACAGCAGTAGACTCCCTTTGTGCTGTGAAAAAGTCCCCTTGTGATCAACTGATTCTTTTCTTAAAAAGAAAAAAGTTTGTGCTCAGAAATTCCTCCTAACATTAATTTCAATAGATGCCAATTTAAAAAAACCCAAACAAATGAAACCTAGAAGTCTGACAGGAATTTTTTCCTGACTTTGTTAAACATATCCAACTATCCCCTCTCCTTTGACTGTGACAAGAAGTTTGTAGTGTATCTGCATATGTTTATGTTTAAACTGTACATTTCAGGCACTGAGTATGCATTCTTATCGTGCACATGCAGACTTGTAATGCAGGAGAGGAGTGAGACTGCACTCGTCCTGTTAAGCCTTGTGCTGCTATTGCTGCAGTCCCAGCACTGCACAACCTTTCTCCTCCATTTAGATCTGAGTTACACCCATCACAAATGCAAGTGTTGTATTATGTTTATGGGAATGTAGAGATTGTAGTCTCAGCTCTGCTAAAGACATTTTTTCTTTTGAAATTTGGCAAGTCTGTCACAAGGAAATCTACTGGCAAGTGCAGGGATGTCCTGCATTTTGACAGCTCCTGGCTTTGGAGCTAGGCCCTTGTAGTCTTAATATAATTTAAATATCAGATTTATTATTGCTTTGTTTTGTGGGGGTTTTGTTGTTAGAGTAAGAATGTTTACAAAATTTTTCAATTTTTCTTCATGTGATCTTTCAGTAAGTACATTAATACATTTGTTTCCATGTTTCTCCTTAAGTCTTCAGAACAGAACATATGCATTATTACTGTTATTAGGGCTTGTTAGTACTTGAAGGATCATCTTTATTGTTCAGTATTTTTGCAGATAGAAAACGTCATGTTAATGGTTTTTACTGTACCATTTCTTATTGTGTTTTTTCTGTTCCTGCAGGTGAAAATTGCCTATGTTAATTTTGTTAACCACTGTTATGTGGACACTGAAGTGGAAATGAAAGAAATCTATGCCAGTAACCACATTTGGAAGTTATTTGAGAACTTCCTTGTTGATATGGCAAGGGTAAGCTTCATGAGACATTAAATATTACAGTATAGTCGTGGGTGGCAACTGAATGGGTAACTTTTTTGGTGAACTTCTTTTATTAACTATTTTTTTCAAAGCTGACAATAGAATGGGTATGGGCTTTGTGGTTTTTTTTTTTTTTTTAAACAGTCATTTCTATGTTATTTATCATCATTTAACCTGCTAATTTCTAGCAGTCTTCTCTTTCTAAAAGGGCATCTTGGAACCCATGTTCCTTCCTCTTTTCTTCCAGAAAAATAAATTGGATGCATGTACAGGGTTGAGAGTCTGTGTACATCTTCTGGGAGTGTGTGTTACATGACATTATGGTGGTGACTAAAAAAACTCCACATCTGTAATCTTCTCACCGCTGATGTGAAAGGCAGGTGTAGAGCTATGGTCTTTTGGAATACTAATTCATATATAAACTATAGGCTGCAAGATGGATGAGGCATAGTTAGTAATGTAGGTATTCAATTCCTGTGGACCCTAGTGAGCTTTGTGGTATCATTACTTGTTGAATTAAATTTCAAGTCAGAAGCTTCCACTCCCTGGTATTTTGGAGGCAGAAGACGAGGGAAATCTTATGACTTCCAGAAGGATAAAATACAGTAATAGAGCCATGAGGGGAAGCTAGTGTGACATAATGATTACAGCTTACATTACATATCCTTTTCTGCGAGGTTAATGCTTTTTGCAAGAGCCTAATGTCAATACTAACTAATGTAGTTCCTCTTTCTGCTCAGGAAGTAGGAGCACAGGTTTTTGGTGGCTGGTGGACTGTATTTGATCCTTGATGCCAGACAGTATTTTGGGAATGTTCTATAGAGCATGTTGTTGTAGTGCATGCCTATCTTTTTCCCAGTCCACGATCCATTACATTTTATAATCCTTAAATTCTCACTCTTTGCATTCTTCATTTTGTTGCAATAACGAAAAAAAAAAGATAAAAGAATCTCAATTAAGTCCTGCAGCAGACTTTTACCCCAAAGTAATAGTGTGCCACAAAATAATTTCTTTGAAACTTATTGGGAGTAAATAGTATGAATTATGGCTAAAAGAAGAATGACTCTAAAGACTTGTGCTGTATGATAGACACTGGGACCTGTTCATGTCTCTCTGAAACAGAAAACTTATAAATGGTTGGAGGTTTTTTTCCTTCCCCCACCCAGAAACAGGTTAAGACAAGGATTTTTGTGCTCTCTTTTTGGTAGCAGCTGTTTTCAGCAGTAATGAGACTGTTTTCTTGCTCTTTGTCTTGTCTCTGTGATCATGTTGTAACAGTGAAAGCCCTTCTGGACAAACCAGGCTTGTTTGAAAATTAAGATGAGAAACCTCCTTGAAGGGGGATTCTGATTTTTAATCTTGCTGGTTTTACCCCAAGAAGTGTTTTCTTCTGTTTAATTCCCTTTCTGGGTTGCCCTTTCCTGATGTGTCCTGGTGTTGATCCTCCAAAAAGACTACCCTCCCGAACCCTTGAACGTGACCAGTTTTCTTTGCTCTTGAGCTAGAAGGAGACATGTAGAAAGAAGGCTCCACAGTTGCTTTCATGAGCCTGCAGACAAACTGCAGAGTGCCAGATGATGTAGAGTTGTCCTGATGCTAGTGACCACTGAACTTGTTTTGACATACCTTTTGCATAAGAGAAATTAGATGCCAGATCTTCAAAGGTGAAGAGTGAGTGTATTATTAATGTATTTTGTGTGTGTGTGGTGTTGGCATCAAATGGCAAAATGCAGATTTATTTTGCTCTCCTGCAAAGTCCTCAGGGCGGATGCCTAATCCTTTTAATTTCCCAGTTAACAGCTAAAAGAACTAAAATCATGTCAGAAGTGCTCTGGCCTGTCCTGCTCTTCAGCTAGGTCCCTGTGGGTAGCCACATCTTCCAGGTTGCTGAGTATTTGCTCAGGTTTGGTTTTCTGGGGCCAAGACAAAGCCTGTGTGTTATAAATACATCAGTGTTACATAGCTATCAGGACAGTTAGAATGCTGTCAGCCTCATGAAAGATGTTAGAATAGCTTTCAAAGCATTTAGAAAAAGAGCCCTTTGATCCTCAGTGTTCTAGTGAGCTAAAAGGGATGTTTTTGCATGGGGGAAGGGGAAATCTTTTTCTTTTAGCTGCTACAAATGCCTGTCACTGGGTGAGTTTGTGAGCTTCGAGTCTGAGTCTGTTGTTAGAGAGCACTAAGGTGAAACATGGAGAGTGTTATTCTCAGGTTGGATTCCTCCCTTTTTTATTAAAAAAAAAAAAAAGTATCCAATTTTTTTAATCTGTTACTGGATTGAGGAAGGAAATATTTAGTCCTCAACTGTCATTCTCTTTCAACAATGTGGTACATTGCAAAGCAGACATGAGGTGGATTCATGTATAAATTCCATTTGCCAAAAGCAGTCACGCTCTCAAAGACTCCCCGTTTCTACAGTTTCTGCCAACCTACTTTCTCCCATGTATGTCTTAAAATGTTGCACTAAGCAAAGTGGGTGCTGCTGAGAGAAAGGCTTCCCTTTCCTGTGTGTGGCCCAGCTATAGTCTGAGCAGGATTAAAGAAGGAGCCAAGATCTGACAGCTGTAAAGTCATCTTGGCTTTCTCTGCAGAATTTTTGAAGTATTATTCATGTGAGTTTTGG
Source organism: Athene cunicularia (assembly GCF_003259725.1). Lineage (NCBI taxonomy): Eukaryota > Metazoa > Chordata > Aves > Strigiformes > Strigidae > Athene > Athene cunicularia. Next base: position 29,752,675 of record NW_020799092.1, read on the forward strand.
TCCCAAAGCCTCTTTAGGGGGTTTTAAACACTGCTTTCTCAATCCTCATCTTCATTTCATGCATTTCAGGTTTTTTCTTCCACAGGGAAACATCTTTCAGTCCCTAAAGGGCAGAGGGATTAGAACAAATGAGAGGATTTATGAATTCCTTCTTCACTGGGAATTTTTCAGACAGGTGTTGGAGCAGAGTGGCATCTCCACATATGGCTCTGCTTTTCAGGCAAGCAAAGGGGAAAGCTTAAAAGCGTTTTGGAATTTAGTTTTGGTGATTTCTAAATTCACCATGCTAGTACTGCACAGCTCCCAGTCTTCCCATCGGGATCACAAGTGCTGAGCCTCAGAGCTACTGATTCCAGCCAAAATAGGCATGCAGATTAATTAAAAGCAGAAGAACTTCAAGATGTTTCTAGTTTTGTGATTTTTTTTTTTTTTTTTAATTTTGGATTATTAAATGAATCTGTTACCTCCATGAGGACTGGAGGTGGTGATGCTGTCATACTTTTCCTGAAACTGAAGGGCTGAAGAGTTTGATATTTCAGTTTAGCCACTGTTGCTTCTCTGACCAAAATCTTTCCTTTCCCAGGGTGATAAAAAATGCAATACATGGGGGCATGACTTGTTTATCCGACACATTTTAGAAAAGCACACAAGCCAAGCTCTTCAAGATGCCTCATTTCTGTAGATCTCACATTATCTTTTGGTATTCCTCTGCCTACCATATGACAATGCTTGTGTGTTACACTCAAAAAGTTTTTGTGTTCCTGTGAGCTGAACTTGAGTGCTTTTGGATGTAACATCAATAACCTTCCTTAAAACACTCCTGGCAAAATTGCTGTTTTGTAGTGTCCAAGCATGACAGTGGCAGTGTTTAATTAGAGAGCATGTTTGCCCTGTGTGAAATTCAGATTATCTTTCTGCTTCTGTCACCAACTCTTCTCTGTGACCTTAAGCAAGTCACTCAGTTTCTCTGGACTTCAGTTCCCCGTCCATAGTGTGAGGTAATGGTAAGTATGTACCACTCGGGTTAAATGCTCAGACAGTAATGAGGTTATCCCAGAAGTCTATATACAAAATAAATTATGCTTTCACATAGATTCTCTAAAACATTATAGTAATCTGTACCTTGCATAGGTGAAAGAGAGAGAACAGCTTTGCCTTTCATTTCTTGTTAAACATAAATAGAACTTCCTATTTAAAGGCTGTTGAAGAGGTAGTGTGACTGTAGTCTGTACTCCTTATTTGTCAAGGCTTGCCATTCTTTCCATGTTTGGCTCTCTGTAGACTCCTTTTAGTGCTGTTTACACTGATATGTGCAAATTCAACATGACTCTGTGTAGATGTTCACAGATGTTGAAAAGAAATTAAATGCTGAAAGATGCATTCCACCCCAGTGATTTTTTCCTTTCTTTAAGCATGACATCTTTATGCAGAAACTTTTAGTGTTATACCAAAGGGTGTCTTCAGGAATCTTTTGTACAAAACTTCCCACATCCTCCCACTATTTAATCATCCTTCTGTGTTCCAGAGTTGTCCCAGTACCATCCATTCTCTTTTTTTCATTGTTTTTAGATTGTCTTTCGTATTTTCCTCATGTTGCTTTTCTAAGTAATGCTGCTTGTTTTACAGTTTACAATCCTAAAAGCTGTTGGTATTGACTATGCTATTTCTTTTTTTCCCCATCTTTTTAAAACATTTTTACTGCAAATGAGGTTCAACTTTGCCACCTATTTGTGGTGACTGTTTGTAGAGAGAAGCTGAACGTTACATTAAATCTTTCTAACCTAAGGTGTTTATGTGTCATCTGTCTCTAAAGCCTCTTCCAACCAGCTCCACAGTGGGAGGAAAGGCCCATTCTCTTCTTGAATCTGTCTAAGTCTGTAAGTGGCATGCAATGTGCTGATTTAGGGGGATCTTTTTTCACAGCATGGGAAAGAATAGACAGACAGCCAGAAAGAGCTAGTTCAGAAGAGAAGGGTATTCAAAAGACAGCATGGACCTCCAAGAAGAAAGATATATCACAAATAGAGCTTGAACCCTAACATAGTTATCTCTGACAAATTATATATATATATATCCTTTGGTATGTCATATCATATTAAAAAGAAATATTACATGTGTTGTAATAAATGCAAAATTATAAAGTTTGCTTATTTATAAGAACTAAATCTCATTGTTTCCTCCTTCTTCCCTGTAGGTTTGTAACACTACCATGGATCGCAAACATGCAGACACATCTCTGGAGAAATATGTCACTGAACCTGTGATGAACATTGTGAGTGGCTTCTTTAGTTCGCCGTTTTCAGATAACAGCACCAGCCTCCAGGTAACAAAAAGAAACACAGACAAATATGTAATTCAGTCTGTTAATGAGATAACTTCTGCTACCCAGATAGGAATGCTGTATCTTTACATCCTTCTTTAATTTCTCTGTCCCCTCTCATGCCACTGGCTAGCAGCATAATTCCTCCTTAATACAGTTACTCCTAATTTTTATCACTTACAGCTCTGAACCAGTAGGCAGATCAATATGGTCAGATTTACTCTAGCCTCTTGTGAATTCACTGGAGGGAGTATCCTTGAAGAATAATGGTCTATTTTTGTATTCGTATGAGAAAAATGCTGTGGCCTATGACAGAAGGGACACATACCTGAGAACTGGGAAGACATCTCTGTCCTTCTGCTCTATACAGTGTTTGCTTGATATCAGTGGCAATCTGAGGAAAAAATGCATGGTTTGGCCTTTTTAGAGGTGAAGCACTGATTTCTGTTCCCTCCAGTCCTGAAGAACAAAGAGAATTTAACAGAGTTCTAACTTGAGTCTACAAGCTTAAAACCCCTTGCACGTGGTTTACATTGTGTCAAACCCTAAGGCAGTTGCCAGGAGATCCTAAAGGGTAAAATTCCATGTTTATCTTTCTGTTTTCAGACACACCAGCCTGTTTTTATTCAGCTGCTACAGTCTGCTTTTAGAATTTACAACTGTACTTGGCCAAACCCAACACAGAAAGCCTCAGTGGAGTCATGTATCAAGACTTTGGCTGAAGTGGGTAGGTGCCAGGTTTTACTTTCATTATTGTTCTCGGTGTTTTAAGATCAGACTTATATGATGTTCAACAGTTTTTAATTTGACTTACCATCTTGAAATTGTGACAGTGGTGATTTCAGAAATCCCACTTTTTGGGGCTAAATACTTCCTCCTTATATAACCCATTAAAATCTGTCCCATCAAATAGGGTTGTTAGGTGAAACTGGTAGGTCAGAGAGATTAGTTTGCTAAATAAGCAGTGATTGAACTTTACCTCAAGTAAATTATGATGTTAAAACACAACATAAACTGTGAGAAAACCTGGGCTTTTTTAGTCGTGCTGGGCTAAATTTGCAGAAGCTGTTGTAAGCAGTGACACATAGCAACTGTGCACTGGAGAACTCCCATCATTTTTCCCCTCAGTTCCTGTGAGATGCATTCATTATTGTCAGTCACAGTCCTGGGCTTGTTCAGGTTTTGTCCCATCAGGGAGTTGGCGATGGAAACCACAATTGTACCACTCTATATCTTCTCTGCTTACTCTTCACCATCAGGCCCACTCATTTACTGCTGTTACACAGTCAGCCTTGTCAGGGGAATATTGCCTTACACTGGCAATGAAATCAGATTTGGTCCTTAGGGCAGCTAATAATTTACATGTTTTCAAATAAATTCAAATACCATGTTAAAGTGGAAGATAAATTCTTATCCTAGAATAAAAAAGATTCTTCACCGGTACATAGTTAAGACTGGCAAAAGTTCATTCTTAAGTTAAAGTTCTGTGAATATAATTTTAAAGTCTTCTGCCATGACAGAAAAAAGGATTATTCAATACAGTTTCTAAAAGTCAGTCATTCTGATTACTTGTAGAAGAAGGTTCTGCTCAGTGTGAATGAAAACTTTAGAGTTGTTGATGCATTTAATAAATAAAGATTAAATTATATGAGAGTCCCTTAAGCATCTGCAGCATCTGTGGCATTGTAACAATCAACTCTAAATTTAGATTTTGGAATAGCTTTACAGGAGTATCGCTTAACATTTTAGCCAAAACATCTCATTAACTTTCTGAGTGAATGAGAATAAGCAGTTACCTGAAAACTTGGCAACCTTCAATCGTTGTATTTGTTGTGCAAATGATTTAATTATGAATCCATCTGGCAAGACAACTTTGGAAGTTGAAGACATTTTATTTCCTTTATGCTCTAGCTACTACAGTATCAAATAAAGCTCTAGCCCTACAAATCCTTGTCTGTGCGTTTAACACGTTCCTGCTCTTCTCTGGCAGTTCTGGAAAGAGTCATCAATAAATTATTTCCTTTGGGAATCTGGGAAAAGGAGGAAGAAGTAGGACAGATGAGAGTATTTTTGAGACTGAGCATGCCCTATTTGTGCTTCTAGACAGCTCAGTGTCTTCATTTCTGTAGTGCCACACATAAAACCCCAAATTCTAGCTCAGAGAGGTTGCTGTGTTATCTAACTGAGGGTATTTGGAGACACCCGAGCATAGTGCTGAGACAGCCAGGCTGAACTCATTCCCACAGCAGCCTGACAGGGAGTGCACTGGTCACCTTAACAGCCTGGCAGATCCAGCTTCTTGGCCAGGTGAACTAGCATGTGAAAGGGTTGGTGGTTGTTGGTAGGTAGTATTCTGTGTGCCTCTCATTCCTGAGGGAGTCAAGGGCAAAGCCTGAATGAAGGCATGGCTGTCTAGAGTTTTCTTCAGATATGTGACCTTGTTCCCTACTTAGTGAATTTAATTTCTACCTCCTCTGTAGTCTTTTTCTCTCGTTCCTTTTTCTGGTTTATGGAGATGGTTTACAGTTGGGTTCAACCTTCTTGCTGCTCTGGCTTTCCACCTATGGGACTCCCTCCAGATGTGCCTTGGGCACTTGCAGGCATGGCAGCTTGGAGCCAAGCTGCTGGTGAAGGGCATTGCCCTGAGCTCCCTGCAGTGTCAGAAGGGCAGGGAGGCTGCGTATGGACTGGGGGTGACTAATGTTAGCATGCACATAGCCAATCTCCTTTTGTCCACATCACAATAACTCTTTGAGGATTTGTCATTAATATCAAGCATGTTCAAAGTGTATTGTGTTGTTATCTGTCCTGCCGCCCCGCCCCC
>NW_020799092.1:29757868-29783685 GCF_003259725.1 Athene cunicularia
TTTTTTTTTTTTTTTTTTTTTTTTTTTTTTTTTTTTTTTTTTGGTGTCATACCCTGGATTTAGGAGTGTTATAAACTGACTTCTTAAATTTGGCTGTGTCACAGTTTTATTTAGCAAGAGCCAAGCAAAACAGCCCTGGGCACCCGGGGAGTCTCCTGCTCCAACAATGGCCCGCACCTCTCAAGGAATTTTGTCCTAATTTTATACTACAAAGCATTGCATATTCATTAAACGCCTATACATATACATTACCTAAACCCGCCTACTCCCGCTTCGTATGGTAATTAGCTTATCAGGCCTTTACGCCTGCACAGATGCTGCTGAAAATTACGGGTCCGGGTCTTCAAATCATGGGCAGTGGTCTTCGGGAGGAAGGCCGTAGGTCCTCCTCACAGTGTACTTTTCACCCTTTGCCTGGACTGTGATGATTTTACAAGCTTGCAGTGTCTTATCAGTCTAGGCTCATTACTGGTCTTGAGTAAGGAGATTTATGGACGTCCTTGTTCATGCTTTATAAAGTACAGACACTTCTCTCTCTTGTTGCCCCCCCCTCCCCCTTTCTTTCACTCTTTTACACAATATCATTTTATCATGTGAGTTCAGTTAAGCACTTGCTGTTAGTTCTATATAATGTGCAATAGTTCATATGACAGTTCACCTTTCTATTGTCTTTTTGCTGATTTTGATGAACAAACAGTGTACCATCCATCACAGGAGGATCTCAGGAGGAAGAAAGATCATACACAGATTTCCCAAGATATTAAAGATCCATGTAATAATGCACTTTTAAAAGACCCATTTCAGTGCAAGTTTGAACCACATATTTTCTGCTTAGTGCTTACTAGTTTGTTGCTGGCAGGTGGATTTAAGTATTGCCTCAAGACCTTAAGATCATTACATCTGTCTTCTTACCAGCACTGTAAGAATGTGCATTATCTTCCAGGTCAACAAAAGGATATGTTGCAGAAGCCAATTTCTTATAACCCTGGTAAACTTCAACTCCACTTGACCACTAGGGAAAAAAGCTTTTTAGGCTTTACTTGATGCTTCGTCTCCAGGCAGTTGTCTGCCTCCAGTTCAGTAAGAAGCATAGAGGCTTGCTTGTCTTCTTCAGCAGACCCCTGTGTGGCTCCAAGAGATTTGGAACACACAGATAACAACGTGCATCAGGTTTTTATTGCCCAGTAAACATTTGGCTACCTAGCATGAATAGAAACACTTACAAAATAATGTATGTATATTAATGTGACTTGTTCATATGGATTTTTGAAGTGGATTATCACAGTAATGAGAATTAACACACACACACACACACACATATATATATATATATATATATATATATATATATAAAACTTCTGCTTTTTCTCTATTATTACATAGTATTGAGCTTTTGCTTGAAAATATAGTCCAAAAAATGAATGATGAAAACAGCTTCCATCTCACTGGTAAAATAGCTACAAACGAAAAATGTTTAAAAGGTCCTCTGAAAACAGAGGAACTAAAGATGTCTAACAGTTTAATTTATTTCAAATTAATTCATTATCAAAGGGCTTTCAGTTCCTACATTTTACAATCTTTGCAAAATTGAGAAAGGTGGAGGCCAATCTCAAAGCCTGCAATTTAAACCACCTACTGTCTTTCCATATTGCAAAATTGGAGTGTATTACCTGTCCTCACAACTAAAGATCTAGATTGTATATCTTAAATTGTATTAGAGGAGGGTCTTTCTCCCAGGGCTGACCAGTCTCTCAGGACACATGCTAAGAACTGTCTTTGCTTCTTAATTAAGTGGTGATTCTTACATCTTTTCCTCAAGCATGTTTTCTGTTACAAGGCTCAATCTAGTATTATACTCCTGTCTCTGTAGTATCCATTAGCTTTCTCCCTTATGATTTTACAAATTGCATCTTCCTTCTGATACTGTGTGTGTATCCCAAGGATGTAGTATGTGTATGTCCATGCTGTTACCACCAACAATGAAATAATTGGAATTTCCCAGATGAGCATAAACAGTGGCATATAGGAACCTGCATTTTGTTAGACTATTTCTCTTGGCAGACCATTTAAAAAAAAAATCTTTTAACAAGCCAAATTACATTAATCATCAGATTATACTCTAGGATGCTGTGCAGGAGAAGCAAAAGGAGAATCCTTGTTTCCATCCTACAAAATTGGAGGCAAGTCCTGTAAGATTGCTATTTCATAAATTCAAAACTAGAACCAGGTACAGAGGAAGTACTACTGTGTGATGGTCAGGGGAAATGAGAACAGTATTACAAGAGGAGACTATAGAAGCCCCACAGGTTTTGCCTAGCAAAACAAGGGCCTATGTTGTTGCTCTTTAAAAGTGTTTAGGAAGAAGAATGAAGAAGAGACTTTTAAACTAAAGGACAGTGTTGACCCAAAACCAATGGGACACAAATTATGCTAGATTGTAAATAACCTAAATAAATTTAGATTGTAACTCAAGAGGTTTGGAACCAATTTTGGAAGGATGTCCTTGGTCAACGGGCCCAGAGAAAATAGAGGGAAGAGGTATGGCAGAAAAGCTGGCTTTGGGCTCGATACATTTTTCAAAAGATATTAAAGAACATGGGTTGTCTGTAACAGAGAGCAGATGGTCTAAAGGAGTAGTGAAGTCCTTTCTAGTTGAGTATTTATTCCCCATTTTCAGCTCATCAGTACCCCTTTGTACAGAATTAAAAAACTCTCCTGTGGTGCTTCTTGACCATGCTTTTATGTCCTCTAAAACCCTTTCATTTTCCCTGAAAAATTACAAACAGGAAACATTAAACATAAAATCTAGGTTACATTTAATGCTTTTTTGGTATTATTATGTGTATGTTAAGTCCGTATAGATAACTTCCATAGAGCAATTTTTTCAGCCCTGAAACTACTTTATTTCACCTCCCATTTGAGTTGTAAAATCTTTTTTTTTTATTTTATAAAAACCTAGATCTTCATTTTCAATTTTTAGTTCAAATAAAATAATTATACTGTTGTTACTTTTTTGACAGCAAGAAGAATACATTTCAGATGAAGCACATATTTTATTCTATTTTAACTGTTTGTGTTTCCCTAATTGCAAGAAAAATTCAATGATGATCTTTTTACAGACTGATAAATATTTTAGCATAGATTTTCTGCTAGAAAAAAACATCCAAGTGAAGGGTACAAGACTGGCAGGCTTGTGTCTTGTCTACGCAAAGCTTATATTTCTTGTAAAAAGTCTTTCTGTTGCTGGCATTAGTGTCTCTTCATCCAAATGCATTTGTTAAGCAGTCAGTAAATGATTAAGGAGCTGGAGGGACTGATTTATGGAGCAAAATTAATTGAACTAAATATGCATCGCTCCATTAAGTGACAACTGGAAAGTGTGGGAGAACTTGATATAGTTGTCTGCAACTACCAGAGGGGTGTAAACAGCAAGGAGAGAGTATAGGCTTCACTTTACAGCCAGATACAGCTGTGTTTTTTTTGTGATCCAGATTGCCCATCATGCTCCATCTTGAGGTGCTCTAAGGGGTGAAATGCCTGCGTTAGTCCCAGAAAACCCACACCAAAGATGGCTTAGGGTACTGCAAATAGCTAAATAGCTGTGAAGCCACTAAAGACTGTTGTATTTTGTATACACTACAAAAGCTAATGGAGTGAAATGTAAAATTAGGGAGCTCTAGATGGGAATATCAAGAATGGCAAGCTTCCTTATGGCAAGATAGATTACTCTGAAGAATGGGCTTCTAAGGAAAATTACAGGCAAGGGCCATTTCCTGGAAATCCTTAGTAGTAAATTGGTCCTAAGACTCAGGTAGGCAGTATAGTGAAAGGGTAGTGCTTCAGCAAGTGTTCCTGAAATAGATCCTTTTACTTCCAATTTCTGTGCTTCTGTGAAGAGAACTACATGCTGGTAATTTAACAAAATACATCTCATCCCATTTCAGCCCTTCTGTTAGCAGTTGGACTATGCTCTTGGGGCTTCGGGGGAGTCTAGCTCAGTCGTAGAGAGCAGCTTGATTTTTAGCTACTCAACATTATTGTCGCCCTTTTCTTTTGAGTCTCCATCTCAAAATACTTTTTCATAGTTTAAACAGTAAAGGAGAGGAAAGTTAGTGATGCACTGGATACACATGAACCATCCAGCACAGAGCATAACATTTTACTGTGACCTAGGTGAATCTGCAGCACTGTGTTTTTTACCATTTCCACAGGTACTGTTTACTTGTTTGTCTTGGCTCAACTGTGGCTACTGCTGATAGCATAATTGTGAGCTGTGGATTGAGAGTTGTGCAAGGATTTCCCAGCAAAGAGCATTTATTCTGACACTGAGAAAACAGTGTAGTGTACTCAAGGTGTAATTAGTCCTGTGCGGGGTGCTGTAGATAGGAACTGGGCAATATATAAGCCTGTGCTATGTGCTCCATGGCAGGGCAAAATTTACCTTAGTTGAAGATGTGTTCTGGTCCCTCCTGGTAAGTATCCTGCTTTGATACCTATGGTACCAGTTTACATACAGCCACGTAGCATGCTTTTTTCCCCAAGTTCACTAGTCAGATGAAAGACAGAATTTTACCCTCTCCTGGTTCCTTTGTCTACCAGCTCTAACCTTATTTTGCAAGTTTGAGTGCCATCCAAAAGTATTTCTAAGTGAAACAAAAATAAACAAGCTTTTAAATATTTTATGTTCATACTTTAAGGATGATTGACACATTTTGAAGAGGAAAGCAGCCTACAACACCTAAATTAAAAATAAATATTTATGTTCACATTTGTTCATCAGCTTTCCAAAATGTAAAAATATTTTTCATGTTGTTTTAAATAATGAAATGGGAAACAAATGAAAGATAAACTTTCTACAAGCTGCAAAGAAATAAGAAGACAAAGTCTTTGTTTATAGCTTAGACTTCAACAGTGCCCTTTGACAACTAATACAAATCTTAATTATAAATGGAATTATACATTTAAGAGCTGTTCAAAAAAAATGAATATTTTTTTTTCTCTCTGGTTTTCTTTGTGATGGTTTTAATTAGTTGCAACTCTTTGAACAATCATAGACCTTGACTGCTCCTCAGACACTGATGGAAGTTGTTAACTTCAGATGGTATCTATAGGACTGCAGAAGTCTGGGTTTTCCTCTGAACAGCATGCTCCCCATTGCTAAATTTATTCCTGGATATATCAGGATTCTGCATACATGCGACTTAATTGAGAAATCAGCATTGTCCAATAACATTCCAGTGATTGACATTAGGACACAATAAATTGGATTAATAGGCTGCAGCATCCTACCCACGCTGTCAGAACTTTAATGGACTACTGTAACAAAGTAAGCAGCTGCAGGGCAAATGTGTTTTGAAAAATAACCCAGTCAAATAATATGGAAAAACAGTCATAAGAAATAATGGCCAGCCATACGTGGTATTTTCCTCATGATAATCAGGAATCTTGCCTTCAAATCAAACAGAGAGTGGAAAGGAAAAGTCAGTTTCCAGTGTGAAAACTGCTATACATCTGCTGCTGATTTGTATATGGTTGTGGGGAAATGTATCTTCCCATCTTGACCTAAGAAAACTTTATTTTTTAATTCCCTATGGCAAACTGTTCAAAAAAAAAAAAGTGCCTACCAGAAATAAGAATTAGAGATGTCTCTTCTATCCCAGTTAAACAGCCAGATCCGCAGGTGGAGCCTTGGTCCTGCATCAGGATTCACCCTTGCAGTGGGAAGAGAGGAGGGCGCTCTGCACCTGTGGGAGCCATTAAAGGGATGAGGACATATGTGACAGAGCACTCTTGGTGTAGTCTGTGAGATTGGGGGTTGAGGTGTCACAGCCAAATTTATGTTTATAATAAATGCTGACATTACAATATAGTATTCGGGGGAAGAGAAAGTTTCTGCCTGGGATCTATGACTCACTGTACTTGGCAGCACACAAGCTTTCATACATGAGAGCTGTATACCTGACTTGCTGCTTGCACGGACTCCTGTGGGAGTTTGATGCATAGGCTGCTTAGGAAAGAAGGGCATCTGTTGACTTCGCAATTTCAGGATTTAAAGTTGTATATGTTTTAAGAACTGGGAGGAGGGGTGGGATTATTTTTGATGCCTTCCACTGCTGTGAAAAGCATACACATTAGTGCAGAATGATAGGGACATGCCTCGGAGAAATGTTGTACACAACTGTGATATGGGCTAATGCTTTTTCAAAAATTAATCTTGTTTCAGTAAGGAAAACTGAAAAATTAGTCATTATTAGTCATCAATGCAAATGAACTAAAACTGCTGCTCTATTTTACTTCTGAGTTGTTATTAAACATAAACTGTGCCATGGAAATTAAGTGAAAGGACATAGACTACAAAGCCTAATCACTGGAATGTGACCTAATCTTTCAAACAGAGATACTGCTGCATTGATCTCTTGTTTGTTGAATTTCAGACAACTTAAGCAGAGCCATAGAAGAATGTCACTCTGATCTCCAATGGAATGGAGAGATGCAGCAAACACAAAGGTTTTCATGGAGATGAGAGCAGATACCTTCTAACACTGTCTTTCAAACTTCCATTTCAAATGACAGTTCAGGATGCAATGGTAGTTTAATAGTAGATGCCTTGTAAGAATCTGTGCAAGTCTTTCCTCAGTTTTTTTTTTCTCTGATATTCCCTCTTTTGTCACTTCCTGCCTATCAAGTCTAAAAAAAAATGCATTTTTAAACTATTGATTGAATTAATTTAACTACTAGTTAAACTATCCCACATTTATTAACTATTGATTATAGTGCAGTGGCATCCAGGAACCCCATGGTTTAACAAGTCTGGCCGTATAGGAAACCAAAGAGAGAGATAAGAGGACACAGTCTTTTTCAAATTTAATTTGTATGCACTTGCTTTCTCAAGGTCTTCACAAGATAATTACACAGAAAAGCAACAAAGAGCACTTGGGATAAATTGGCTAAATGTGCATATGTCCAGAAGAAAGAATTTTTTACTTCTGAACAGAGTTAGCTATTGAAATAATAATGCACACTCTTTTTGTTACTCTTTTTAATATCTCTGGACCTGATTTTTAAGTTAGTAAAAAAATGATACTGTTTTAAAAAATAAACATCCTATGAAAAAAAAATATATAATATATATGAAAATAAACATACCTATGAAAATACATGCTGGAAATGATCCTCATCTCATTTAAAGTGTTACAGCTTGCTTTCTTTAACTAGATTACAGCTGATTTCTACCAGTTTAGGGTTTTGATCCTTATTTTTAAAACATCCTGAAGTGACATCTCTCTGCCTCTTAACTTCAAGAGTATCAGGATTTTGCATACCACAATCTTCATAAGATTTTCAAGTTTTTGCCACTGTAAATGTCTTCTTTTTCTTCCTATTAAAGCAAAGAACCGTGGGATTGCAATTCCAGTGGATTTGGACAGCCAGGTTAACACTTTGTTCATGAAGAGTCACTCTAACATGGTGCAGAGGGCAGCCATGGGGTGGAGAATATCAGCCCGCAGTGGACCTCGTTTTAAAGAAGCTCTTGGTGTGCCTTCCTGGGATTACAGGAATATAATAGAAAAACTGCAGGTACAAAAATAGCAAATAGCTTGAATGGTACATTTACCTAATATATGCCAGATGTGGAAAATACATTAGACTCATTGCATTTTTAGTGCTAGATTACAGTGACCTTTGCACTTCTAGATGGGGGGAGCGGAAGGCTCAGCTCTTCTCTAGTGTCTGTTCAAAGTGAAGCCAACATGCAGAGCCTTTTGATCCATGATCTGAACTCAGCTCCTACAGAATTCAGTAAAGGGGTAGGAAGTATGTTATTTTCCTCGAAGTGGTCCACAGAGAAGGATCTCCTTTCTGCCTTTTCATGGTCACATGTCCTGTTCTGGCTGCAGAGGAGGTACTGGTGATTTTAGGAGCCTTTATGTCACTGGAGATTGCCTATAAGATGGAGATCACCTTGTGCATGTAGTGGTTAAATAACATCAAGATGTTATGAACCAAGGAAACAGCAGACCCAGACAAATGGAGGAGCCCTAAAACCAAGGAGGCAACACCTCAGGTTATACACTAGCACCACGTATGTTTTTCCAGCACACCATTATCCTGACTGTTGCTGGGTGTTTTGTGGCATTACTGTAGAGGATAAATTTGAAAAAGAACAGCAACGTAGATAGTAATGGGCACATTCTCTCCCTTGCCCTGCTTGAGGAGTGGCGTGAAGAGAGGCCTGAAGTTGCTTTGCTGTCACCTGTGTTAATAAGGGCTCTTGCAGCTATCAGAAGTGGGTCAAATAGCCCATTGCACAGTATTGTGCAACTCCACAGCCATGTTCTTCTAGTTTTCTTGTAGTTATGAATGTCATTAATATTTCTTCCGTAGGACATAGTGTCCTCTTTGGAGCAGCAGTTCACTCCCATGATGCAAGCTGAATTCTCAGTGCTGGTTGATGTGCTGCACAGTCCCGAACTTCTTTTTCCTGAGGGGAGCGATGCCAGAGTAAGATGTGGTGCTTTCATGTCCAAGTAAGTGGTGTAAGGAGGTGCCTGTTTGCTTCTTTGGAAAAGGTGGCAGGGAGATAAATTTTTCAACAGCACTTACCTTGGATTTTCAACAGTGACTTAAGCATGTAGGTGTCTGAGTTCATACTGAAAACTTAAAACTGAGGCTTTTTGCTTCATGTTTTATGTTTCTCAGCAGTTTAGGAGTCTGGAGAGGAGTAGAGAGAGAGGTTGCTTGCCTTGTCTCACTAGAAATGGGATGTTAGTAGCTTGTTAAAATTGTGGCAGGCTCAAACTACTTATGTTTTCTTAACAGGCTACTTTTGCTATTAATTTTCTCCAAATCTACAGCAGAAACTTAGACTTTCCATGGTAGAATTTTCAAGAATTCATAATGAGGCTGGTTGCTCAGAGCTAATCGTTTTTTGTTTTATTTTGTTTGGGGTTTTTTGTACAGCAAATAAATCTTTTTATTTTTATTTTGAACTGCCAACAGTTCTGTTAAAAATACATTTCACCATCCCTACCTGGTCTTGAATTATTAGATGTTTTATTTGCAGTCTGTGTATTAGAATAGAATCTTGAAATTTTTTTAGTAGTTCTCAAGAGAGATGCCCTCCCTGTCCTTGAGAAACTATGATTTAAACATAGGTAACTTGGGGGAAATGAACACATTTGGCAGCTCTCCTGATTCCTTGGCTTTTTGCATATTCTGCAGAGGTAGCATTATAACAATATACTTCATATGTTTGGAAAGATTAATCTAAATTTTGAGCTTGTCCCACTGCATGTCCTCTGTTCAAACTCCTGTTCAAAGTTGGCATCAAATCAAATCTAGGGCTGCTGGACATGGCCCATGTAATGCAATAAACAGTTTTCTATTTTATTTCATTAACTTCCATGGCAAAGGAATGCTTTGCAGAGCTATGCAGAAATCCTGAGATAAAGATGTACTCTAAAAATATTGTTAGTACTGCAGGCCTAAGAGCTGCACTGTTTTGGACTCATAGCTCATGAAATTGGTGAAGATGACAGTGGGAGAGTCCTGCACAGTGTCTCCACTGAGCCCAGGATGGTATTAGTGTACTAATCCCTGGAGATATTTAAAAGATGTGTATCTGTGGCACTTAATGACATGGTTTAGCAGTGGACTTGGCAGTGTTAGGTTTGTGGTTGGACTCAGTGATCTTAAAGGTCTTTTGCAACCTAAATGGTTCTATGATTCTAATTTATCAAAGATCTAAGTATAATCAGTTCTGTTAGGTTACAGAGTGCTGGTCTAGATGATGCAGCGTCAGCCCTCCCAACCCTGTTTTTGGTGACTGTTTGTGATTTAGCACCATTAATGATGCTATCTTTATGTGTAAATTGGTGGCAACAGTGCTTTTGCTGTATGCTGATCCTAGGCCATAATCTGACGAACTCATAATCCACAATAAACCAGCACTGGTAATGAAGGAAAAAAACCTGTCCAAGTCCTTCAGATTTCCTTCCCCCTTCTCTTTTCATAAATGCTTCTCCAGCAGTGTGTGAATCAGTGCAAGGACTGCTCTACACAGAGATAGAAAGGCTGCTTCTGGTATTGGCTTAAACTGAATAACATCCAAACTCCCATCACGGTCATAGTTAGAGTCAGAAATGTACCTTGATTTCTGGCTTGAAACAAAGAATCTTGTAAAGTTGTTGTGCAAATATAAACAATGGTTATGTTTCATCCAAATGTCTGCCTTTCTGAATGCCTCCACGTAAGGTTTTTGGGGATCATTCTGCCTTGATGCCATTTGCTAATTACATAATAAATATAACCGTTATAGAAGTTGGAAGGTGTAAAGGTTATAGCTTTGAAAGTTTGCAAGATGTATGGTGAATGCTGGTTACATTTAAATAAAGGTTAAAATAAGTTACCTTTAAATGAAGAAAGGATGAAATAGCTAGTTTGGATCTTAATCTGGAAGTAGGCATAAATAGTGGATGTAGACTTCTGCTTTCTGTATGGGCAGTACGATACGCCATTGACTCACAATACGCCCAAAAACTCACAACACCTTGAAAGTCCCTTTTCCTTTCTAATTATTTCTTTTGTCTACTTTTATTACCTTTCCTTGAGGAAAAATATAGTGACAGGCAATTTTTGCATACAGAAAGTGTAGTATGTCTTAGCAACGATGTGCAATGCTCTTTAAGATTTAATATTTTATTTTAAGGTTGATTAATCACACAAAGAAGCTAATGGAGAAAGAAGAAAAGCTCTGCATTAAAATTCTTCAGACATTGCGAGAAATGCTTGACAAGAAAACTAACTTTGCGGAAGAGGTACTGCTATTACTGCTCCGTATTAGTATTAAATATAGAACTAATAGCATGGTATTAAAATGTTGGCTCTAGGACAGTAACAGAATCTGACATGATTTCAATTTTGTACTTGTTATAACGTGGTGTTTTAGGAACAATGTGGTAAGGTGGAAAGTAAGACTGGAACAAAAAGAACTATCTGCCTTACATAGTTTTGTATCAGGGTCTTGACAAGAGTCAAGGCAAGAAAGATGAAATTAATTAGCAGTAGTGAGTATTACTATATATTATTATTATATATCGGATATTCTGTATTTCTAGAGACTAGTCGTCTTATGTCACATCTGACTTTATCATAAAATCAGTTGGAAATATAGGAATTTTTAATTGCAAGTGTACAGTTTTTCCCTGCTGCCTGTGGTGCCAGACCGTTGTACTCCATACAATTTTTAATGGTCATAAATGGGTGACAGCAATATGGTAATGTTTAAGCAGAGCTGCCAGTTTTGGGGAGAATTAAATAGTCTGCACTCTCAAAGTGTCTAATTATTTTTTGCATTCTTCTCTCTCCCCTTATTGCCCAGTTTTCTCCTGCAAAACCAAGTTTTTCGAATACCTCTTTCATCTTGCCTGTGCCTTTGGGTATCAGTAGCTAGATTCAGATTTACATGTCAGCTGCCCCTTCCTTTTGAGCCTATCCCTGTGTCTTTTGTGTGGTTTCCTCTTACCAGTATTTCTGAGTATTTCACAAATTCTTTCAGTATTATTCACTCTTAAATATGAATCATAGAGCTAATATCTAATCTCCTGGTGCCATCAGTTTCATTTGTTCACAGCTGACATGTTTAGTCAAGTATGTTCATGGGTTTCACTTTGCCTTGAGAAAAAATATTGATTACAATCCAGTGTCACACTGTTTCACTGTCTTAAGCGTTTACACCCAAATACTTTCAGATATCGAAGTAAGAGCACTTATGTTACTGTACCTGGCAAAATTATCCACCATTCAAGTATACTAGCTATTAGATTCAATCTTAACCCCAATCTAACCTTAAGAAAGATAAAGCCTGTGGTGCTTAAGATGCTCATGCCTATTTCTGGGTGTTTGAGATTTTAATTTTAAAATTAAATGTTTTGGCCCTGTTATATGATAAAGTACCAACACATTATTTTCTCTTTTGTGATAGATGAGCCATATATTAGAAATTGGAAATATTCACACTGTCTTTGCTTTGACTGTATATTGTTTGGTTTGATTTCAACACATGGACATGGGAACGTATTGCCCAGACTTCTAAGCAACCTGCTTGACAGGATAAAAAAAATCTCAGAGCAGAGAAGTGAGATGAAGACAAAAGCACCGATAACAAAACATCAGCCCTGTTCTACAGAAAAACAACCAGTGCACACAGAGAAAACCAACCTCCTTTTCACTTCCTGCTCAAAAGCCCAGACAGACAAATTTTTTTTTTAATGTTGTAACAAGAGTTTCAAGGGTGAAGCAGATATTATTCTTAATTATTACTCATACTTATTCTATTATATCTTTCTGGGTCCATAATGCCACAACATCACATGGAAGAACTAATTTGCTTTAGTAACTGCATGCTATGATGAACTTTGCCAAACCTCTCCAAAATAATTGCACAGACCCACCAAAAATTAACAATGTCTCAGGACTACAGGGGGAAAAAAAAAAAAAAAAAAGCAACGCTGTAATGTATGACTTAAAACAAGCAAACAAAAAATGTGCCTGTTTTAATCGCCCTTTGTACCCTGTTGTGGATGCTGATGAAGTGAGTGAAGCCACCAGAGGGTGTGTGCTCCATTGGTAGGTAAGGGGCTCTTCACCCAGCCAGCTCAGCCTCTGGTTCTCTGGAGTGGACACAGGAGGTGTATGCCCAGACCCCTCATGTGAACTCTACCATCTCGGTAGGGCGTGGTGGGTGGAAGACCTCTTTGGGGAAACTGAATTTCTCCCTTGTGTTTTCTCTGGAGTCCCATAGATTTTACACTGAGGAACCTAATGAATCAGTGCAAACAAATAAGTGAGTAATCAAGCATGTATGGTTTGCAAGTGCTTCTCTGGCTTGCTACTCTTCTGAGTCATTGTTCATGGTATGAACTTCAGACTAGTAAAAATATCACAACGAATAGCCTCTTGTGCGTGTTTCCAACTTTTTTTGAAATGTGATCTCACTGTCTGAAAAGTTATTCAACTATGTTATGCAGATACTAAAAAAAAAGTAGTAATAAATACATAATGGAAGTACCAGAACAAAGCCACAGAGGAATATTTTGACAAAAAGCCTGAGGAGGAAATGCATCATGATGTATTTTGTGTGATAAATTTGACAGAAATGGTAAACCTCCATTTTCTGCAGACTTTCCCACAGTGAGAAAGAAGGAATAAATAATGAAATACATTTCTTCCTCTCGCTTTCTCTTCCCTTTACCTTCCACAGTTGAGATCCAGATCTGGAAACCTTGCCTTTCTACTGTCTTTATCTTTCATTTGACCACTGGAAGGTGGCATGTTTCATTGAAGGAACGGGAGGAAATGATAGCTGTAGGTGCTTATTTCACTGGTTTTATGTCTGTTCCTGTTTCCACTGTCTCAATTCTATTGTTGTGTCTCCCCTTGCTGGTGTGTTTCAGGGCTGCTTGTGCTCTGCTGGCTCCATCCTTGGCTGCCCTTGCAGTTAGCCTTTGAGGCAGTGCTTGCTCATGTGTTGTTTTTCATAGTGCAGCAATATCATGTTAGGAATCAAAGTTTAATTTCATAAGTTTGATTTAAGGTATATAAATGACACATAAAACCTCTTGGTCATTGATTGGCTTTCATAAGTAATTGTGGGTGATTCTTACAATCTCCTGGGAGTTCTGTGTTGTCCTATTTGTACTGATTAGGTAACTAACTGGAATGAAACTGGACCTACAGCCCCTCTCTTACAGAAGGCTCTTCTAGAATAATGTTAAAACACTTGGGTAAAGCAGTGTGTGGAAGAAGTTGATGTTACCTCTGTTCAGACAGTTGCTGTGGTCTAGATAAAAGTCTACTTTAGACTGACTGTTCAAGAAGAAAAACAGGAGAAACAGAAAGGACTGTGTTTGAACTAGATCTGCCACATCTGTGTTTGCTTTTTTTGTTGCTGACCATTTTTGTACCCATTTTACAAACCCAGAAGGATCTTGGTTTTGATTTTTTCAATTTTTAAGGCAGGTCTTTTTTGTCTTTCACCATAGTGCTTGATTTCACTTAAATTTTTGTGTGAGTGCTGCCTCTAGACCTACTTACATGTCTCAGTTTGAATCTGAGCAACATTTCCAAAGACACCTGAGACACGTAGACCACTGATCCATGTTCACTTGGCAAATGACTGGAGCAATTTAAAATCTTTGCATTATCTTGCTGTCCTGCTGAAGGTGACTCTCCCTACAAAGAGCTGGTGGGCCAAGAGGGTTGAGTACTCCCAGCTGCTTCAAAGAGGGCTCAGAAACTTAAATTAAACCCTCCCTCAGTGAATTTGATGAAGTTGTTCAACTCTTGACCAAAGCGTGCCCATATGGCAACTTCTTAACCCACTCTAGCTGCTGACATGTCAGTGCCTTGGGCATGCACAGCCTTCCGATTCCCCAACTGTTCTTAAGTGAGGTCAGCATCTCTAGGGGCAAAAATTACTATCTCCAATAACATGTGTATAGAACAAGTTTAATGTAACATTATTGGCTGATCAGAGTGTTAATGGATGATAGCGTATTACAGCATATCCAAGCTTCTATCCCTGCCAACTGGTAGGAACCTAAGGGAACCTTAGAAACCTAAGGGAAACACTATTATAAATAGAGTGAACCCTTCAGTAAGGGTTGCTTGTGCTGCAGAACACAGACTTCATATTTTTTTCCTGCTTTAGGTGTTGAACTACAGTATAAATAATTGAAAACTGCAGTTTTAAGCGTCAGCTGAACAAAGACTGTGTAAGATGCTTAATTGTCAGAAATAAGTAGTTGTGCTTTTTGCCTTTTTTGGAACAAGTAATGAAAAATATTGTCTTGCTCTTATATGTTTGCACTAGCTTTGTGATTTAAAATCAAAGTAGCTTTGTAACCTTTCATTTTGCAGTGTTAAGGTTTCTGCATTCCACTTTAAACAGGAAATGTAAGCTATCCTCTCCTCTTCGATTTCAGCAACAGCACCAAATATACATGAAAAAAATAATACAGCTTGTGTAAATACAAATGTATTTTATTCCTGAAAGATGTAGTCCCTGATATGTCCACTATCAGCTTGTGACTATTTTGTGCCAGAAGACCTGAGTCTTTTCATGTGTAGCTGTTGACAAAATTTCAATGAGTTTGTCAAAAACAGTAGTCACAGTTCCTGAATGTGTTGATCCACCACTCATGCTGAAACCAGTGGGAGCTTCAGGTTTTTTTCTGCTGAGAAAAATGGTCTCAGTGTGTCCTAGAAGCCAGGAGATGTTGCTGGAAGCCACTACAGTGCCCATGCATTGCAGCTCTTTTAATCAAAGACATTCTCAACTTAAACTGCATTCTATACTAAAGCCTCATCTTTTCAAGGTGATTTTACTTATTTGCATTTGCAAATTAGGCAGCATTCAGATAAGTAGCAAATGTAGGTAAAAATAAAAGGGGAATAAAGAGAATAATTCTGAATATGTGGGGTTTGCTGAATGTATTATACCTTAAAAGGGCACTTATTTTACATGGGAGGAAGAACAGGATCCAAAATTCCTTTATTTGTGTTACTACTCACATTTTGAATTAGTAGCACTGCAGGCACTCTGATTACATTTAATTTTTCATTATTTCTGCTGTCTGTTTTGTTGTGCTCATTTATAAAAATGCCTATGCAGTAGCCTGTTTCTTCCTGTAGGCCATTCTCACTAAACTCAGTGTGGCTGTTAAGGGCTATTAGAAATACTGTAGG
The DNA here is from genome assembly GCF_003259725.1 of Athene cunicularia. Classification (NCBI taxonomy): domain Eukaryota; kingdom Metazoa; phylum Chordata; class Aves; order Strigiformes; family Strigidae; genus Athene; species Athene cunicularia. Next base: position 29,773,616 of record NW_020799092.1, read on the forward strand.
AGAACATTTAAGCTCGGTGATGTTTATACTGAATTTTTTTAAAATCACTTTAACATTTCAGCTGATAAAGGATATTTTTGCAGTATCCTGCATTAAAAACTCTCTCCTTAGGAAAACAGCCACAGTCTGGTGGTGACTGGAGGTGCAGAGAGGAAGAATGTTCAGTTACCTCTAGCAGTGCCAACCTGGTTGCTGTGACCAGCACATACATCTGGTGTGGTTTGGAAGCCACTGTTGTGGCTTTGTTATGACAGTTAAGTGATGAATGTATGGCAGAAAGTTCAGACACTGCTGGGACAAACCTTTCTCTCTGTGCCATGGTTTGACTGAAGGTGGTGGCCTGTTGCAGAACCAAAACCTGCACGATTGATTCGTTACAGTGGAGGATTCAAGCTTTGCTATTGCTGTGAATCCTCTGAGCCAGTAATTGCAGCAGCAGGAGCATCAGAGCTTTCAGATATGCAAGACTAAACACTAAATGTGGTCAGATCCTTAAAGTGTGGTAATTTCTCATTATACCCATATGCTGACATTTTATAAGCCAAAGAAATAAAACCTACAGAGAAACAAACTAATGCAGTTTCACTTTTCCCCCCTCTAGGCTTCAAGATGGAGTAATTAAGCAAAGAGATACCACAAGACTTGATACTGTTGTTTGTACTAGTTAGGTGTTGTTAGCCAGAAGGCTTAAGGTCTCAGGCCATCAGCCACTACTGCATGTTGTTATTGCTTTATGTTTCTGGTGCTTTGACAGGCAGTATCATCTAGACTGTTCTAAAGTGGCATCCCTCATCTTTGCAATGTCCCTTATCCCTCCTGTAGTGTGCATTGTTCTGGACTAAAGGAGAATACTGCTTTAAGCTGTGGGGGACATCCCCCAGATATTCTGCTGGGTTTCCAATCACATACATTTACAGAGAGATTTATTTTGCTGCTAATGAGAAAAGCTGTAAGTACTTGGTATATGAAAAGCATGACTTCTTTTTAAGGGGAAATGGTTTTCTGTAGGTAACAGGCCCTGGAGATTTGATCCAGTTTTGGACTGTCATCTGCTTTTGTTAAGAAGCCTGTTGAAAGCCACTTTACTTGGGCCATTTGTGAGGTGCTTGTAAGTGGTCTGTGTCATGAATAGTCTCAGGCAGAGTGCGGTGCTATTGTTGACCTGAACAAGAAATTTAAACTGAAAGTTATATATCAAGGACAGGTAGGAGACAGCCCTTCTGACCTGTTACAAAGTGTAACGTCCTTATCTAGTGAAAGGCAAGAGTACTTTAATCTGCTGAAGCACATGCCTAACTACTTTGCAAGACTGGTTTTTGCCCTCTCTTTTATAACCCTAATTGTTAGCTGACACTGTGTTACAAATATATTATCTCCAGAGTCTTAAAGGCACTTTTAGCTCAGGTGATAATTGAGTGAGCAATGGTGTTCACTACTCACTGGTACTTACTTTTTCAAAATCTTGGGGTTTTTTGTTTGTTTGTTATCCGTGGCAGGATGCCAAGGCTGAAAAAAACACATGGTTGTAAACACATTTCTTCTGAAAGATTGTAGCCTCTCAGCAACTTACATTTATCAGATTTTAAGAATATGGTGTTATCCAGTTTTGGTTCAGAAATATTAAGCCCCAAATCCTGATTGATAAATTGTTTTGGAACTTATATCATCTGCCTTTTTCACATATCATCTTTCCACTAAAGGAGTATCTAATACTGTAAATTATTTTTTTTTGTAGATACTAATATAGCATCAGCCTAAACAATTACAAACTGGAGTAGCTTGTTCCTTACTCTGAACTTCAAATGACCAACTTCGGCTCTAGACTTTCCCCTTTACACAGTGTATGTGACATAAGGATGATCCTTGTTTTCCCCTTCTTTTTTCGTATCAATTCCTTTCTATGGATCTGATCTTAAGAAAAGCAAACCAGCAAGATCTTAACTGCCTGTAAACTGTTTGACATCTTTCTCTATTAACTACTTTTAGTTAAAAACAAATTGAAAGAGTGCAAGGGGAGAGAGCTGTTAAACAAATAAAGCCTTCAGAGCTCTGAATATGATTCGTGTCGTCTTACTCAGGTAGAAAATTTAGGGAACTGATCAGGATCCTTTATGTGAACAACAACTGTTGGATTTTATTTTTGTTGTTGTTTTGAATACAGGTGAGATGGATTTCACTAAAGACTTCATGTAGAAGTAAATTCCATGCTCACGATAGCTATTTGAATCAAATTCTACATCATGATGGCATCAGGATCAAGGTTTTCTTTCAGTCTGGTTTTATTTATATATTTTAAATCATAAATAAAGCAGCCAAGATTTTTGGGAATTTAGTAGAAGATTCTAGCTGATACTAGATTGGCAAGGAGCCAGGTAAATGACCAAAGTTATGTTGTAGCCTAATACGTAAAATGAGTCAGCAGTTCCATCACATGGTTCACATCTCCAGGTGTGTGGGGTTTTGTGTGAGGATATATTCATATGCATAAATACAAATATTTATTTTAGATTATTCAATCCTATTCTGTTCTTTTTTTTTAAAAATGAGAAGTGTATTAATTCCACGGTGGACTCAGAAGATAAATATTTGAATGTGCATTTTGTGTCCTACCATATTGTTTTGTTTTTAACAGAGTAGATGTTCTTGCTTAGAATATGATGTGTCTGATACATGTTAATGTTCTCAGAGTTATTTAACATGAGGAAAAATGTAATTCCCATGGCCACCCTAATTTTAATAATTGGTGCTTGTTTAAAGTATCCAGTTGACATCCCAAGAGGCCTGTGTCTGTCCTTATTCACAGAGCAGGAACAATTCACATAAGTGTAATAGGGGTCTTTGTACCCTGCTGTTTTGATGATTAGGGATAGCAATTAAACTCAGACACCAGAGTGAAAAGAGCAGACGTATTTTACTTAAAAGAACTAAATAATATAACAGAATAATATAGAAAACATACAGTAAGAAAAGACAGAACAGTGCACTTAAACAAATAGGAAAATACAGGGTAATGCATCAAATCATTACTACCTGAGAGAGAGAATAGTGATTAAGAAAAGATACCTTACCACTTGCATACTTTAGCATCATCCAGATCTGCAGTCTCTGGGGAGCTCCGGTTACAGTGAGGATTTGGAGAACATTTCCCTGCAAGTGGGAAATCCTATGCAGTGCGTCCACCCATAGGTGAGGCTTCCAAAGTCACTGTGAATGGGTCCAGCCTTATACATAACCAAAAATCAGCCAGAATAGCTGGCACCTTTGTTTTGAGCAGAACATCTGGTTTCACTCTCTCATTAGATTCCCCCAGAGCCTGGCAAGGGCTCAAGGGAGAAGCTAAGGGAGTTTCTCTCGTTATCTCATTTATTTATGTTCTTTGTAAAACAAGGCCACACTTCTGTCCCAAGGCCAGACAGCTAGCTTCATGGCTTTGTTAACTTACCCGTACAGAGAGAAGAAGAAAGATACATTCAGGATAGACGTGTTTTCATTACATCCATTACCAGTAATGAGTATATGATATCTAAGCTACATCTTTCATTAATGAGCATATATGTTTCGTTAGTGACTACATACTAAGTTAGCAGCTTCAGCTCGGGGCCTGTTGCTCAGGCTTCAATACTTCCATCTTTTAAATCAGAATAGGTGGTTTGTTATAACTTAGTATAGTACCTATTTGCATAATGGTTATCAGTTATAAAATACACAGGATTAATCTGTAGGTCAACTCTGGCTTGGGCCTATTGTCCAAGCCTCAGCACTTCACCTGCCTGTCTGATGCTTGGAGGAGCTACACTGACGTGCGAAAGGGAATTACATGAGTATAGCGAGAGGAACAAATTGCAGTCATCCTGAAGTTGCAGTTTTTCTTGGAGTTAGGAGAGTAAAACTGCATAAACCTTTTTCCTGACTAAGCCTGCAGGATGTTTCTCCACACACACCTCCCACTCACTTTTAAGTATTAGTTGCTATACAGAAAGTCCGCATTTCTGAGCAGTTTCTGTATCACCGTCGGGTAACATTTATAATTTTTACTGGTGAGCACAGAGGAGCGCTGCAGTATTGCAGAGACCACTGTGTGGCAACTGTGGACTTTACAAAAATGTCTCCTGTATGTGGGAGCAGGTCAGCTGCTGCAGCTGCTGCTTCTGCACAGCTGAATTCCCACAGCAGTCAAATGTCTGCAGTTGTGGAGGGGGCAAGAGAAAATGTCTCCTTTGGTTTTGAATTTCCTTGGACGGGGAAAAGCGTTCTTTTGTTTTCTGGGTTTTTTTTGTTGTTGACTGTCACAAATTTGTTGTTGCTTTATTTAATATGTTTGAGCAACAACCCTGTGTGTACTTTGCAGTCGCAGCAGAGATAGCAGTGAGCAGAATTCAATGTGTTGTATTAAGAATGGCCAATGAATATTTATGATAGACCTAGGGAGCCAGTAATAAAAATTAAATCGGCATGATGCCACTAGATCCAAATCTTTGATCTGTGTTTTAAGAGAAAATACAATAAAGCAGGGGATAATGGACTCATTAAAATGGAATGGTTAGTTATGGTTTGTTAGGGCAGTGTGAATAGGTGTCATTACATAAAGTGCTGTAGTCCAAGGTTTATGATTCAGAAATGTGTTTCAGAACACAGTTTCTACAGAAAACATCAGTTTATGATACTATTTTGGTTTAGTCAGTCCAAACACAAAGAACTAAAGATGTATCTCTTTCAGATATCAGTATGGGCTCTTGCCTTACTAGGGGAAGCAAAAGGAGCAAGAACTGGCAATGCCCTTCTCCTCAACCTCTTTCTGTGCTTCTGTACTCCTCACCTATCACCCTGTGAGCAGGTGGGTAGGGAGGGTTGAGCATTGCAGGAAGGAGGAAATTAAGATTCCACTCCCTGACAAGGCTGCCTTCACAGATGTGAGGGGACACTTGGGGTTATCAGCAGAGATCTGAAGGCTTCTGGTTTGGCATCACACAGGAGGATGCAAGGGTCATGACTGGAGATGCATGCCCCAGCTTGGAGCTACCTACCTCCTTCAGGAGCAGAGGGAAACTACTGCAACATGCTGAAACACCTTTGGGAAAGCCTAATGAAGGAGTTGATATTTGACAGGGATAGGGAGCAGGAGTGAGCGAGCTATTTTTCTTTTTAATGGTTGAAATTACTTGCTTAACACCCCTGCCATACTAAGCAAGACACAGAGGAGTGTTGATTCCAGGCCATAGATGAAAGCTGATCTTGGAAGTCTCTGTCTAGCCAGACACGAGGAGGAAATGGAAACTGTTTCCTGATTTGTTTCATACTGATGTAATTTCTAAGGGACTTCATCACTAACGATAACTGGCAAAGGATTACTCCATAGTGTGGTCCATCTACCCCCTCTCCCCCTTTTCAAGAAAAAGAAACTATATGATACATTGAACTTTGTAAAACAGCCATTAAGCAAGCCCAGTAACTGCTTGATAGGATTTACTTTTTTTTTTTTTTTTGTCTGATTAGGATTTTATCCAGCATGTTTGGCCTTGGAGGAGTGCCTGAATGGTATTGCCAGCTGGAATTGTCAGAGCTGCTTTGTCTTCTGTCCCAGGAAAACAGAAGCCTGATGAGCAGTCACTCTCACTCTTATTTTATATCCCTGCTTAGTCAGAGTTGCCAACCCCAAGCACTGAAAACCCTGAGTCAGGCCACAAACAAATCATGAGATTTGGCTTGAAAATCATGAGATTTTTTAATTACAAGTAGTTTATTTGGTATTTCTTTGAGTCTTTAGAGTGTCTGTTGTCCAGTTCTATTGTACAAATCTCAGAGCTTGAAATATGCTTTATTGAATTATGCATTTGTTTACTTAAATGAAAGCCAGGTTCATTTATGATTACCTGACCTCTGGAGTTCGCAGGGAAAAGACCAGAATATCTAAATGATGTGCTTGACCAGGCTGCTCAATGAGGGGCCTGCTCTGGAGCTAGTGATTGCCCTGAGGATTATGATCTTAATTATGATGGTGTCACTTTGACCCCTAGGCTTTTTGCAAAGAGCTTTTTTGTTATGCAGAGCCTGAAAGTGTTCTTTCAGTTTATGGCAATGAACACTTTGTGTAGGTTGTGCCTTGTTTACCTTGCAACAGCTTTTCATGGGCAGCATTGTGGCACCTTGCCAGTAAGGCACGATTAATCCATTTTCTTCCCACTGCAGTTTCATCATTGTTTGGGTCTTGCTTGGAGCACACACGTGCAAATGCTTTCTGCCGTACATAGTCACAAGCGTAACATGCTGACATGGCGTGGATGTCAGTGAGAGGCTGTGCTGGCTCTGAGCTGGCTGAGCTGTGAGACAAGGAAACGTCCTCTGAAGGTTTGGACTAGTGTTGATAAATCCAGATTGCAGGGCTATCACTTGGGGTTGGGGAGAGGACCTCATTACTCTGAAAATTCCTCTTGGCAGTTGTCCAAAATGTTTTGTTCCCAAGTACTGAACAGTTAACTAGCCATGTCTCCTTATATTCTTTTTTCCTGAAAACCTTTTACTCCCCTCCACCCTTTTTTTTTACTACCTTCCTCCTCTTTCATGCAGAAAAGTTGGTATTTAGACTCCTTAGTTATATGTGGTAGTATTTGTGTCCCATTAGTCCCACATCCAGTAGGGCTGGATGTCAGCCTCCTCTCTCAGGTGCCAAAAAAATTTAGATAACCTTGACTCTCAGGTTTTTCAATATGAAGACTTCTTACTGACTCCAGGGGAACAATGTCCTTCACTTGAACCAGGTGCTTTCTCATCTATGACCAACTAGAGGTTCTCAGCTCTACTGAGTGCAGTTTAGCCCTTTAGGAAATAAAACTCTTTTGAATATACAGACATTTGACTGTGGCTCTCTAAAAATTAAAGTCTCTGCCTTTAAAAAAACGCTGGAAGTCCTGCACATCGTTGGGAATTTCTTCCTCTTTTACTAGTCAGGGCAGTTTTTTCAAAGGGGCTAGAAATGTTGCTGGAGAATAGACTGTGCAGCCTGAGTTGTCTTGATTTTGCAAAGAGACCCATATTAACTAGGTTGCTTTTGTGAGGTAGAGGAACTAACAGTGGTAATTCACTGCTGGCAATAAAATGAGTGATGGTTAGTAAATTTACCCTGGATGGCACAGAGGATTGTTCTGGTTATATGTCACAATCTTTATTAAATTTGTCCTGGTTGTTGCTAGCATTTTGTTCATGCAGTCATTTTAATTCTGACAATAAAACTAACCATAAGGACCAAGAAGGGGCCTTTTGAAAAAAGGAACTTGAACAGTTTAGGCATTTTTTTTTATCTTTTTCTTCACATATAAGTGAATAACATCATGCATGGGAAAACTCAGATTTTAATATTTGAGTTTGGATTTTTGTTCTGGTGCTACATGTGGAAATGTTTGCATGAAAAAAAATCCACAAAAAAACCCAAAAAAAACCCACTCCAAACCTCAGCCAGAGTAACAAATTAAAGAGATTACTTTGGGATGTGGTGTGCTTAGTCAGAAACAAGCAATTTGTATTGCAGAAGTCTGGGCAAAGTGCTGACTATTTCTGCCTCTGTGTGCAAATAACCTGTTATGCCACACAGCCAAAGGAAAGGGAGTCAAATGAGAGCAGTGCTGGCTGCGTTTGAGCATGCCAAGCACATGTGTTGGGCTAGGCTTAGGAGGAGGCAGATGGAACTGGCTCCTTCTAGAGTCCTACCTGATGCTCTGTGGGTTAGAAGGGCTTGCTCTCCAGAGTGTGGTCTGTAGAGTCACTTGACATAAATGAAGCTGTTTATATAAACAGATTACTTCCGTACCTATTGTAGCTTATTTTAACTCAGTAGCAAATTCTAGCATACCAGGTAATCTAAATACAGTTTGGTTTTTTTTTTTTTCCTTTTTTTAAAAAAAAAACCAACTAGGAAGTCAACTAGTCAATACATACTTTAATTCAACATGTATTTAACCTAATTTTTAAACTCTAAACAATTTGATACTGAAAAAAACCAATTCCCTTTACTTTTTAAACCATCTCCATCTTTCCTATTTTTGCACATACTTTTTCCTTTTCTCTGTTTTGTGCTTTTAGCTGAAGAAAGACTGAATTTGGGAGCAGGAAAGCAAGTGTTGCTGGGATAAATGTTTTCTTTTGAACTAGCCAAGAGTTTATGGCTTCTGTGTCTTAAATTCAGTACTCTGATCACTATCTGTCTGTTTTACGACTAAGCCCTATGTAGTGTGATTTTATTATTGAGCCAGCTGGAGCTCTGCCCCATGCAAGAACTGTAAGGTAATAACATCAGAGTGAATTAAAAGTATTTTCTCAAGCCCTCTGCATCATTCTGAACTATTAATTTTCCACTGCAGCTCTGACAGCTGAAAAGTAGCTGCTGTACTGCCCCGGACTATGCCGTGCACGTACATCTCTATCTTCCAGCAGGGGCCTCCAAAGCCACAGGCAGTGGCAAACCAGCTGCCGGGCAGCTGCAGCAGTGCACAAAGGGGCTCTTTCAGACACGGTTCTTGCTCGAAAAACACATGTGCAGCTAAAAAAAGTTACAGTGCCCATCTGACTTGAACAAGAGCCACCCTGGGGAAACCTTTTTTTTTTTTTTTCCTGACACTGGTGAATATATATTGCTTTAATGCTTGTTTCTGACTTAATGAACACTCTGTTTGGGACCAGAACTTAGTTCATTCTAGATTTTTATGTTGTGAGAAGGGTTGCTGAAGGACAAGGGAAGGGAACTGATGCCCCCTCTGATACACTACCCAAATATGGCATTGCTTTTTGCCATAAGTCTGCTGCCCAGTGATGTAAGTACTATTGCTGTGGTCACGTGTCCGTGCAGCAGAGGGTACTTTTAAGTATCAGAAGTTAGCTCCTGTTTTGGACTCCTCTCCAGAGGACCAAATGACTCACCTTCAAAGAAGGGCTTTCTGAAAGTGGAAGCAGGACTTTGTGTATGACAGTGCAGAACCTAGCGGTTGACAGGGCACCCATTTTCTCCTCCTTAAATCAAGCAGTGTGCTCCCAGGCTTTGTGAATGAAAGATTTGTTGAAAAAAATGGTATGAAATCTTAACAAGCACTGATTTAGTAAGGTCAGCTTTGGATTATCTACATAAATTCTTGTTCTGAAGTTGGCTTCTACTGGGAAAAAGTATGCTTTTTAAAATTTGCTGAAATGTTGGCATAAATGCAAAGAGTCACTTCTTATTACGGACTTCAGAGACTTTTCCTGCTGTGTGGGCCAACGTGACTTGAAATGCCCATTCTCTTGAAGGATGAATTTGGGATTGAGGGGGCTCCAAAAATCTGCAACCCAAGATGATCAAAAAGACAAAGCAGAGGGACTTGTTGCATTACCCTCCCCTACAAACTTGCCTGTGGTATACAGGCACTGATGCCAAGCATGGAAGGGGTGGCTAGCAGCTTCCAAATCATTAGCTGGATGTTGATATGAGACAGACACAAGTTGGGATGTGTGTTAACGTCACGCATCTCTTGAGCACTCACTCAGCTGTGATATGTGGGTGTTACATATAGTGATGCACACCTACAGATGGTGATACTGGTGGGAACCCCATTGTCTGTCTTCGACATGGGGAAAAGCACATTTTATCCCCATCTGCTAATATATATCCATTATTAAGTAGTGCCTGCCTTGTTTGTGGAAAATCCCTCCAGGTGAGTGACACCTGGGGTGGTAAGTATGCACTAAGCAGGAGAGGGCTGTTACCCAGACCTCGCCGCACTTGCAGGGCTGCTGCTTGTGATGTCGGCCAGGTACGGCTGCGAGCAGGCCGGAGAAGAGCTGTGCCCCGGTCTCCGGCCACTGCGGGGCGGGCCCCGCCGAATCGGAGCTTGGCAGGTCCCAGACCTCTGCACAGGTGCGGTGGAGGCGGGCGCTGGCAAGCGGGAGGCGCCCGAGGGGCAAGTACGCGGTAGCTTTACGGCCGGGCAGTGAGCTGGGCCGCGCTCCCCCGGAAGCCTGGGCCCAGCGAGCGCCCGAGGGAAACGTTCCGACCGCTCGGAGGAACCATCCCGGTTTGCTCTGCCGCCGCCGAGGGACCCCTCCCCTCG
>NW_020799092.1:29783735-29786759 GCF_003259725.1 Athene cunicularia
CGGGCGGGCCCTGCAAAGCAAACGGGCCGGTCCGCCGCCTGCGGAGCCGCTCCGGCGGGGGGGCGCTTGAGCGGCGCGTGCAGCGTCGTGCCACTGAAAAGCGCCCGAAATCGAGCGTTACATAACCTGGCGCTACCAGCGGCGGCGGTAGCTGCAGCAACAGAAGGAAACAAACGGCAATCTCTCGTCCTCCACTGACTCGCCGTTGGCAGAAGATAACTGAACGTTTTGTTGCTGCTTGGCGGAGGGCTTCCGTCCTCGCTTGCTTTACCATCACCTCGAAAAGCAGTTTCGCAGGCAGCAAAGCTTACTTTCCTCAGGTTTTGGGATGATTGACAGGCTAATCGTCAAGAGGCTGATAGTTTTGGCAAGAGGATGCTAGTCTGCAGACACCAAAGTTTGTGAGTGCAGATGGCCTGTTAGGGCTTTTCATGCATCATTTTATGTGTGAGACTCACTAGTGCCACTACACAGGGGTGTCTATATGAAGCCACAAATATTCTTGACATAAACCTCTTGCCTTTCATCCAGTTCTTTACCAAAAAGAAAAAAAAAAGGTCCTGTGACTGCAGAAAAATAACATGGAGGAACTGGGACAGATAAAATTTAAGCAACAATTTTTATTAACAAGCAGGTGAGAACAAATTAATGTAGCAGAGCTGAAAGGGAAGAGATTCCTCCATCCCCACCCCGCAACACTGAACACATCTTTAAGGCACATTTCAAAATTTCATTGTTCCTCTTCTGATGGATGCTAATGTTCATTGTCTTGCCCTTTAAAAGAATAATACTGCTGCCCGGAACCTGTGAAGAAACCACACCCTCTGAAATTTTAAGCTATATTAAATCTCAGCTTCCTAAGGGCCTGAATATACTGTTCACAGGTACTCTGATTGTATGGCAGTCAAAACATTTTCTTCTTAAACGTTTCCCCTGTCACCGCTATAGATAGAAAATAGCCACTTATAAAGCTGTGCTTGCAACAAAATCCAATGTTGTTCTGTAAGATCAGGTATACTGGTGGTGCGTTTGGGGAATATTCGGCAAATAATACCACTTTCTATGATGCATATTCTGTTATCCTGTATTTATTATATTTCCAAGAGACAATTATTGTTGCAGTCACTTTTTTTTTATTAATAAGCATCACAAAATGGTGGGTTTTGTGGTGGTTAGAGGCTTTTATCTTCCTATCTTCTGTTTCTTCACTTCATCTCTATATAGACAGTTAACACACAAAACAGTGCAAAACACTGAAAAGTGATCCCTGGCTTTATCTTCTGACTACTTTTTAAAAGTAAGAGTTTTTGTGTGTAATCTAGCACTATCAAAAGACAAAGGGTGACATGTTGCAGCTACGTAAGGATCATTTTACACAAATCAGAACAGATATAATACAAATTATACCCCAACAAATATATGTTATGTTTCTGCTAGCCAGCAAGTCTTAAATCCAGAGTTTATAAATGTGTTTGCTAACGAGTGGGTACTGAGTTGATTTAATGAGTTGGTGATGCAGTTGGTGACTGCTTATCATCAGAGAATTTAACTTGCTGCAGCAACTCAGAAAATAAATGAGCATAGCTCAGATTGGACTGTGCTGTGAGCGAAACAAGAACTTTTTCTCTCTGCTGCTTTAGTTGTCTTCATTTTTTCCTGCTTCATATTAGCTATTCTGAGCTCTATTTAGAATCCTTTCACCATCCATCGTTAATCCATCACAGGAAGGGTGAGGAAGCCTCATGAGCAGAGGCAGTGCCCAAACAGGTAAGCAGAATCAGAGGTCTTGACAACAGGAGATTAACAACATGCTCCCTCTCAGAATAAATGACCATTCTTCTCCCAGGCTGTGGTGAGAGGACGTTAGGATTCTGAATTTCATCTAACAGGCATTACAGGAGATAAAGGAGCTCTGAAAGTACAGGAGGCTCTAAATACAACTTCGAGCAGGTCAGATCGCTTATGAATGAGATGAAGTCCAGAGTCCTGGGTGACTTGTTAGGGTGTTAGACTGGTCAAAAGAAAACACGTTGTTCAGATACCACTTATGGAAAGAACGTAACAAAAAGCTTCACATTTTGGTAGTTTTGATAGTTCCTTAGCCCTCTCAGCTGTGGGTTAGTAGATGCTGCAGAAGCACAGCATATAAATGACAGTGAAATTTATTTTGGAGTTGGTAGAAAAAGTGTCCCTCTCCTCTAGGGTATAAATACAGTAGAAGAGGTTTGTGTGTTTGCACTTCAGAGTTTTAGAACTGGTTCTGATTGCTTGTGTTTTGCTGCTATTGCACGATTTTTACACGGCGCTGGCACTCATAGCTGTATGTAATGAAAATAAAATTGTGTTGAGTTTTGGAAATGTTCACCCTTTTTTTAAAAAAAACAAAAAACAAACAAACCAACCTACAGAGAATTTTAAAAATAGACCAAGTTCTCCTGGAATTCAATTACAGATGCCTGCCAGCTGCTTCCCCTGCCTGGGATCTGCATTTCTAGTTTCTCTGTTCCTCTGGATGTTCCTTGCAGGGGAACAGCCCATGTGACGTGAGTAATGAACAGACAGATGATTGGAGAAACAGGTGCTCTGGTATGGACTCCCCTGCCAACCCTCCATCCTACCTGCTGCTTGGGCTGTCCTTTCATAGTCACAATTTGAGCTGTGGGATTGTTGGATACCGGCTGTGCAGCTACTGCTGGGACTAGCACTTTATTCTCTGGCTATGTGCAATGGCTTTTTGAAAAGCTTTTTATTTAGGCCCTCTAGCACTGCATCTTACAAAAACATGATAAGAATCCCATCTTCCTGGAACTGTATTCTGACTGAGTTCACAGGCACACATTATATCCCCCATTTACTGAAACACTGAAGTGCAGACCCTGAACAAAACTGCAGGCTTAATTTCCCCAGAAAAAATATATGCAGATTGTAATATATTTGCTCATAAATGCATATGCTGGATTCTCCCATAATGTGGACACTGCCCTTAAGGAGTTGTTTCCAATTGTACTGCAGGGTCTGTCTCTT
>NW_020799092.1:29786809-29806302 GCF_003259725.1 Athene cunicularia
GGGGGGGGGGGAATTAAAAATCTGTGCTTACTTATTAAATTACATGTACTGTCTTTTGTTGTGTATCATCCTTTTTGGTGTGGTTGCAGATGATTCAGCTGTCTAGTTCCAGGAGAACATTTTCCAGCAATGTCATTTAGATGTAATCCTCTTTCTGGTATTGTCCTGTTTTACCCCCATAGGCTTTCTGAACGTGTGTGCCTATCTGTGTGTGGCTGTGGCAGGAGCTTTCCATCCAGTCTAGCTGTCTGCAGGATCTCACTGGTTCTGTGCTGACTTGCTCTCTTGGGTATCATTTTACTCTTTGAGTGGGAGGAATATGGTTTGAGGGTTTGTGGCAGAAATTCATTTACTAATTCATAGGGGAGGAAGTAGGGGAGGGGAGGAAATAATTCTTTGGTACAGAACAACAATCCTCCAAGGACATGGTTACTGCATTTCATGTTAAAGTACAGCGTGTTTGTTTTCAAATCATGTAGAAAAGGCAGTAATTCTGTGGCTTAGGCTATTTTATTCTTAACACACAGCTACGATGTTGGGGTAGATACAGATGTTCCTGGGCTGAGCAGTTCCCTGCTTCATGTCTGGTCCCGCTGATTTCAGGGGAAACTACTTATTCACAGGTCTTCATGTAACATGATGTTGCTGCCTGACAGCTGGAGACATGAAGTTGAATGCTACTAGTTCTTACCTACTTTACTAATTCCTCTGTTGTGGTTTGAGATTTCTCAGTGATTTTTAATTTTGTTGCAGGGATCTCAGCAGAATTGCATTTAATTAAGAACCTGATCCATAGCTCTTGGATCTAACTATGGGACATGCCTGTTTACAGTGTGCAGTGCTGACCTGGGTTAGGGATCCCTAGACTAGCTTCACATTAACTCATTAATTTCACTAGCAGCATTGTGCAAGCTTCCCTTTCTGGTGCTGTCTTGTTTTGTGGTTCCTCTCCATAGTGTTGCATGGACGCACCCACAGGCTCTCAGGAACTGAGTTCAGATTTGGTGTTAAAATTGATCAGTTGTTAGCTGTTTGATATGTAGATTTTTTTTTCTTCATAAGATTTTGTTAGGTTAAAGGTCAATGCTTCTAAATTTTGTTTTTAAAGGAGCTTGATACCTGTGTGGTGTAATGAAACCGACATTTGAGAACCAGAAGTGCACGAAGCTTGTCACTGGAATGACAGATTTTAAAGGGCTGTAGCTGGTTGTGTAAGCCACTAGCTTGGGTAGTTTGATGTAATGCTGTTTCCAGACAGTGTGGGGATTGCATGTGCTACTGCTGTGTGTTGCCAGACAGAAACCACAGCAATTCACCCTCAACATAATTACCACCTACAGCAAGGCTATCAGCTTTTAAATGAGGAGGAGTGGGATTCTTTCTCTAGGAAAACACCAAGGAATTTATGTCTTGCTGTAAATCTACCTAATCTCTTCATTAGAAGGGCAAGGAATAGCAATAAACCTCAGACAACATTTCACATAATGAAGCATTTTAAAAATACTCTTTGATGTTAAACTGTAGCACAGACAGAATCCAGAAAAATCAGATGGTGCTTCTCACAACTCGTACAGTGTTAGCGGTGGTTTTGGACTTACGGCATAGCTTCTGTTACATGTGAGGCTTTAATGTGCATTTTCAGTACCTTGCTATCTGGATGCTAAGATCAATATTATAATTCTAGCTCTAGCTACTTACAGGCTTCTTTTGGATGGTTGTTTACAATAAAATACCCAGAAACATTGTTAAAATGAAAAATAGCAAGTAAAAATTTTATATTTAATTCTTTACTTCCTATTTTTACCTACTTCACTAATTCCCCTGTTGTGGTTTGAGCCCAGAGGGAAACTGAGCACCATGCAGCTGCTCTCTCATTCCTTCCCCCTCAGAAAAGGGAAGGAGAAAATAGAGCAAAAGGCTCAGGAATCGAGATAAGGACAGAGAGGGATGACTGACCTGTTATGGTCATGGGAAAAAGATAGACTCATTAGGGGAAGAAAAAAGAATATTAGTTTAATTCAGACACTAACAACACCACCACTTAACACAGCAGAACAGTGAGAAGCATTACCACATTTTTAAAACACCTTCTCCCCACCCTTCACTTCTCCCAGTCTCAGCTTTGCTCCTGGTTTCTCTACCACCTTTCCCCCAGCAGTGCAGGGGGATGGGGAATGGGGGCTGCAGTTAGTCCTTCACATGTTGTATCTGCTGCATTTCTTCCTCTGAAGGAAGACTTCTTGCACTCTTTCCTTGCTCCAGCATGGGGGCCCTCACTCAGGAGACAGTCCTCCATGAACTTTTGCCAACATGAGTCCTTCTCATGGGCTGCAGCTCTTCATGAACTGCTGCAGCATGTGTCCCTCCCACAGGCTGCAGTCCTCTCAGCAACAAACTACACCAGCAGGGGCTTTCCTCAAGAGTCCCAGCCTTCTTCAGGCACAGCCTCCTGCTCCAGTGTGGGGTCCTCCACAGGCTGCAGGTCGGCATCTGCTCTACCAGTGACCTCCATGGGCTGCAGGGGCACAACCAGCCCTCTCACCAGATGCTGCAGGGGAGCCTCTGCTCTGGTGCACCTCCCTCCCCCCTGTCTCCTCCTCCTTTCTTCCACTGACCTCGGTGTTCATGTAAGTGTCCTCCTTGCAACTCCTCTTCACAACTCCCACTCCTCCTCCCAAGTTCCCCTTCTTAAATACATTATCACAGAGGCATGGCCACCATCACTAATTGGCTTGGTCTTGGCCAGAGGCGAGTCTGACTTGGAGCTGGGGGAGCTTCAAGAAGCTTCTCACAGGGACCATCCCTCTAGCCTTCTCCACCCCTACCAAAATCTTGCCACACACACAAACCCAACACACTATCATTTATTAAGAATCAAATTGACTTATGGCTATTGAGATTGCTTGTGTGTGGATTTCGCAGAAGTTGTGTCCTTCAGGGAGTGCAGACGTGAAAAAATAGATACTTGGGATTTGATTGCTGTGCTTACTGGAGCAACAGATCCTTGCTGCTAGCATTGCCTCCTCAGTGTTCAGTGTGGGCTGTTGTCTGGATTCCCCTCCTTTGTGTTAACTGAGCAGCATAAAAGGATCAGTCATAACAAATAGAAGTTTTCCACCCCTGCCCACCAAGAAATTGGTCTTTACTAGTTTAGTGGTTTCTCAGTCATTGCTCCTCCCTGTTACAAAGCTAAGGTAATTGTACTGCAAACATTGATGGGGAGAGGTTAGAACAAACCTAAGAACTATTTTTTTTAATAACTTTGACTGCATGGGGACGTAAGCACCCACACTTCTGTCAGATAAGCTAAGTTGGCCCTTGACACCATGTTACTTTCAAATCTGACTGCTTAGTTTGCAGATAGAATCAGTTACTTTGGCATTTATGTGATTTATATTATTCCTTTTTGTAATTACGGGCACAAAGAAAGGCTGATACTGAAAACATTGTCTCTTGTGGTGCAGATCAAGGGTATTAGTAATTTGGATGAAGAGAGTTTAGTTTTTGCTATTGCCCCTTTTGCATTTGTATAGTGTGTGTCATGAAGGCTGAAAGATGGTCTGTGCTAGCAAAATCTTAGGGTGCCTTCAGTGCAGAATTTATTACAGTGCATGGAAACTCACTCACTGCCAAAAACACTTGACAAAGAGTGGGAGGAATCCACCTTCCTCTGTTAGATAGGTCTGCAGAAAGTTGGAGGAATACATGATTATGAAACACTCTAGTTACGCACATCTGTATTCAACTCACTCTTATGAGTTGAATGCACCTGACAGGTGCACCTATCTGCATCTGAGATCAGCTCCAGTTTCTCTGCTTACTTCTTAGCATGAAGCTCTTCCAGCACGTTGTTTAGCATCTGTGCCTTATGAAAGGGTTGGCCATTACAGCTTTGCAATAAATACATCTGTAATCTGTAGGAGCATCTTAATTAGTGATGTAAGAGCCCACTTTGAGCACTGCATTTGATCCAGGTGAGCTCCAAGTTGTGGAACAGTTTATGTTATCATACATCTCCTTGAGGTGGATTTTTCATCCCCTGAAACATAATGCTAGCCTCACCTGCACCTGAACTTCTTTTGTGTATAATTTAATACCAAAACCAGGAGAAAGTGTCTCAAGTGATTTCCTGTGAACCTTTGATCTAGGTGAAGCAAGAGACAGATGTCTGAAAAATGGTTGTCTGTTGGATCAATAGATCAGATAGTTTGGTGGACAAGGGTGAATATCTTTTGTCACTATTAGACACAGTGGTATGAAGCAGATTTCCTTCTGCTGTTGAGAATGTCTGTCTGACAGGCGGAGTGCTGGGCTTGCAGTCATGAAGGCATGCTCGTCCAGCTGAGAAATCTATGGCATCTCTCAACTACTGAATGCATTCAGTAGGCACACAGCTTACTGCCCAACAAGCACATGTAGCATCTTCCTGGAAAGACCCAGTGATCTTTGAAGGATGTGTGAATACAGTATAACATTTCATGTGAAAGAGCTGTCCTTTAGTGTAGTCAGCTTGTGGTAGATATTTACAGAGTAACTTGTGCTGTTAAACTTTAAAAGATAAAGCTTTTTGTAATCGGTAATTGGGTTATTTTAACTCTGGCTGCATCTCCTGCCTGTGTTTTGGTGGCTCAGTTTTGGAGTCCTAATTTAAGTAAAACTTTAGGCAGGAGGAATATACTCTGAGAAAAGCTGCTTACCTCCAGGTCCCATTATCATCAATGTGAGCCAAGGACCATAACATCTTTCAGGAGCTGACTGTAAATTAAGGCCTGCAAGGTCTGGCCATTTCCTCTCACTCCTGCTTTTGTCTTTTGCTTTATGATACAAGATTTATATTCACCTGTCAAGAAACAGATCATAATGGTTATCTCAGAATTCATTTTTATATTGCAGTGTTTTTATGAGACCAGTAGCCTAATGCTGCAAAGTTGTTTGTAGTGTTAAGCTTCTACACCTAGAGCAGTGAGGTATCCATGGCAACTGTCTTGCCTGTACATGGTACCCCAGGCTGCCTTTTCACACAGGTCAGAGCATGCACATTCCCAGATACTGAATTTAGTCTGCCTTAAACATCAGGTATTTAAAAAAAGCTACTGAGGTTTTTTTTTTAATTTTGTATTTAATTAGCCATTTGAGCCTTTGCATTCTGCTAGTGAAAGCAATATAAAAAGCCTTTGCCACTGTAGATACATGTGTTGCCCAGACTTATTCAGATTAAACCTAAATCTTGTGCTGAAAATGTTAAGGGTTTTTCTTAGAGAATTTTTAAATTAAAGCTTGTAAGAATTTCAGAAGGAAATTCTAAATCAAATTTTCTCTTTTACCACTGAATAATCATCCTCATGTGAAGTATACAACAGCACAATTTCATCTAGGACCTCTGTCAGGTACTCAGCATACTCAGTTTCCTTTGACTTCTCTTGTAGTTGAGGGTGCTCCAGGATTAGAATCTGTATGTTATCTTCCCTCCTTCCTCATCTTGTTGATTTGCAAAATACATGTTCATTGAAGTTTTGTTTCTGTTTTGATCTATAATGATTTTTTTTGCTGTTGTCTGAGGTACTTACCTGCATACACCAAAGC
The DNA here is from genome assembly GCF_003259725.1 of Athene cunicularia. Lineage (NCBI taxonomy): Eukaryota > Metazoa > Chordata > Aves > Strigiformes > Strigidae > Athene > Athene cunicularia. Next base: position 29,792,393 of record NW_020799092.1, read on the forward strand.
CTGAGGAAAATTCTCTGCAAAACTGAATGAGATGCTTGGAACTTTTTTCACCTGCCATCCTGCTTCCATCTTAAGCTTGTCCTGTCCTTTTTTTTTGACATAATTTTGCTTCATCTTGGTTTGCTCTGTCAGTTTGTGTATTTGCTATAGTGAATCATCAGGTGTGTTTCTTCTGGCTGTTCAGGTTAGTGATTTGACTGTGGAGGAGGAGGAACAGGCTCAACATTTAGATGCTTCTTTCCTAAATGCTTGGTTGCCCTTTTCCGTCTCCTTCAGAGCTGTTTTACCAAACAAGGAGGCACAATTACCAGAGTTACTGAGGGGGAGAAGCTGCAAATCAAGTGTCACATGTATTATAACACATGTACATTGGTACAGCCAGGGGACAGGGAGGAGAAAGGCAGATTCAGAGGGGACAAGAAGGAAGACAAAAGATGGAAGACATCATAGCAGGAGAGACAAAATCCAGATCCTCTCCTGGTCTTCTACATCATCCCTTCTGCACTATATAAATCTGTCAAGCTTTTGGCCAAGTCTCGGCAGCTCTGGGTGCCATGGCTAGAATACTACATATAGTGAATTTTAGGCCAGAGAAGGACATTAAGTATGTTGGCAGAGGCATCTGCGTGGCACTCAATCCTTAGCAGTCAAAAAGCATCATCAAGTGGACTCACTGGGAGACAGAAAGGTGCTTAATATGTATAGGAAACCAATTTATGTAACAAAGTCACTACAAAGTTGTAATTTGAAATGGTGACAAATAATGGTGACATTCTGGGCAATGTTATTTAGATGAGGGATCTGGTGTTCATCGTCTGTCATCAGAACTGAGAAGTCTGATGCTGTGGCTGTCTCTGCCACGTAAAGGCATTTTTTAGTGTCTTAAAGGATCAGGTATTTTGAACTTGGTTAGTAACAGAAAAGTCATCTGTGGGAGGCAGAAGAACAAGTTTGGAGAGTTACCTGAATGAGCAAGTGAACATGCGTGGCCAGGTCAACACCAGCAGAATGTCTTGCTGAAGAAGAGAGCCTAGAGCTTCTCTCTAAGAAGCTGCTTTTTGTTCAAAAGCTGAAGTGTTTCTACATGCCATCATTTTTATATAAACCAGTAGTATTTTGCTAAGCAAAGATTTTAAGACATGTAGGTGTAATGCAGACCTTTTTCATATTAGGATTTTGGTAATGTACTCTCTTGTTATGGCAATTCTGCTTTTTGCTTGTTGAATATAGAGTTTCAGCTGATAGTTTGGGTCACTAGAGTGGTCTTCTCTAGGTGTCTCCTCATCAGAGACTTTGTAAAAACAATTTTTCTCTTGAATTTACATTGCACTGCACCATGTTTTGGATTCAGTACAAATAGACTTGGTACACTTCATGTTCTCTTTTAAACACATGCAGCTTGCCAAAGAGGAACAGACCAGAGGATTAAGAGTGTTGTCTCTCTGTGTGGCCATCAGCAGATGCTTCAGAAGATCTAAGAATCCCCACTGTAGGCAGAGTAGAAGTTTTCTATTTTTCCTGAAGTCTTGGGATAATCCTTAACAGTAAGATCATAAATCTGTGGCCCCTAAAGCATGAGATTTTGTCTTCTTTCCCATAGCTGTTTTTTTAACATTTGCTATTGTGACTGGTTTCGCTTGTTGTCTACAGAAATGCCCAAATCCTGTTTGAGTCTTGCTGAATTCTTGGCCTCAGTGACTTCCCATGGCAATGAGTTCTCCATCTAATTATATGTGGGTTAACAAGTATTTCTTTATCACTTTTTCATTGACCATCTTAAATTCCATTTAAGGCCCCTTCTTGGGTGGGAGAGGAAACAGAAATTCCCAACTTCCCCATCTCCTGACCATTCACACTATTCTGTACTGCTTTCACATATTTTCATCTCTTTTCCAAGGCAAGCAATCTCAATCTTTAATACCACAGTTTTTCCACAGCTTTGTGTGCCTTCAGCACTTCTCTGAGCCTTCTAGGCCACCACATTTGCCAGGCATGATTTGTCCTTAGTGAAACCGTGTTGGTTGTCACCAATCACCTTCTTATTTTCCGTATGCCTTAGCATAGTTTCCAGAAGGGTCTGCTCCATGATCTTGCTGGGCACAGGCTGACTGGCCTGTGGCTCCCTGGGTCTTCCTTTTTTACATTTTAAAAAATGTTTCCATTTTCCATTCAGTGGGGACTTCACTGGACTGCCACGACTTCTCAAATACAATGGATAGTGGCTTAGCCACTTCATCTGCCAGTTCCCTTAGGATCTGCAGATGCTTCTCATCAGGTCCCATGGACTTGTGCACCTTCCTGAACCAAATGCTCCTGAACCTGATCTTCTACAGTGGGCAGTTCTTCATTCTCTCAGTCTCTGCCTTTAGCTCAGTGACTTGGGCAATGTGGCTGGAGCACTTGCTGGTGAAGACTGAGGCAAAAAATTCATTGAGTACCTCAGCCTCCTCCACATCCTGAGTAACCTGGGCTCCCGTTTCCTTCCAGAGAGGGCCCACATTTTCCCTAGTCTTCCTTTTATCGCTGACGTACCTATAGAAGATTTTCTTGTTGTCCCTTGATGTCCCTGGCTAGATTTAATTCTATCAGGGCTTTGACTTTCCTAACCCGATCTCTGGCTACTTGGACAATTTCTTTGTATTCTGCCCAAGCTACCTATCCTTGCTTCCACTCTCTGTAGATTTCCTTTTTGTGTTTTGAGCTTCTCCAGCAGCTCCTTGTTCATTCATGCAGGCCTCCTGACATTTTTGTTCAACTTCCTCTTTGCTGGGATGCATTGCTCCTGAGCTTGGAGGAAGTGATCCTTGAATATTAACCAGCTTTCTTGGGCCCATCTTCCCTCCAGGGGTTTATCCCATGGTACTCTACTAAGCAGATCCCTGAAGAGGCCAAAGGCAGCTCTCCTGAAGTTCAAGGTAGTGAGCTTGCTCTGTGCCCTCCTCACTGCCCTAAGAATTTTGAACTTCACCATTTCATGGTCACTGCAGCCAAGGCTGCCCTTGAGCTTCACACTCCCCACCAGCCCCTCCTTGTTGGTGTGGACAAGGTCCAGCATAGCACCTCTCCTTGTTGGCTCCTCTAACACTTGGAGAAGGAAGTTATCATCTACACATTGCAGGAGACTCCTGGATTGCTTATGCCCTGCTGTGTTGTCCCTCCAACAGATATTGGGGTGGTTGAAGTCCCCCATGAGGACCAGAGCTTGTGAATGTGAGGCTGCTCCTATCTGTCCATAGAGGGCCTCATCTGCTCAGTTTTCCTGGTCAGGTGGCCTGTAGCAGACCCCCACTATAACTTCTCCTATCCCTGTCCTCTAATCCTGACCCACAAGCTCTCAGTTGGCTCCTCATCCATCCCCAGGCAAAGCTCCATGCACTCCAGTTGGTCACTGACATATAGGGTAACACCCCCGCTTCATCTCCCCCGCTTGTCCTCCCTAGAGAGCCTGTATCTTTCCATTCCAACACTCTAGTCATAGGAGCCGTCCATCCCATCCCATCTCTGTAAGATCATAGCCCTGCAGGTGTGCGCACGTGTTAACTCCTGTTTATTCCCCATACTATGTGTGTTTGCATAGAGGCATTTAAGCTGGGCCCCCAATGAAGCTGATTTACTGGCTGAAGTGGCTGGAATTCCTTTGTGCTGCTCTTCAGGTGCTCTCCTGCTGACCTGTGATCCTTCTCAAGGCCTTGGGCATCTATTGCTGGCACTGGCATCAAACTGGTAGGAGTAGGATGGATGGGGGTTCTCCTCCCCAGCAACTTTTGTTTAAAGCCCTCTCCCTTTCACAGAGATATGCTAACTAAATGCAGCTGCAATGCTGTTATTCAGAACAGAGGATTTTACTAGCATACAGAGTAGCATGAGCTGTTAATTATGTAGCCCCTATGACTGCTGGTGGGTTTTGTGTTCATTCAAAGCACTGACTGGCTGGCATGTGTATACAGTCTAATTTCCAGTTACTGGAACTCTAAAGTTCATCTTGATTTTCATAATGCCATAGATCCCTAATGTTAGGATAAACGCATGTTGAGCCCATACATTTATTAGAGCGATGTCATTAGTGGGGTTATCAGTACACTGGAAACACAGTAGAAAAAAATTGCAGTCAGTTATAAGACCTCCAGAGCAGGTTTTTGGCAGGCTCACCATCAATCTATCGTGTACTTAACATCTCTGAGGAAGTATATGATATTGTATTTCCATAGCTACATGCTATGCATGGAGGAACATTCCAGTGATACAATATTTCTCCTTGGAAGCAATAGAAATTTAGGCATTATAATGGCAACAGCTTTGTAATAAACGTATACTAAAATATATTGTGATAAAGCAGCTACAGCACATGTGCAGCAATCTTATCTGTGACATAAATAACTCAGCAATCTTTGCAAATATTAATTATAAAGGAGCATCTTAATATGGGTGGACAGCTTGCATACTAATTTTTATATAAACGTGAATCTGTCTTTTAGTAGTGGAGATTTGAAAAGCCAAGACAACCTCATTGAAATGTGTCTTTGTCTCCCCCTTGTCTCTACATTTGAAGAGCTGATTTAATTTCAGGCAAATTTTGGTCATTTTTTCAACCAATTCTAAAGTGGCTTCAATTTGGTTTTTTTTTCTGTTCAACCTAGAAGAGAACTTTTACCTGATCTTGTGAAACTTAGCGTTTATAAATTGTTGTTGCTCCTAAAATAAGATGTCAGCTAAGAACCTATAGAGTTCTGGCATGACAGCTAATATACTTTTGAAAGTTATGAAACCCAAAATGTTACTCTTTTAACAGCATTTCAGTTTCATTCAGCAACTTTGGCTAATAGAAACAGTTTATTAAACTTCTGCTGCAATGTTACACAAAGTCAGAATTATTTCCATGACACTCTTCAAAGGACATTATTAGGTTTATTTGTTTGAACTGATGAAATCTTAGACTCCAAGAGTAGAAAGCTAATATTGGCCTCAAATTTAAAAGGGTAGATTGAGAACTGCTTTGAAAACAGAGAGGTTTTTCATAGTAAAAGATGCCTTCAAAAATAAGAATGTCTGTCTGTCATTTGGAAGAGGTGCTCTGTTATGAAAAATTCAGACATGCCAAGAAAGACCAACTCCAACACAAAGTCACTACAGTTTTGTGAATCAGTAGGTAAAAGCCAGGATATGCCCTGAATGACCCTGGTTAGGTGCTTAGCCTGCTCACTTCTTAATGACATTAATGGGAGTTGAGGTAATTTGGCTTAGCCTAAGGTCTGAACCAAGACCTGATTCTTCATTCATGGGAAGTAAACCTGCCAAATGCTTTTTTCCAGCTTCCTGAGGAATTAAGCTCTCAGGTTATCCTAGAGCCCAACATTTCCACATGGCAGCACAGCCTTTGCCAGAGCAGAAACAGAGCTCAGATCTTAAATAACTTTCTTTTAGTTGTAAGATTATCCGTTTCTCATACTTTATCGAGGTGTCCTTTCCTTCTAGTGTGGCCTTCCCTCATAATCCTGGATCACCATTAATTCTTCGTTACTTGAGGTCTGTTGCTGGCAGGGGATATGCTGATTTGCTGTTTGAGCAAGAGGAAATGTGGTGCTTTGCTATGGTAGCCAAGTGTCAGCAGCTACATCCTTGCTGAGAGTCAGTAGCAAGGATTTGAGTCCTTAGCATCCTCTTGGAGGAGGTTGCTTAATATTTACTTCATATTTACCACCTCTGGCAATCGAAGCCGGGAGTCAGGCTCCTAAAAATGATGAAACTACTTTTATATGGTTTCTTAACAAACAAAAACCCAACAACATATTTTGGGGAATTTTTTTCTTATTATTTTTTCTGGCCCTCTGACTCTGGCCACATGGATTTCATGTTTCCAAGTAATATTCTTGGGACCAGGAGAACTAGAAATTAGGGAGAGGGGGCTTGGATTTTTATTTTTTTTTTAACATGAACTGGAATTTTCATACAAGCACATAACTAGGTGTTAAAGTGCCAGCTATCATGAAAATGTAATACAGTTATGCCTGATTAATTTGGCGGCCTTCTACACCAGGGTTACAGCATTGGTAGTTAAGGGAAGAGCATCTGACGTCATCTACCCAGAATTGTGCAAAGCATTTGATACTGTCCCACACAACATTCTTCTGTGTAAATTGGAGAGTCATGGATTTGATGGACAGACCACTTGGTGGATAAGGAATATGCTGGATGGTCACACTCAGCGTTACAATCAAGGGCTCAATTCTAAGTGGAGAGTGACAAGTGGCATACCTCAGGGGTCAGTGGTGCCAGTGCTGTTTAATATCTTTGTCAACAATATGGACAGTGGGATTGAGTGCACCCTCAGCAAGTTTGCCATCAACACCAAGCTGTGTGGTACAGTTGACACACTGCAGGGAAGGGATGCCATCAAGAGAGACCTTGACAGACTTGAGAGGTGGGCCACTGCAAACCTCATGAAGTTCAACAAGGCCAAGTGCAAGGTCCTGCACATGGGTCAAGGCAATCCCAAGCACAAATACAGGCTGGGTGATGAGTGGATTAAGAGCAGCCCTGCAGAGAAGGACTTGGGGTTGTTGGTGGGTGGAAACCTGAATATGAGCCAGCAAAGTGTGTTTGCAGCCCAGAAAGCCTACCATATCCTGGGCATCTATCTCTTGATGAGAAGTGTGGTCAGCAGGACAAGGGAGGTGATTCTTCCCCAATCTATTCTGTTCTTATGAAACCCACCTGGAGTGCTGTGTCCTGCTCTGGGGCGCCCAACATAAGAAGGACATGGACCTGCTCGAGCAGGTCCAGAGGAGGCCACAAACATCATCAGGGGGTTGGAGCACCTCTGTTATGAGGACAGGCTGAGAGAGTTGGGGTTGTTCAGCCTGGAGAAGAGCAGGCTCTGGCAACACCTTATAGCAGGCTTCCAGTACTTAAAGGGGGATACAGGAAAGATGGGGAGGGACTCTTTATTAGGGAGTGTAGAGATAGGACAAGGGGTAATGACTTCAAACCAAAAGAGGATAGATTTAGGTTAGATACAGGGAATAAATTCTTCACTATGAGGGTGGCGATGCACTGGAACAGGTTACCCAGAGGAGCTGTGAATGCTCCCTCCCTGGAAGTGTTCAAGGGCAGGTTGGACAGGGCTTTGAGCAACCTGGTCTAGTGGAAGGTGTCCCTGTCCATGGCAGGGGAGGTTGGAATTAGATGGTCTTTAAGGTCCCTTCCAACCCAAACCATTCTATGGTTCTGTGAATTGGGAGAGTTGGCACTAGTGGAAAATTCTCAATTAAGCTTACTGGAAAATTATTCAAACTACTACTTTTTTATACCCGGAGAACATTAATTATAAATGTTTTAAAATTATCCCTTTCAAAATGGATAGCTAATAAAGACTAAATGCTAGATTTGCAGTGTTGTCTAACTTTGCTCTACTTTTCTGTTAGTCTGAAATGCCTCCTAATTTCATAGATACAGTGAAATCAGTGCAGTATCTGGCTTTGTTCGAGGTGGAATTGTTCTTCTCTGCCTAGAAATGGAAGAAGATGCTGTGCAGCATAGAGCAAAGGGATAGTCTGCCTATCCCTGCAACTAGCAGGACATACAGGAAGGACATCTCTTGCTGTATCTTGACCCATCCAGACTATTCTTTTGAGCTGATGTGTGCTCATTTTACAGCAGGGTAGATGCTAAAAATGTTTCCATATACCATTGATAACACTGGCAGTTTAGATATTGCTGTTACCATGAATTGCCACAAAGTTGGCTTCCTTTAGCCATTCCAGTTTTGAAGCATGGATAGGAGCTGCTTAAATATGTTTTGACCAGCTGTTTTCCTTTGAAGCAGCCACAGTCTGTGCCAGACTGTAGGAGTGCAGACTCACTTGGCTCAGCTTTGTATGTTGGCCTTTCAAGAATTTTAAAGTAAATTCAGGTCTTTCCTTTTAAACTGTTTAAAGCCTGATTTTGTACAGTCTTTAAGCACCTAAAAGTGCAAGTATATTTGGAGGTAGACACAACGTGCTCACGCACATACACACACACACACACACAGGGTTTTCTCCTTAATGCCTAAAGTCCAAGAAATCAGCAATAATTCAGTATCAATTTTCATCTAAAAATGCAAAGGGTGTTTCTCAGAAGAATCAGGTGTGTTGGTCATTTTGTCAGGCTAGTTTTTGAGGCACTATAGATAAGGTTGCTGATCATTTTAAAAGTGCATCTGTAAATCATGGGAGGACAGAATCTGGCAGTTATATATACTGAATATAGTGGTGTTCAGGCAAGAATGAGTGGCATTAGATGAAAAATGGTTGGTTTTAATGAGGTCTCAGGATTGTTTTGAGACAAGACACATGTTCCATGATTATTTTTCAAAGTAGTAAATGCTGAGAATTAATTTATTCTAGTATCACTATTTTTTTAATAATATAGACATACAGAGCAGTTCTAGCTGAGTAATTAATATTAACTGAGAATATTTCTATATATTGGAGAAAGTGGCACAGGTCATGTTCAATGACATTTCCACAGTAAAGCCCCAAACCATGAAGTACTCATTTGGTATTGATACAACCCATTGTATCATGTCATCATGTCAAATCCATTGAAAAATTTCCAGAAGCCTAGTAACCTGGATTGCAAAATAAACCTGATAACCTGGTTTAGAAAATGCATAGATTCCTTCAAGTGTAAGTGGTGATATGAGTACCTGGGATACCTTAGAACAAATTCTGAATATCGAAAGTTGTCTTCATCAGTCTTTACTGGTAGACAAGGGTGAAGTCAAGAAATCAGTAGAGCTGGTGGTGGGTAAAAATGAACAGGTGAAAATTGAAATACAGAAGTGCCTCCAGAGCCACTTTGAAAATCCTGAGCCAACAAGTGAAGATCCTAGCATATCTAATGCAGGCAGTACATCTGCAGTGCATACTTTATCTAGTAAATCATGTATCTGTAATGCTTTGGCTTTAAAGTTCAACATAATAGCAACACGGTGAAACAGAATAATGTAATGAAAATACTATTTGGCCACTTTCATTTGTCCCTAGCTACCTGTTTCAAATTGCTCTTAAAACATCAAAGCACAGTAGCGCTCATAAGTATGTGTCTGAAAATTGTCTGTTTTGGTAAATATTCACATTAGGACTCTTAGGGGTAATTTTTTCTTGCAGAGCCTGGGGAGTTCCACACAGAAGTCCTGTTAACAAATAATAGGATTTGTGTCCCTACCTCCCTGTACATCACTTTGAAAGTTTACCCCCTGCAGCATAAGAGATAATTTTAGTCTTTGAAAATTATGCTTTTCACATCTGGTCTTTTTCTACAATATCTATTGATGGTGCAGTCATAAATGCTTCTGAATAATTGTAATCAAATCATACATTGTTTTCTTTCAGTGGTGGAGAACTTGCATTATTGTGCATCTCAGTGCTTTGTCTTGTACTGGAGAAAGTGCAAAGGAAAAATTACATAGGTGCAATCATGATCTGTTTCATAAGTGCACAATTTATGACTGCAGATGGAAACAGTGCAACCTAATGAGCAACAGGACAAGTGATAGATATTAACAATAATATTTGCCCACAACAAAGAGTGTTCTATATATACAAATGTATAGATACATATGTAGAGTTCTTATATTTGGACAAAAAAAAATGAACATTTGACAGCTAGTAATATTTTACAGGCCAATAGAAAAATTTTCTAATATACAAAATCAAACTGTTTTTTAAAAATGCTTTCTTTTCAGTCTAAGTCTGAATGCCCCAATGCTGAGGTTTCCGCTAATCCAAACAGTTTTTCTCTCCTGCTGTATTCATAGTAGAGACACTTTTTAGAGTTACTGCCAAAAAAATCATTCTTTTAAAATGACACTTTCCTGAGTTTCTTCAGGGTGCAAAATTGGACAGTTACCCAGCAAAGACTGGTTTTCTTGCAATATGTTCAGTATTCTTTTGAAAATAGACTGGCAATAGCATTTGTTTTGCAATATTTTGGCACTTAAGCTTCCAGCTTTCTATGGAACCTGGAACTTCAAAAGATTAAAAGACTGCTAAAAAAAACAAGCTACTTTTTTTTTAAGCACTGTAAATGCTTTAAATGAGCTACTTTTTTAGAGCACTTCTCTAAAACTTTGGTTTTAGAGAAGGGTTGTGCTTATGCTTCTTTATATTATCTGAACCCATTAGTGAATCTCTGCACTAGTTACAACCTCAGGTTTATCAGTTAGCATTTGTGATGTAAGCAATTTGTGTGAAGAAGAGTGGGATTAATATCGGATTTTTGTAGGATTGAACGATGGCACATTTAAAATGTGGGGTATCTCTGCTTAATGAAAGACAGCTGAGAGGTGCGGGTGTCCAGTTCTGCTCTCTTAGGAGAACTGTGTCATGAAGTCTGGTGCATATTTGGGGTTTTTTTTTGGTTTTAGAGTTGTATGAAAACTTTTGCCAGGCAAAGTATGTGCCTGCTCCTTCTACTGGAGTCACTGGCATGTCTTCCATTGATTTTAGTGGAAGTGAAACTGGACACAAGCTGGACCCAATCTCATATTTAAAAGTGCTTTTTCCCTGAGGTGAATAATCACCCCAGTGTGCAAATAATTCTGCTGTTGGGTGTAATATTTTATTGGTGAAAATATTTCAGTTTTAGCTCTAAGTTGTCTATGAACACATCTTGTTGCAAAAAGATCAAAACCAGGAAAAAGCTCAGCAAAAAATTCCCCAAAACAAACACCACCACCACCACACCCCCAACTCACAAGCCCCCTGGAAGTTGCTGGCATTATGAAGACAGAAATTTTCCACTTGGTGGACACAGTAGGAGTCAAGACTCTGGGACTCTCTTCCAAGTTCGTGCTTGTGCAACACTGCATGTGTGGTGGCTGTGTGCCTCAGTTGATCCATTTTTGAGATGACAAGATGTCTGTGCCGTCTTACATTTCAAGGGCAGGTTGAATCGTTATTTAAACAGTTATAAAACTTCCGTGCATGGTATCTTCACAGAAGACACTTGCACAAAATTTCTCTTACCATGTTTTGTCTCCAGAGGAAATAAGGGAACAAAATAGTTTGAAAATGGGTGAAAAACAAACAAACAAAAAAAAATCGTCCTGAAGTAGACACTCAGACCAAGCAGAATAGACATGTTGTTTATAAATTATGAGAAGAAATATGTAGAAGTAGGTGGATTTTAAATAGCCTTCATAGAAGGTCAGGCTTCTAACTTCATCTATATTTACTACAGGAAAAGATGACATAATGTCTTCATAGATTATGTGAGATGGCGTATTTTTGTCACCCATCTTGTTCTCCTAATGTAGACCGCAAGATCCTCAAATAGTTTCTGTCTGAGAAGCCACCTAGTTGTAGTTGAGTAACTGCCAGCAATAGAGACTATCACACCTCTTCTTAAGCTGTTCCAATAGCTAAATGCCATTACTGTTACATAAAATAAAATTCATAACCCACAAACTGAATAACCCAGCTGCCTCTACCTCTTTTCTAGCTGAATTTCTCTGTCTTCAGCTTCTCACCAGTGCATCTTACACCTTTATCTTGTCGACTTAAGAAATCCATTATCAGATTTCTCATGTAGATAGTCAGAAACAGAGGTCATGTAGTTCATGTTTAGATATGATAAGCTCAGTGTATTGAAAGCCTTGAATTTCTGATGAGAAGGTGTGTTTTATTCTCTAATCACTCTTGTGGAGCTTCTCCAAACCTAATCCAATTTGTCAGCATTCTTCTTGAATTGTGGGCACCAACTTGTGATGCAGTATTCCTGCAGTAACGTACCCCTGCATGTGGGTAAGTAAGAGTCTCACAAATCCTACATAATAGCTCTTGTTATCCTTTCCAGAATCATGTGATCTGGGGAGTTGTTACTCCACTGATTTTTCTCCTAGACCTTCCATTCTTCCCCAGGGTCATGGCCTCCTAGAACAGAGTCCTTCATTTTTTGATGTTCTGCATTTTTTTGTTACTACATCTATAACTAGATGTAGAGCAGTTTGGACATAATGAGGCTCATATTGTTTGCTTCGGGTTAGTTTAATAAATGATGCCTAGATTTTTATTTGTGACTTGACCACATCGCCTTTTCTTCTTGTGTCTTTTCTAAACATTATTAATAATTATTTTCTGTATTCTTCCATTTCAGTGAAAAAAGATCAGGCAGACAACAAATGCTCCATGAGGTTGCCTATTAGAAGCTCATACAGTCATTTATGATTTCTTGCTTTAAATTGTATGTTGAATTCTGTCAGTCACTTAGGTGTTAAACCATTTGATTACTATCCTTTTGGGATTACTTAATTGTAAGTACAGGATTGTGTCACACTACCAGTTTATCAAACCTTACCAGAGTGATATTTTCATTATTAACAAAACCAGAAGATAATCTTCACAAATTTGAAAAGCTCTATTTTTCTTAAACCCATATTGAGGCAATTATTACAAGACACACCAGTATTTTAACAGCCTGTGCTGGGTTTGTGTGTGTGGTGGTGGTTTTGGTAGCAGGGGAGGGGGCTACAGTGCTGGCCCCTCTGAGAAGCTTCTCAGAGCTCCCTGGCTCCAAGTCAGATCCGCCTCTGGCCAAGGCCAGACCAATTAGCAGTGGTGGCTGCGCCTCTGCAGGTAACGTATTTAAGAAGGGTAATCTGAGACGAGGTAGACAAATCAGGAGCAAAGCTGAGCCTGGGAAGAAGGGAAGGTGTTTTTAAGATGTGGTAATGCTTCTCACTGTCCTATGTCTGTTAAGTGTTGCTGTTGTTAGTGTCTGAATTAAATTGATGTGTTTTTTTCTTCACCTAATGAGTCAGACTTTTGCCCGTGACCATAATGGATGAGTCATGCCTCCCTATCCTTATCTCAGTTCCCAAGCCTTTCACTTTATTTTCTTCCTCCCAGCAGTGCCCAGTGAGAGGACAATAAGCAATGTACACAAATTAAAACACATTAAATTCCATCTGAACACAAGAAAACACTTTTTTACCGTGAGAGTGATCAAGCACTGGAATAGGTTTCCCAGACAGATTGTGGAGACCAAATGTACATGATCCTGGGAAACCTGCTTTAGCTGACCCTGCTTAAGCAGGGGGGTTGGACAAGATGTCCTCAAGATGTCCCTTCTAACCTAAATGACTCTGTGATTCTGTAAAATCAGAATAATTTCCACAGTTTGAACCTTTGGTATTATTCACTACAACTTTTGCTATTTAAGTTAAAGTATAACATATATAGCCTCTTGTGAACAGGGTCAATCTGGTCCTTGCATCAATGTCTCTGAACCCCATTTTTGGTTATTACATAGGAAAGATGTTCTACAAGCATTTGCTAGCTTCACGATAACAGCAAAACAAAATGGCACTGGAGTTACTGTATCTAGGTCGTTATACAGACTGAAATGTGGACTTCAAAAGAACTGTCTTCATGCTCAGAGTTAAACAGCTGCTTAAGTGTTTGCTTGAGGGGGGCCTGAAATACATTGCCATTCAAAAATGTAATTACAATTACTAAAATCATGTGTAAAGCACTGTTGATTCCATGTTTCACTGTACATTATATATAGCTATATTAATTATTTTATTAGACATCCAACATTGCCAATATGATGCAATACAGCTACAACCAAGTATTTGCTGGTTTTGGGGAGGAAACAGACCATCTGCAATGGAAATGCTTCATTCAGAAGGCAAGAAAAGGCAACAACCCAAAGCTCCTCCCAAACAAGTTCTACCCTACTTGGCAGACAGTATAGCTGCAGAGCTTCCCTCTGCATCCAATGGCACACAGAGTAAGAAACATATCTATAGCCTATCCAACTCTCCACAGAATACAAAACAAAACTGCAAGCCCTCCCACTCTATTCTTTGTCCTCCCCCTCAGTGGACACTGAGAAGGGAAATAAAATGCAAATTATTTTCACCT